>NC_140008.1:7093293-7164562 GCF_964263955.1 Coregonus lavaretus
GGAGAGGATCACCATCCATCCTCTCTTCTTCAGATTAGGTCATTGCGAAATGGATTCAATTATTGCAGCTTTGGGGATTTGTTGTGTGTGTGTGTACATATCTATTTCTAACCCCCTCTATCTTACTTCCAGATTACAAAGAAATCCCCCAGACTCCACTGGGAAAATGACAATGAGATCGAGCTGGTCAGTATAGTGTATTTAGCTGGCTATACCTCTCTGTGTACATTTGGGGGTGATTTGGTGCTGGGTTGGTATATGTGGGGGTGATTTGGTGCTGGGTTGGTATATGTGGGGGTGATTTGGTGCTGGGTTGGTATATGTGGGGGTGATTTGGTGCTGGGTTGGTACATGTGGGGGTGATTTGGTGCTGGGTTGGTACATGTGGGGGTGATTTGGTGCTGGGTTGGTACATGTGGGGGTGATTTGGTGCTGGGTTGGTACATGTGGAGGCGATTTGGTGCTGGGTTGGTACATGTGGGGGCGATTTGGTGCTGGGTTGGTACATGTGGGGGTGATTTGGTGCTGGGTTGGTCCATGTGGGGGTGATTTGGTGCTGGGTTGGTACATGTGGGGGTGATTTGGTGCTGGGTTGGTACATGTGGGGGTGATTTGGTGCTGTGTTGGTACATGTGGGCCGCGGTTCTTGACACGTCTTCACACACGTAAGAACACACTGTTTGTGTTGATATCCTTCAGTGTTGCCCAGCCTTCAACTCTAGTGGGCTATGTTCTGTATTGGTCATTGGGATGTCTTATGTCTGTGGTCTACTGCAGGGGTCTTCAACTCTTACCCTACGAGGTCCGGAGCCTGCTGGTTTGGTGTTCTAAGTGATCATTTCATTGGAACACCTGGTGTCCCAGGTCTAAATCAGTCCCTGATTAGAGGGGAACAATGAAAAAAACGCTGTGGAACTGTCTTCCAGGTCCAGAGATGAGTTAGAGGGCTCTACGGCTTCACATACAGCACACTACCACTCTCTCTCTCCCCCCCTCTCCTCTCTCTCCCCCCCTCTCCTCTCTCTCCCCCTACCCTCTCTCCCCCACTCCCCTCTCTCTCCCCCTACCCTCTCTCTCCCCCTACCCTCTCTCTCCCCCTACCCCCTCTCCCCTCTCTCTCTCTCTCCCCTCCCCTCTCCCCCCTCTCCCCTCTCTCTCTCTCCCCTCCCCTCTCCCCACTCCTCCCCCCCTCCACTCTCTCTCCCCCCCTCCACTCTCTCTCCCCCTCCCTCTTTGCCTCCGCTCTCCCACCCCTCTTTCCCCTCTCTCTCCCCCTCCTCTCTCCCCTCTTTCCCCCTCCCCTCTCTCTCCCCCTCCCTCTTTTCCTCCCCTCTCCCTCCCCTCTCTCCCCTCTCTCTTTGCCTCCCCTCTCCCCCCTCTCTCCCCCTCCCCGTTCTCTCCCCCTCCCCTCTCTCCCCTCTCTCTCCCCCAGAGAACTTATGTTGTTTATGGAATATTACAGTTTGGGAAAAAAGTATTTGATCCCCTGCTGATTTTGTACGTTTGCCCACTGACAAAGACATGATCAGTCTATAATTTGAATGGTAGGTTTATTTGAACAGTGAGAGACAGAATAACAACAACAAAATCCAGAAAAACGCATGTCAAAAATGTTATAAATTGATTTGCATTTTAATGAGGGAAATAAGTATTTGACCCCTCTGCAAAACATGACTTAGTACTTGGTGGCAAAACCCTTGTTGGCAATCAAATACTTATTTCCCTCATTAAAATGCAAATCAATTTATAACATTTTTGACATGCGTTTTTCTGGATTTCTTTGTTGTTATTCTGTCTCTCACTGTTCAAATAAACCTACCATTAAAATTATAGACTGATCATTTCTTTGTCAGTGGGCAAACGTACAAAATCAGCAGGGGATCAAATACTTTTTTCCCTCACTGTATCACATTGTGCCGTTTGGCATTTGAAACTAACAACGAATCCACCAATTTGAAAATAACTTTCTTACCCAAGACTTACCCAATGCTTGTGAAGCCTCAAATCTCTCTTTGCAATTGGAGAAAGTGAAAATGTTGACCTCAGAAATTAACCTCAGCTCGTCCACACTTTACAGTATGGACCCTGGAAACTAAAGAAATTCCAACGATAGAGAAGAGAGTTGTGTTGAATGTTCTTAGAAGCTGATCCTGTTTTGTGTGTGTGACTGTTTGGTCTGTCCCTGGGATGTGGTAATTATGGCCTGGACAGTAGGAAGAGAGACAGGCACCGGCAGAATAGAGACAGGCACACACTGCCCTGTGATTAGAACTGAAAGGAAGGCTGCTCTCTACTAGCCTTGTCAGTGGCCAGCAGCCTCAGAGAATGGAAGGAAAACCTACTTGAGTGTGTTTTGGCTTGACCACCTCCCTGACCACCCCCATTAGAGATACAGCAGAACACTCTCCTATTAGAACTACAGAACACTCTCCTATTAGAACTACAGAACACTCTCCTATTAGAACTACAGAACACTATATTATTAGAACTACAGAACACTCTCCTATTAGAACTACAGAACACTCTCCTATTAGAACTACAGAACACTCTCCTATTAGAACTACAGAACACTATATTATTAGAACTACAGAACACTCTCCTATTAGAACTACAGAACACTCTCCTATTAGAACTACAGAACACTCTCATATTAGAACTACAGAACACTATATTATTAGAACTACAGAACACTATCCTATTAGAACTACAGAACACTCTCCTATTAGTACTACAGAACACTCTCCTATTAGAACTACAGAACACTCTCCTATTAGAACTACAGAACACTCTCCTATTAGAACTACAGAACACTCTCCTATTAGTACTACAGAACACTCTCCTATTAGAACTACAGAACACTCTCCTATTAGAATTACAGAACACTCTCCTATTAGAACTACAGAACACTCTCCTATTAGAACTACAGAACACTCTCCTATTAGAACTACAGAACACTCTCCTATTAGAACTACAGAACACTCTCCTATTAGAACTACAGAACACTCTCCTATTAGAACTACAGAACACTCTCCTATTAGAACTACAGAACACTCTCCTATTAGAACTACAGAACACTCTCCTATTACAACTACAGAACAAATTCCTGACATTTAATCCTAGTAAAAATTCCCTGTCTTAGGTCAGTTAGGATCACCACTTTATTTTAAGAATGTGAAATGTCAGAATAATAGTAGAGAGAATTATTTATTTCAGCTTTTATTTCTTTCATCACATTCCCAGTGGGTCAGAAGTTTACATAAAATCAATTAGTATTTGGTAGCATTGCCTTTAAATTGTTTAACTTGGGTCAAACGTTTCGGGTAGCCTTCCACAAGCTTCCCACAATAAGTTGGGTGAATTTTGGCCCATTCCTCCTGACAGAGCTGGTGTAACTGAGTCAGGTTTGTAGGCCTCCTTGCTCGCACAGGCTTTTTCAGTTCTGCCCACACATTTTCTATAGGATTGAGGTCAGGGCTTTGTGATGGCCACTCCAATACCTTGACTTTGTTGTCCTTAAGCCATTTTGCCACAACTTTGGAAGTATGCTTGGGGTCATTGTCCATTTGGAAGACCCATTTGCGACCAAGCTTTAACTTCCTGACTGATATCTTGAGATGTTGCTTCAATATATCCACATAATTTTCCTTCCTCATGATGCCATCTATTTGTGAAGTGCACCAGTCCCTCCTGCAGCAAAGCACCCCCACAGCATAATGATGCCACCCCGTGCTTCACGGTTGGGATGGTGTTCTTCGGCTTGCAAGATCCCCCTTTTTCCTCCAAATATAACGATGGTCATTATGGCCAAACAGTTCTATTTTTTTTCATCAGACCAGAGGACAATTCTCCAAAAAGTTTGATCTTTGTCCCCATGTGCAGTTGCAAACCGTAGTCTGGCTTTTTTCTGGCGGTTTTGGAGCAGTGGCTTCTTCCTTGCTGAGCGGCCTTTCAGGTTATGTCGATATAGGACTCGTTTTACTGTGGATATAGATTATTTTGTACCTGTTTCCTCCAGCATCTTCATTAGCCTATCAGAAGCTTCTAAAGCTATGACATCATTTTCTGGAATTTTCCAAGCTGTTTAAAGGCACAGTCAACTTAGTGTATGTAAACTTCTGACCCACTGGAATTGTGATACAGTGAATTATAAGAGAACTAATCATTACTTGTCATGCACAAAGTAGATGTCCTAACCGACATGCCAAAACTATAGTTTGTTAACAAGAAATTTGTGGAGTGTTTGAAAAACAAGTTTTAATGACTCCAACCTAAGTGTATGTAAACTTCCGACTTCAACTGTATATATCAGGTCCTCCCCTTCCACTATATAAGAGTTGTGTGTTGATATCAGTGCTTGTTACTCCAGCAGGACTGCTTCACAGTGGAAGGGGAGGACCTGAAGCACGACTTTGAGAGACTGCAGCTGGCCATGGACATGGTGGGGTTCCTGCCTGCCACACGCAAACAGTAAGTATATTACACACTCAGACACACACACATGTCTGTCTGTCTCTGTCTCTGTCTGTCTCTGTCTGTCTCTCTGTCTCTGTCTGTCTCGCTCTGTCTCTGTCTGTCTCTGTCTGTCTCTGTCTGTCTCTCTGTCTCTGTCTGTCTCTGTCTGTCTCTGTCTGTCTCTCTGTCTCTGTCTGTCTCTCTGTCTCTGTCTCTCTGTCTCTGTCTCTCTTTTCTACACATTCATTTCTAACGCTGTTGTCTATCCTGTCTCTTATGTCAAATTGGACTATCGCCTCTCTGTCTGGTAGGATCTTCTCCCTGCTGTCTGACTCTCTCCTCTCTGTCTGGTAGGATCTTCTCCCTGCTGTCTGACTCTCTCTCCTCTCTGTCTGGTAGGATCTTCTCCCTGCTGTCTGACTCTCTCCTCTCTGTCTGGTAGGATCTTCTCCCTGCTGTCTGACTCTCTCTCCTCTCTGTCTGGTAGGATCTTCTCCCTGCTGTCTGACTCTCTCCTCTCTGTCTGGTAGGATCTTCTCCCTGCTGTCTGACTCTCTCCTCTCTGTCTGGTAGGATTTTCTCCCTGCTGTCTGACTCTCTCCTCTCTGTCTGGTAGGATCTTCTCCCTGCTGTCTGACTCTCTCCTCTCTGTCTGGTAGGATCTTCTCCCTGCTGTCTGACTCTCTCTCCTCTCTGTCTGGTAGGATCTTCTCCCTGCTGTCTGACTCTCTCCTCTCTGTCTGGTAGGATCTTCTCCCTGCTGTCGTGACTCTCTCTCCTCTCTGTCTGGTAGGATCTTCTCCCTGCTGTCTGACTCTCTCTCCTCTCTGTCTGGTAGGATCTTCTCCCTGCTGTCTGACTCTCTCCTCTCTGTCTGGTAGGATCTTCTCCCTGCTGTCTGACTCTCTCCTCTCTGTCTGGAAGGATCTTCTCCCTGCTGTCTGACTCTCTCCTCTCTGTCTGGTAGGATCTTCTCCCTACTGTCTGACTCTCTCCTCTCTGTCTGGTAGGATCTTCTCCCTGCTGTCTGACTCTCTCCTCTCTGTCTGGTAGGATCTTCTCCCTGCTGTCTGACTCTCTCTCCTCTCTGTCTGGTAGGATCTTCTCCCTGCTGTCTGACTCTCTCCTCTCTGTCTGGTAGGATCTTCTCCCTGCTGTCTGACTCTCTCCTCTCTGTCTGGTAGGATCTTCTCCCTGCTGTCTGACTCTCTCCTCTCTGTCTGGTAGGATCTTCTCCCTGCTGTCTGACTCTCTCCTCTCTGTCTGGTAGGATCTTCTCCCTGCTGTCTGACTCTCTCCTCTCTGTCTGGTAGGATCTTCTCCCTGCTGTCTGACTCTCTCTCCTCTCTGTCTGGTAGGATCTTCTCCCTGCTGTCTGACTCTCTCTCCTCTCTGTCTGGTAGGATCTTCTCCCTGCTGTCTGACTCTCTCCTCTCTGTCTGGTAGGATCTTCTCCCTGCTGTCTGACTCTCTCCTCTCTGTCTGGTAGGATCTTCTCCCTGCTGTCTGACTCTCTCCTCTCTGTCTGGTAGGATCTTCTCCCTGCTGTCTGACTCTCTCCTCTCTGTCTGGTAGGATCTTCTCCCTGCTGTCTGACTCTCTCCTCTCTGTCTGGTAGGATCTTCTCCCTGCTGTCTGACTCTCTCCTCTCTGTCTGGTAGGATCTTCTCCCTGCTGTCTGCTATCCTCCACCTGGGCAACATCCGCTACAAGAAGAAGACCTACAGAGACGACTCCATAGACATCTGTAACCCAGAGGTGCTGCCCACCATCTCAGATCTGCTCCAGGTGAACCTCCATGCCTATTGGTCATCCATCTGTTCGTTCATTCATTCATTCATTCATTCATTCATTCATTCATTCATTCATTCATTCATTCATTCATTCATTCATTTGAGAATGTATCAGTCCGTCCATCCATCCATCATCCATCCATCCCCCCAATCCATTGATTCATTCATCCGTCCTGCAATTCATCCATCGCTACACTACTGCAGTTATTAGTTCAAGGACTGTTCTCAGGTCTGCAATAGAGGATTAGTTACGGCTGAAATGACTAAGTAGAGAGGGTGTTAATATATATTTTTCTAAATATGTGTATTCAATTTCCTCAGCACAGGTTTACAGACAGACACAGAGACATGAACACTGTACACATGGACATTCATTCTTGACATTTTGAACTGTTTGGCAAAGGTGAAAGAAGCATTGTATATTAATTTGTAACATATAACGCATGAGCTGCAGTTGGCGTGTTGAATTCTCTCGTGTTTTCATGGCTCTAATGAATGCGAACAGCTAAAAGATTAGTCAGAGTATGTGACTCAGAGTAGCTACAACAGAACTTTGTTAGTCACTCACTGTACGTCCTCCAGTTTGGAGATGGAAATTTGGTCCGAAATGATTTGAATTTGCGTGCAGCGTATGATTTGATAGTTTATCATTTTGCGACATATTTGGCTTCTTGATGATTTTCAACACTGAGATGTTTTTTGGCCTTGACTGCCACAGTGGTGTGCAACACACACGGACATGCACGCATGCATGTGAACGTTTTAATTGAACTATTATATTAATCTGACTATCCACAATAATCACATTATTGTGTGCATACAATTGTATTCTGTAAATACATGGTGGCTGGGCCCAAATGAAACTGCCAAAGCCCTGTCAGCACCAACACAACACAACACACTGAGCCGGTCATATTGGACTAACACGATTAGACAAGGGGCTTGTTCCAATTCTGAGGAACGTAAGTGGGAGACAGAACGTCAAAAGACAGCACTGATGACATTGAAAGTGTGGCAGATGCGTGAACTGGACAGATCAAGAGCAAACTGGTTTCAGAACAGAAGAGGTCCGTAGAATAATGATTTATACTTCGTCTCAACTGATCCAAACCTATCCAGGTGAAGCTGTACGGTTACTGACCTGATTATGGCTCCAGGTGAAGCTGTACGGTTACTGACTTGATTATGGCTCCAGGTGAAGCTGTACGGTTACTGACCTGATTATGGCTCCAGGTGAAGCTGTACGGTTACTGACCTGATTATGGCTCCAGGTGAAGCTGTACGGTTACTGACCTGATTATGGCTCCAGGTGAAGCTGTACGGTTACTGACCTGATTATGGCTCCAGGTGAAGCTGTACGGTTACTGACCTGATTATGGCTCCAGGTGAAGCTGTACGGTTACTGACCTGATTATGGCTCCAGGTGAAGCTGTACGGTTACTGACCTGATTATGGCTCCAGGTGAAGCTGTACGGTTACTGACCTGATTATGGCTCCAGGTGAAGCTGTACGGTTATTGACCTGATTATGGCTCCAGGTGAAGCTGTACGGTTACTGACCTGATTATGGCTCCAGGTGAAGCTGTACGGTTACTGACCTGATTATGGCTCCAGGTGAAGCTGTACGGTTACTGACCTGATTATGGCTCCAGGTGAAGCTGTACGGTTACTGACCTGATTATGGCTCCACAATGTTGGAACCATTCTGGAATGGAGAATGTGACAGGAACATATCTGAGCCTGTACGGTTCGGTATGAAAAGAGCATTGGATGTATTGTAGTCCCAGTACTCTGTCTCACGCTTCCATTGCAGTGCTAACGAACCCACACAAGTGCCTCGTGGGATTGGGCTTGTATTAGACACGCCCACCTCCTCAAACCACAGCTCCTACACCCTGTGCCCTGCTACACCTCCTAAACCACAGTACATCATAACTCTCTCAGCTATGGACTCTAACAACACATCATAACTCTCTCAGCTATGGACTCGTAACAACACATTATAACTCTCAGCTATGGACTCTTAACAACACATTTACATCATTTAGCAGACGCTCTTATCCAGAGCGACTTACAAATTGGTGCATTCAACTTATGATAGCCAGTGGGACAACCACTTCTTTTTTTTCTTCTTTTTTTTATGGGGGGGAGGGGGGCGGGGGGGGGGGTAGAAGGATTACTTTTATACTATTCCAGGTATTCCTTAAAGAGGTAGGGTTTCAAGTGTCTCCGGAAGGTGGTCAGTGACTCTGCTGTCCTGGCGTCGTGGGGAGCTTGTTCCACCATTGGGGTGCCAGAGCAGCGAATAGCTTTGACTGGGCTGAGCGGGAACTGTGCTTCCGTAGAGGTAGGGGGGCTAGCAAGCCAGAGGTGGATGAACGTAGTGCCCTCGTTTGGGTGTAGGGTCTGATCAGAGCCTGAAGGTAAGGAGGTGCCGTTCCCCTCACAGCTCCGTAGGCAAGCACCATGGTCTTGTAGTAGATGCGAGCCTCAACTGGAAGCCAGTGGAGTGTGCGGAGGAGTGGGGTGACATGAGAGAACTTGGGAAGGTCGAACACCAGACGGGCTGCAGCGTTCTGGATAAGTTGTAGGGGTTTAATGGCACAGGTAGGGAGCCCAGCCAACAGCGAGTTGCAGTAATCCAGACGGGAGATGACAAGTGCCTGGATTAGGACCTGTGCCGCTTTCTGTGTAAGGTAGGGTCGTACTCTGCGAATGTTGTAGAGCATGAACCTGCAGGATCGGGTCACCGCTTTGATGTTAGCGGAGAACGACAGGGTGTTGTCCAGGGTCACGCCAAGGTTATTTGCACTCTGGGAGGAGGACATAATGGAGTTGTCAACCGTGATGGCGAGATCATGGAGCGGGCAGTCCTTCCCCGGGAGGAAGAGCAGCTCCGTCTTGCCGAGGTTCAGCTTGAGGTGGTGATCCGACATCCACACTGATATGTCTGCCAGACATGCAGAGATGCGATTCGCCACCTGGTTATCAGAAGGGGGAAAGGAGAAAATGAATTGTGTGTCGTCTGCGTAGCAATGATAGGAGAGACCATGTGAGGATATGACAGAGCCAAGTGACTTGGTGTATAGAGAGAATAGGAGAGGGCCTAGAACTGAGCCCTGTGCTTTAAAGACCCAAAGAGAGCTCCATCAATGCAGTCATTAACTGTTATAGGAGGGGATCAAGGTAACTTTCTACGCTACTTATGCACACAGACATAAAGCCTGCATAACACTGTCATAACCATGACACAACCGCTAGCTCAGGTCAACTTAGTGTAAATATTCTGACCGAAGCCTAATCAACGTCGGCATCATGCTGTTCTCATTTACCTCAGGAGTGAGGGATTGTCACTCTACCCCCGGACTCAAACCACAAGCATTAGCAGGCTACCCTGTTGAGTCACTGACAAAACCAGAGGCGCAACTTTCACTGGGGACGGACGGACGGGGGCATTTCCCCTCCACATTCTGAAATTGCATTTTTGTCCTCCCCAGTTTTATCATTGGAATATGATACAAAACGAGGCAACGGTGTGCTTTAGGACCATGCGGACGCCTCAGAGCGGTCGGGTAGGCTGTTTTGGGATATTTATCTGACTGGATTAAAAAAATATACACTACCGGTCCAAAGTTTTAGAACACCTACTCATTCAAGGGTTTTTCTTTATTTTTACTATTTTCTACATTGTAGAATAATAGTGAAGACATCAAAACTATGAAATAACACATATGGAATCATGTAGTAACCAAAAAAAGTGTTAAACAAATCAAAATATATTTTGAATTTGAGATTCTTCAAATAGCCACCCTTTGCATTGATGACAGCTTTGCGACAAAACAATGACCAAAGTGTGTTGGAAAGCCTGACAACTGTGCCACAGGGTATTATGCAGAAAGGGAACTCGTTTTTTTAAGGGAGTCATTTTGTGCCGCGAGTGAGGACCATGTGACTCATGTGGCCGTGAGACGTGAGATGAGGCACATGCTCGCCATATGCTCAGGGTCAGGGAGAGTAGAGGCACCATCAAGGGAAATACTGGGGTACAGTAGTCACAGTGTCATCAAATCACATTTTTGTCAAACAAGGCAGGGTTTTCTGCCTTTTTAAAGCTAGGATCCGCAGTTTCAACAACTTTGTTTTGCATGGCCCGGTGCCACAGGTTGGTGGGGTTTTCTCTAAAATGAGCAGACTCCGCCCACCCGAGGCACCCGGCCATGAAAAAACGAACTTGACCATTAACAAAGCGGTCAGCCCGCCTCTGTTTTTGTCTGGAGAAATTTAACAACTCTCAAATTCATAGACAGAGCTATGGATGCAAGGACTGACCATCCTAGATATAATAATTATCGTTTTAACCATGCTATACAGTGTGTGTTTACATTTACGTAGTTTACAAACATTGGAGTAAAACAAGCTTATATTTTGGATTCTGATGGGGTACGACAGTTGAACTAAGCTCATTGAGGCATTTATAAGTTACAGTGCATTCGGAAAGTATTCAGACCCCTTGACTTTTTCCACATTTTGTTATGTTACAGCCTTATTCTAAAATTGATTAAATAAATACAAATCCTCATCAGTCTACACACAATGCCCCATAATGACAAAGCAAAAAGGTTTTTTGGTTACTACATGATTCCATATGTGTTATTTCATAGTTTTGATGTCTTCACTATTATTCTACAAGGTAGAAAATAGTGAAAATAAAGAAAAACCCTTAAATGAAAAGGTGTGTCCAAACTTTTGACTGGTACTGTAAGTCCAGAAAATGTATATAGCAACATCTACTTAGTTATTGGTTACTACGCAATTAATTTATAGACCGGAGTGTCACCAACTGAAGATTTTGAGTTATTTACTTGGCTATAGAGATTAGCATTAGCACTAGTATCTACTGTAAAACAATGGGAGGGATAGCTGTTAGCGCTTTCCTAAAAGTTAACTCAAAACCACTAACGTAAGCAGTAAATATCCACCCCCTTCAGAACATAGTATAGTATCAAGGGTTGCAAAATCCTGGGAACTTTCAATACATTCCCAGGTTTTCCAGAAATCCTTGTTGAAGGCTTCTGGATTTCCTGCTTTTTCCCTCCTGATTCCGGGAATCCTCCAACCGGGATTTAGGTAAAACCAGGGAATTTATTGTACGTTCCAGGAATTTTGCAACCCTAATAGTATCATACCATGGGTGAACTGTCAGTCACCAATTCATCATCTTTGCGTTGACTACACTGTGGTGTCACGTGAGCAGCACTTTCCTCAGGGAAAGTGAATTGGCTGTAGTGTTGACTGATGCATGAATGGTAATATGACTGGGTCGGACTTCCTGTTTCCTGTAGGGGCAGGACAGGAAGAGAGAGTGGAGAAGTGTCAGATGGTAGAGTTGACAGACTGGATCCTCTGGCCGGGCCAGTCCCAGTAGGGCTAGGCTAGGTTCAGTGATGTAACTTTGACAGTAACACAGTTCCAGGGTCAGTTTGGGCTCTGTCTGTGTCACAGCCATGGTTACAATGGGAATCAGAAAAGATGACTCCAGACCAGTGCTTCAGGGTACATCTTCCATTAGCTTGATTGAGAAATGTATTAACATAACAGCACAGAATACTTTTAAGCCCTGTTACCAGGCGACAGACATCCAGCACCGACCAATCAGTGAGCAGTAGAATTAGCTCGACACCCAGTTGGGGATTACCAGGAAGTATGAAATTAAATCGGATTAGTTCCCCCCTCAAATGCTGCTGTTTACAATAAAGACCATTATATAGACCATTTTAAAGACCATTATAAAGACCATTATATAGACCATTTTAAAGACCATTATATAGACAATTTTAAAGACCATTATGAAGACCATTATGAAGACCATTATATAGACCATTTTAAAGACCATTTTAAAGACCATTTTAAAGACCATTATATAGACCATTTTAAAGACCATTTTAAAGACCATTATAAAGACCATTTTAATGACCATTTTAATGACCATTGTAAAGACCATTATATAGACCATTATAAAGACCATTATATAGACCATTTTGAAGACCATTTTGAAGACCATTTTGAAGACCATTTTGAAGACCATTATGAAGACCATTATGAAGACCATTATAAAGACCATTTTAAAGACCATTATATAGACCATTATAAAGACCATAAAGGAGGTATCTGACAAAAATAGTAATAACACCCTGCCGCTCCACACACACGTGCACACACACACATATACGGAGCACCCCCTGCCGTGTCCTCAGCTGCAGCTATTAGCCCCAGTACCCATAATCCCAGTGGATGGATGAGTGGTCAGATGCGTGTGCAGTGACATCTGCCTCTCTCAATGGGCTGTCTGCTGGGGCTAAGGCCTGTGTGTGTGTTCTGCTCTGCACAAGAAGCTAACCATGTCAGTGGTCCTCTGTAGCTCAGCTGGTAGAGCACGGCGCTTGTAACGCCAAGGTAGTGGGTTCGATCCCCGGGACCACCCATACACAAAAATGTATGCACACATGACTGTAAGTCGCTTTGGATAAAAGCGTCTGCTAAATGGCATATTATATTATTATTATAGTGTCAGTCAGAAAGGGGAGGGGCTGAGTATTGGCCCACTACCATCTGTTGTTATCTTGATTGACTGACCTGACTGTCCTTGAACTTGTCTTTGAAGGTGAAGGAGGAGATGCTGTTCGAGGCTCTGACCACCAGGAAGACGGTGACGGTGGGAGAGAGGCTGATCGTTCCGTACAAACTGGCAGAGGTGAGCGAGACATTTTCTGCTCTGCTTACAATAACAAACACTCCCACAACAAAATATAATAACACAACTGTACCAGGACCACACAGACGGCTTGGAACCCCATCTATCTGACCCCACAGTGACATCAACACGGCCTCAGAACTTCAGAACTCTCCCAGCTATTTCATCTTGCACAGAGTGGAGGGACTTAATTTATACAGTTGTGTTTAAGTGCTGAGGACTCTCCTTGTTTGCTTGGATTTGCTTTCCTGACGCCAAAACTCAAAAGGCTTTTATAGTCAATGGGGGTGGAGGGTGTACAGTCCAAGATTGTCTATTATATTGACAAGACTGTCAGGTGACCGCTCCAACAATGGAAATACATGTCCTCAAAGATTGAAGGCAGGCGGGAGGAGGCGAGATCAGTTGGGACCATTCTAGCCAATGAGAGGGCAGATACGTGTGTGAACAACAGGCCATAGAGATAGATAGAGGACTCGTCTTTGTATCTTTATAGCGTCTGTGACAGCATGGGCAGTGTCATTGAGGCTATCTCCATTTTAAAGTAGTCAGTTTTCTTCTTCTTCATTGGCTGATTGCTCCCAACTCATAGGAATCCCCACCCAGTTGACAACTTTAAAATGGTGGAAGTCCTCAATGGTAACGTCCATGCTGAAACTGATTATATCCATGATAACAGGCACAACTCCGATATAAAGTAGTTTTTTTTTGTTTGTTTTTTATGAAACGCCACGTGCGTCCACTTATATCAGTGCATTTGTAACAACCTAACCATTACGAAACTTCTATTACATCAAATAAGCCTCACGTAGCAAATTAGCAATTGCTTTTTCGTTGACCAAATTCGACACTCATTGACCTCCATACAAAATTCCTCACTTTGTGGGTTTATTTTCGAGGACAGATTTTGGGCGGAGTAAAACCTCTCGCTTCACCTCTTCCTCTCTGGTACATCCCGTGTGGCTCAGTTGGTCTCAGGAGGATTTGTTTTGGCGCCGCTGCATCAGGGTTGAGGCGTTGGGGGTCTCTTCCTCTGTGACTTCCTTTTTCCTGTGAGGTTTACTAATGTGGCATTTACCCCCACAGCATCACTGTCGCACATTGATGGGGGCCTCTTTAAAATGACCTGAATACGAAAGCACACAACGGTAAACATTTAAACAGAAAACGGAAATGTGCATTTCTCATTGGACAAGTCCTGGATGTCCCTCCCTGTTTCATTCTGTTTTATTTTTATTTTTTGTGCATAATGAACACGGCCCAGGTCTATTTAACTAACATTAGCTATCAACGGTTTCATGAGTTCCTGTTTTCGCTGTCAAATATACTGAAACAAAATCCTGTCTCCCTCAGCCTCTCCATAGACAGCCGTGTAATAGAGACTCAGACAATGGGCTCTATGGTAGTCCAGGGAGAGGGAGAGATTCAGATTTAGAACAGAATCCACACAACAGCACCAAGCATGTTCTCTGTACTACAGTACGATAAGGCTGTGGTTGTTGTTGGCCCGGCAGCCGTGGAGAAAAGGATTAGTGACTGCAGAGGCCCTTCCCTGGTCACCGTAACATCTCAAAATAGGCCTATACAGCCTTCTCTCTCTCTCTTTCCCCCTTACTCAATTCATTTCAAATGGTCTTTATTGGCATGGGAAATATATGTTTACATTACCAAAGCAAGTGAAATAGATAATAAATAAAAGTGAAATAAACATTCAGAAATGAACAGTAAACATTACACTCACAAAATGTTCAAAGGAATAGAGTCATATTATGGCTATGGACAGTGGTGTAACGATGTGTTAATAGACATTTTACATTTTAGTCATTTAGCAGACGCTCTTATCCAGAGCGACTTACAGTTAGTGAGTGCATACATTTTTCATACTTTTTTCATACTGGCCCCCCGTGGGAATCGAACCCACAACCCTGGCGTTGCAAGCGCCATGCTCTACCAACTGAGCTACAGTTACTCTCTCTTTTCTCCCTGGCCGGCTTTCTGCCATTACATTAAACCCTTTTATTGTACAAGGGCCTGTGAAGAAAGGACTTGGCAAGTGTTGCATCTTTTCTGCCCTCCAGGACAAAAGCATCTCCCGGGCAGCTGTCCCGTCACGCTGGGGTTCAGATAGGCTGATTTGGGAGAGGTCCTGTTCCATTGTCTCCTTTTGGCCCCTAAGACTTTATTTTCTTTTTTTTTAAAGACTTGAGTGGTTGTATACCTGTCCGTTTCCAGCTCTCATTACCATTTTATTCTAGTGGCAATTCTGTATTACCAAGCATTAACTTAGTTATTTCACGAGAGAGGTCCTATAAAAGCCTACTGTAGCTATGGCTTGCTGCACGCTAGCTAATGAGAGAGGAAGAGTGTGTTGTTTTAATTAACCCCAGCTCTGCTATGTAGTGTGTGTGTGTGTGTGTGTGTGTGTTTGTGTGTGTGTAGATAAGCTACGCTGACTCGCTGTCGATTTGGCTCCAGATAATCAGATTCCACCACTTACTGTTTCCTGTTTTAAAGTGAGACGTTTGGAGGAACCATGCGTTCATGTGCTTTAGATTAAATGGTGCCAAGCTATAGCACAACTGTTTTTGTCTTTGCAGCTAAACACACAATCAAACACGCACTCTCCTATCAACTGGCATCAAAAACAGGCATCCAATTGGACACAAACGCCTCAAAAACACAGCCAGCCCTGCGGAGAAGAGGCTAGCGAGCCACGTGCAGTGTGGGCTCATGCAGGGTGTTGTTTTACACCTCCCGTGGCTCGCGGAACGTGTTTGGGAGCCATTAGCGAGAAAGACCAAGGCGCTCCCGGCTTCTAATTACCAAACACCAGCCAAGACCTCATTACAGGCTCGACCCCATAAGTTTACTAAACTCTCTCTGATAACTTCCCTCTAATTATTTAGGGTGGTCCTTGCATAAAAACGTTGCTTTTAGCTACTTTTTTTCACTCCATCCATTCCATTTCCTGATTTTTCTAGCTCTGCACTCCCATTGTGGTAAAAATGTAATCGTGTTGTTTCGTGACAGTGGATGTTCGTTCACACGACACATCATCGCAAATGTTCTTATCGTGTTTGAAAATCCCAGGCTAACCTTTTTGAGCAGTTTTGATTGGGAGCGTGTTTTGATTGGGTTGCATAATGCATGTGGACTTACATCACCTTTGGGAGCAGGAAACAGTGAAGCTCATTCCTCTAAAAAATAACGATGAGGTCAATAATGCAGTAGGGAGGAGAAGGCTTTTTAATACGCAGATTTTTGCTCGGTCACAATTCTCTGCTCCCCTGGACCTAGTTGAAATGCACTGTACATATCGTGTGTGCTTAGGGACGCGCAACATTACGGATTGTTTATTAGAAATGTGTTCTATATATAACATATTTTTTCTTCATCGTGAATCTGTGCTCACCTGGGACCTAGTCGAAGCGGTTTAAACACACTTACTGCCTGCAAACACTCTATTGTACATAAGGGGTGTGTTCAGGGGCATGCAAGGTTACAGAAGGTTCATATACAATGTAGTATGTAGGTCTTACAGACAATGTTCTCTGTCATGTAAAGTAGGAAATGGTGTTAGCTCTATAATCTGTTACAGTTACACCACAGACCTACATGTAACGGCCAAAATAAAGGAAAATCCAACAATAGTGTCTTAATAGGGCGTTGGGCCACCATGAGTCAGAACAGCTTCAGTGCACCTTGGCACAGAGTCTACAAGTATCTGGAACTCTATTGGAGGAATGCGACACCGTTCTTCCACGAGAAATTCCATCATTTGGTGTTGTGTTGATGGTGGTGGCAAACGCAGTCTCAGGCTCCGCTCCAGAATCTCCCAGAAGTGTTCAATTGGGTTGAGATCTGGTGACTGAGACGGCCATGGCCTGCCCAGAAAAAGCATGATGGGATGTTAATTGCGTAATTAACTCAGGAACCACACCTGTGTGGAAGCACCTGCGTTCAATATACTTTGTATCCCTCATTTACTCAAGTGTTTCCATTATTTTGGCAGCTACCTGTATGTTATATGTTGGACCTGCCTCTAGTTACAGCACAAACTTACATGTGGGCCAAAACCACCAGGATCAACAGAACATCCTTCCTATAGAGTTCCAGACACTTGTAGAATCTATGCCATGGCACGTTGAAGCTGTTCTGGCTCGTGGTGGCCCACACTAGGGCTGTGGCGGTCAGCCGGTCTCACTGTAATTTACTGTTAATGAACATAAACATGTTTAGTATCTCCTGGCGTACAAGCTGCTGATGCACGCCTTTGCAACATCTACATTTTAAAAAGTCGAATAAATCAATTGAATATGCACCATCACAATAAATCCATTATTTATTTTAGGCAGGTCTAAAGAACATTTTATTTCAGAAGAACAGAATATGAGTTGGCCTATTGTATGTTATCTGGCTATGCTCCACACCGTAGGCTGTAGACAAGATATGCTTATAAGTCCCCTGCCATTATTTTATATTATATGATTTTATAGTCAGAAGAATATAACTGTACTTAGCTGAATAAAATGGAAAGGATATTTTTCCCATTAAGGAAAGTCTCCCGAGTGGCGCAGTGGTCTAAGGCACTGCATCGCAGTGCTAGCTGTGCCACTAGAGATCCTGGTTCGAATCCAGGCTCTGTCGTAGCCGGCCGCGACCGGGAGACCCATGGGGCGGTGCACAAATGGCCCAGCGTCGTCCAGGGTAGGGGAGGGA
The DNA here is from genome assembly GCF_964263955.1 of Coregonus lavaretus. Classification (NCBI taxonomy): domain Eukaryota; kingdom Metazoa; phylum Chordata; class Actinopteri; order Salmoniformes; family Salmonidae; genus Coregonus; species Coregonus lavaretus. The sequence goes on from NC_140008.1 coordinate 7,111,008, forward strand.
ATGGCCGGCAGGGATGTTTGTAGAGCATGGCGTTTGCAACACCAGGGTTGTGTGTTCGATTCCCACGGGGGGCCAGTATGAAAAAATGTATATATATGTATATATAAAATGTATGCACTCACTAACTGTAATTCGCTCTGGATAAGAGCATCTGCTAAATGACTAAAATGTAAATGTAAGGAGCGAGTGCGCGTATGAAGTGGCTATTTTGAGTGTAAAAGTGATCAGGTCCTATACACTAGATTTAGAGTTATTTGGCAACTTTAGTTGTGAATGATACAAACCTTAGAATCTCTTTAGAAATCAAAGCATATCTGGGCAGCATGATGCGACTATAGAATATTGGTGATTTGATAAAGTTGCAAAAAAAGCTTGCGCTCTGATCCTTGCCTCAGGCTGCACACCCTGTTCTCTCGTCAAGTGATCATATTTTCACCCATCAGACTATTCTCAATTGAATCTTGTCTTTACTAATATGTCAAATGAGTTTAGATTTAGAATGGCCCATTATCAAATGGGTAGGAACAGCGGCAGGGAAAAAGACGTCATCTGTATGTACTGTAATAGTGAATGGAGGCATCGCTCTTTCCTCCCGCCGGTCCATCTTTCAATGACGATGGGTAGGCTACTTTGGTTTTATAGCGGAGCATGTGATTAATATGAGCAGCTGAGAAATACATATAACAACACTTATTTCACTCCACACATCAAGAACTGTTTGAGGAACATGCTCTCACTGCCCCGACCAGGTGATATTCCACCCAAACTCTGTATGCCATGGGCTCTCCAACCCTGTTCCATCAGCTACCCATTACTCTGTATGCCATGGGCTCTCCAACCCTGTTCCTTCAGCTACCCATTACTCTGTATGCCATGGGCTCTCCAACCCTGTTCCATCAGCTACCCAGTACTCTGTATGCCATGGGCTCTCCAACCCTGTTCCTTCAGCTACCCAGTACTCTGTATGCCATGGGCTCTCCAACCCTGTTCCATCAGCTACCCAGTGCTCTGTATGCCGTGGGCTCTCCAACCCTGTTCCTCCAGCTACCCAGTACTCTGTATGCCATGGGCTCTCCAACCCTGTTCCATCAGCTACCCATTACTCTGTATGCCATGGGCTCTCCAACCCTGTTCCTTCAGCTACCCAGTACTCTGTATGCCATGGGCTCTCCAACCCTGTTCCATCAGCTACCCAGTACTCTGTATGCCATGGGCTCTCCAACCCTGTTCCTTCAGCTACCCAGTACTCTGTATGCCATGGGCTCTCCAACCCTGTTCCTTCAGCTACCCAGTACTCTGTATGCCATGGGCTCTCCAACCCTGTTCCTTCAGCTACCCAGTACTCTGTATGCCGTGGGCTCTCCAACCCTGTTCCTTCAGCTACCCAGTGCTCTGTATGCCGTGGGCTCTCCAACCCTGTTCCTTCAGCTACCCATTACTCTGTATGCCATGGGCTCTCCAACCCTGTTCCTTCAGCTACCCAGTACTCTGTATGCCATGGGCTCTCCAACCCTGTTCCTTCAGCTACCCAGTACTCTGTATGCCATGGGCTCTCCAACCCTGTTCCTTCAGCTACCCAGTACTCTGTATGCCATGGGCTCTCCAACCCTGTTCCTTCAGCTACCCAGTGCTTAACTTGGAAAACCAAGTGAAATTTGTTCAGGAACATGGATAGTAACATGTTTTCAAAATTGAAACATATTTAATTAAACTGTTGACAGCCCCTGTGCACGATTGAGAAAGTAATAAAGGAGAGAGGAGAGAGGGGAGGAGATGGAAACGCATGGAGGTGAGATATTATGACGGTAATGTGGGATCCCGAGTGGCGCAGCGGTCTAAGGCGCTGCATCTCAGTGCTTGAGGCGTCACTACAGACCCCCTGGTTCGATTCCAGGCTGTATCACAACCGGCTGTGATTGGGGAGTCCCATAGGGCGGCGCACAATTGGCCCAGCGTCGTCCGGGTTTGGCCGGTGTAGGCCATCATTGTAAATAAGTATTTGTTCTTAACTGACTTGCCTAGTTAAATAAAGGTAAAATAAAAAAGAAATACAAATGTGTCAACCAATTAATTATGGAAATAATAAATAATAGAATCCCTATTACTAGGCTATTCAAAATCGCCCTGCACAATCAATGAACCAACTGCATCGACTAGGGCTATATGTTCTGTCCCAGACTCATGGATAGACATTTTGGCAGCAGAAGTTAACCAGTCCATCCAGTATGCATAATAATACAGTCCACACTCAAGTTGTGCTGTTTTGTTTATAGACCTGTCTAAGGACTTTGATACTGTGGATCCTGGTATTTTGTTGAAGAAACTGTCATCGACAGGCCTTGGCTCTACCACATGTTCTTGGTTTCGTGACTATCTTAGAGACAGAACTCAGGCCATTGTGTTGGATGGAGTTAAGTCAGATTTTCTTGAGGAACATAAAGGTGTTCCACATGGATCAATATTAGGACCTGTTCTTTTTAAGATTGACATAAATGCTATTGGTCAATTTGTGGAAAAATTGTGATCTTCATTTGGATGTGGATGATACTATTATGTATGCAATTGCTCCGACTGCTGATTTAGCTGTGTCAAGGTTAGTCTGATTTTGCAGCTGTTCAGGAAGCCCTGACGAATTTAAAGCTTGTACTTAATACAGGCAAACTAAATACATGCTGTTTTCAAAGTCTCGTAAAAGTATCTCAGTTGGGTTACATCTTCACTCCCTGAATGGTTCTGTAGTTGAACAAGTCCCAGCATACAAATACTTTGGTATTTGGATGGACAATGATCTATCGTTTAAGAAACATACAAATTAGCTTGTTAGGAAGCTTAAATGTAAATAAAGCTTGTTTTTCACTGGCTAGCAGGAAACGAATTGTAGAATCAACTTTTCTACCTGTTCTTGACTATGGTGATACCGTCTACCAAAGTGCAACTGACTCTACTCTAAAATACCTTGATTCTGTTCATCATAGCACCCTTCGATTTATTACATCGGACAGTTTTAATACTCATCACTGCATCCTCTACCTGTTGGCTGGACCTCTTTAAAGACTAGTAGATCACTTCAATACTCTCTGTTGATAAAGCCCTACTCCACAAGCTTCCAACATACTTCACATATTTGTTGAAATGTAGAATTTCAGGTTATAATACAAGGTCACAGGGCTGGTTAACGATGATGTCTCCCTTGGTAACCTCAGAGTTCAGGAGATCTGCTTTTTCATATCAGGCACCTCATGTGTGGAATAGTCTCCAGTTGGCACTTCGTTTGGATGATCCTGTGTCCCTGGGTCAATTTAGGAAATTGGTTATGGATTTTATAGTGATGAATGTGTTTGTTTTATTTGATTATAATGGCTAATATGTATATTGTGTATATTTTGTATATCATTGTGTGTGTGCTGATGTGACTGTTGTTCCCAGGGCACGCTTGTGAATGAGACCTAGGTCTCAATGTGTCTCCCTGGTTAAAGAAAAGTTAAATAAAAAATTAAATAAAAGGCGACTACTCGAATTAGTTTAATTTTGGAGTATAGGCTAGACCAATTATGTAACCAAGGGCATCTTAAATCAGTTTTGTTTCATGTTTTTCTGCCGCGCATAATATGCGGTAGGCTATGTATTGTATAACGACATAATCATACTTTTAATTGTTGTTGTTTTTTCGCACTTGGGCTCATAAGCCTATGCATATGCATCAGCTCTAATATGCATATGGGTGTTTTGAATGAATCGTCACCTTAGAAAGCTGTCCATTTCATTATTAGGCTTTGAAACAACATCTAAAATGACCATGTTTTACACTCAGTTTCAACCTGTTGTTGAACTTCTTTCTTCAAATTGATCAATCACAGTGAGCTGAGTTTTAAAACCATGATACCGTTTTGATGATAAGTGTTTGTGATTTTCGATTGCATTTGCATTGATGTCGGAGTGGTTAGAGGGACAATAGAGCCCTGAGTACCAGGCCATTAGGACCTGATGGTCGTTAGCCAGTTGGGTGCTACCATCGCATGTCCAGAGTGCATAAGAGGAGATTACGGTGACTCAACGGTCACGTGGAATTTTACTGCGGTGACTCATATCTGACCAACCACAGCTCTAACCTGACTCAAACTCCACTCACATCAACCCATATTCAGTCTATGCTAGCTACAGTAGCTACACAAAGCATGCATAAGATTGCCTACTGTTGGAGTAACTTTGTCATTAATGTGTCAGCCACACAGATCATCCAGTTATAGAAGTCTGTTTTGCTTTTCCACCGCCCAGTCCCCTTCCATAACACTCCAAACCGCCCAGTCCCCTTCCATAACACTCCAAACCGCCCAGTCCCCTTCCATAACACTCCAAACCGCCCAGTCCCCTTCCATAACACTCCAAACCGCCCAGTCCCCTTCCATAACACTCCAAACCGCCCAGTCCCCTTCCATAACACTCCAAACCGCCCAGTCCCCTTCCATAACACTCCAAACCGCCCAGTCCCCTTCCATAACACTCCAAACCGCCCAGTCCCCTTCCATAACACTCCAAACCGCCCAGTCCCCTTCCATAACACTCCAAACCGCCCAGTCCCCTTCCATAACACTCCAAACCGCCCAGTCCCCTTCCATAACACTCCAAACCGCCCAGTCCCCTTCCATAACACTCCAAACCGCCCAGTCCCCTTCCATAACACTCCAAACCGCCCAGTCCCCTTCCATAACACTCCAAACCGCCCAGTCCCCTTCCATAACACTCCAAACCGCCCAGTCCCCTTCCATAACACTCCAAACCGCCCAGTCCCCTTCCATAACACTCCAAACCGCCCAGTCCCCTTCCATAACACTCCAAACCGCCCAGTCCCCTTCCATAACACTCCAAACCGCCCAGTCCCCTTCCATAACACTCCAAACCGCCCAGTCCCCTTCCATAACACTCCAAACCGCCCAGTCCCCTTCCATAACACTCCAAACCGCCCAGTCCCCTTCCATAACACTCCAAACCGCCCAGCCCCCTTCCATAACACTCCAAACCGCCCAGCCCCCTTCCATAACACTCCAAACCGCCCAGTCCCCTTCCATAACACTCCAAACCGCCCAGTCCCCTTCCATAACATCCAAACCGCCCAGTCCCCTTCCATAACACTCCAAACCGCCCAGTCCCCTTCCATAACACTCCAAACCGCCCAGTCCCCTTCCATAACACTCCAAACCGCCCAGTCCCCTTCCATAACACTCCAAACCGCCCAGTCCCCTTCCATAACACTCCAAACCGCCCAGTCCCCTTCCATAACACTCCAAACCGCCCAGTCCCCTTCCATAACACTCCAAACCGCCCAGTCCCCTTCCATAACACTCCAAACCGCCCAGTCCCCTTCCATAACACTCCAAACCGCCCAGTCCCCTTCCATAACACTCCAAACCGCCCAGTCCCCTTCCATAACACTCCAAACCGCCCAGTCCCCTTCCATAACACTCCAAACCGCCCAGTCCCCTTCCATAACACTCCAAACCGCCCAGTCCCCTTCCATAACACTCCAAACTGCCAAAGGCGGATGGTCATATGTCCAAGTCCTCATTTTAACTTCACTTATATTAGCTTAGCATGCCTTTCATCATCTGTAAGTGGAGAGCATATTTTCCCTTTGGCTTGTTGAGGCACGTAATCGTCTGTCTTGGCACTGTTGTTTTTATGGATAGCTGAAGTATCCAAAAAGTGATTTGTCTGTCTGGAGACACTTAAAGCTTTGGCTCTGAATCGCAAAACACCTAAAGCTGTAGTGTTGTAGCACAGCAGGGCTTGGGGCGTCATAGAAAAACCAGAGGGCCTTGTTGGCTGTTAGCTGGCATGCTAACAGACGTTACACTACTGTTGGCTAGCTAACATTGTTAGCATTAGAGGAACTTAGCTGGCATGCTAACATGTTACTCTGATGCTGGCTAACATTGTTCTCCACTAGTTTAGCGCCTGTGGGCTTGATAGGCTGTGGGCTAACAGCTAACACCAATGGTGTTAATTAATGCAGCGACGTAGCAGATGTGAGACTTCCTGTGATGCGTAGTCTCCATTTAGTGCTTTGGTCAGAAACTTCCACCTATCTAACAGCATTGTCATTAGACCTACTGTGTGAAGAGGTTATGGAAGGTCAAGAGGGTAGTTTAGTTTTTAATCTTCTAGTTCAACACCTTTACAGGTTCAGAGGGAAAAAGATGAACCACATAAATAAACTTGACAGAAAACGCCTCACATTCCCCAATGTCTCAGCACCACATATTGTGTCCTTGAAGAACAGATCAGGTCAGAATGCTGATGATAGAACAGATCAGGTCAGAATGCTGATGATAGAACAGAACAGATCAGGTCAGAATGCTGATGCTAGATAGAACAGATCAGGTCAGAATGCTGATGATAGAACAGATCAGGTCAGAATGCTGATGATAGAACAGAACAGGTCAGAATTCAGATGATAGAACAGATCCGATGATAATGCTGATGATAGAACAGAACAGATCATAATGTGGATGATAGAACAGATCAGGTCAGAATGCTGATGATAGAACAGAACAGGTCAGAATGCTGATGATAGAACAGATCAGGTCAGAATGCTGATGATAGAACAGATCAGGTCAGAATGCTGATGATGGAACAGATCAGGTCAGAATGCTGATGATAGAACAGATCAGGTCAAAATGCTGATGATAGAACAGAACAGGTCAGAATGCTGATGATAGAACAGATCAGGTCAGAATGCTGATGATAGAACAGATCAGGTCAGAATGCTGATGATAGAACAGATCAGGTCAGAATGCTGATGATAGAACAGAACAGGTCAGAATGCTGATGATAGAACAGAACAGGTCAGAATGCTGATGATAGAACAGAACAGGTCAGAATGCTGATGATAGAACAGAACAGGTCAGAATGCTGATGATAGAACAGATCAGGTCAGAATGCTGATGATAGAACAGAACAGGTCAGAATGCTGATGATAGAACAGAACAGGTCAGAATGCTGATGATTGAACAGATCAGGTCAGAATGCTGATGATAGAACAGATCAGGTCAGAATGCTGATGATAGAACAGATCAGGTCAGAATGCTGATGATAGAACAGATCAGGTCAGAATGCTGATGATAGAACAGATCAGGTCAGAATGCTGATGATAGAACAGATCAGGTCAGAATGCTGATGATAGAACAGAACAGAACAGGTCAGAATGCTGATGATAGAACAGAACAGATCAGAATGCAGATGATAGAACAGGTCAGAATGCTGATGATCGAACAGAACAGGTCAGAATTCTGATGATAGTCCATATGTTCATTAGCCTCTCTAAATTACACACGTCAAAGCTTGTTAAGGTTACATTGACATTGATCAGCTAAAGGTAGAGAGAAACACAACCTGTGCGCCTTGGTTTTGCTAAGCTGGTGCATTGCAGTACTGTACAGAGAGTCAATGATACTGCAGATGGACAAACAGACATATATATCTGTATTGAGAGACGAGTAAACAGACAGTCAGACAGGTAAATGTCTAGATAGATACATTTATAAAGAGATGGAGATATACTTATACAGATGGGTAGATATATGGTATAGGAAATACAGTAGCCAGACAGACAGAGACAGACAGAGACAGACAGAGACAGACCGACAGACAGACCGACCGACAGACCGACAGACCGACAGACCGACAGACAGACAGACAGACAGACAGACAGACAGACAGAAACAGAGAGAAACAGACAGATAGACAGAAACAGACAGACACAGAGAGAAACAGACAGATAGACAGAAACAGACAGACACAGAGAGAAACAGACAGACCGACACAGAGAGAAACCAACACATACAGACCGACACATACAGACCGACACATACAGACAGACACAAACAGACACAGAAACAGACACAGACAGATAGACAGAAACAGACAGACAGACATAAACAGACAGACAGACACAGACAGACAGACACAAACAGACGCAGAGACAGACAGACACATACAGACAGACAGACAGACGCAGAGAGAAACAGACAGACGCAGAGAGAAACAGACAGAGACAGACAGACAGACAGACAGACAGACAGACAGACAGACAGACAGACAGACAGACAGACAGACAGACAGACAGACGCAGAGACAGAAACAGACAGACGCAGAGACAGACAGAAACAGACAGACGCAGAGAGAAACAGAAACAGACAGACGCAGAGAGAAACAGACAGACATAGAGAGAAACAGACAGACACAGAGAGAGACAGACAGACAGACAGACACAGAGAGAGACAGACAGACAGACAGACGCAGAGACAGACAGACAGACAGACAGACGCAGAGACAGACAGACAGACAGACGCAGAGACAGACAGACAGACAGACAGACAGACAGACAGACAGACGCAGAGACAGACAGACAGACGCAGAGACAGACAGAAACAGACAGACGCAGAGAGAAACAGAAACAGACAGACGCAGAGAGAAACAGACAGACGCAGAGAGAAACAGACAGACATAGAGAGAAACAGACAGACACAGAGAGAGACAGACAGACAGACAGACACAGAGAGAGACAGACAGACAGACAGACGCAGAGACAGACAGACAAACAGACGCAGAGACAGACAGACAGACAGACGCAGAGACAGACAGACAGACAGACAGACAGACAGACAGACACAGAGAGAAACAGAGAGAAACAGACAGACACAGAGAGAAACAGACAGACAGACACAGAGAGAAACAGACAGACAGACACAGAGAGAAACAGACAGACAGACACAGAGAGAAACAGACAGACAGACACAGAGAGAAACAGACAGACAGACACAGAGAGAAACAGACAGACAGACACAGAGAGAAACAGACGACACAGACAGACAGACACAGACGACACAGACAGACAGACACAGACAGACAGACACAGACAGACACAGACAGACACAGACAGACACAGACACAGACAGACAGACACAGACAGACAGACACAGACAGACAGACACAGACATAAACAGACACAGACAGATAGACATAAACAGACACAGACAGATAGACAGAAACAGACACAGACAGATAGACAGAAACAGACACAGACAGATAGACAGAAACAGACAGACGCAGAGACAGACAGACAGACGCAGAGACAGACAGACAGACGCAGAGAGAAACAGACAGACGCAGAGAGAAACAGACAGACACAGAGAGAAACAGACAGACAGACAGACAGACAGACAGACAGACACAGAGAGAAACAGACAGATAGACGCAGAGACAGACAGACAGACAGACAGACAGACAGACAGACAGACAGACAGACAGACAGACAGACAGACAGACAGACAGACAGACACAGAGAGAAACAGACAGATAGACGCAGAGACAGACAGACAGAGAGAGACAGACAGACAGACAGACAGACAGACACAGAGAGAAACAGACAGACAGACACAGAGAGAAACAGATAGACAGACACAGACAGAAACAGACAGACACATACAGACAGACACAGAAACAGACAGACAGAGAGACCTGTACATTGATGGAAAGCGCGCGCACACACACACCCTCACACTTTTCTCTATTTGTTGTGTACGGTGCAGCAGATAATTTTATAAATGTTTGCCATTGTTGCTTTATACCTAATCTACATTATGTAAGGCTTTCAACAACTGTACGTGTACGTGTGTATCTGTCTGTGTGTATCTGTGTGTGTGAAGGGGGGGGGTTACAGAAGGATCAGCCCACGGTCCAGATTAGATGAATGTACAGTGTGTGTATAGCGCTGTGATTGGAGCAGATGGTAAAATGTGTCCATGTCTCATGATTGTCTCTGTGTATGTAGGCTGGTACCGTGCGGGACTCCATGGCCAAATCCCTGTACAGCGCCCTGTTTGACTGGATCGTGTTCAGGACCAACCATGCTCTGCTCAACAACAAGGACCTGGAGCACAGTGCCAAGGTAGGATTTGGACACACACACACACAGCACATATACACTCACACAACACACACACACACACATAATTCATGCAAACTCTGTCACACAGCAGCATACCACCCTGCATCCCTCTGCTGGCTTGCCTCTGAAGCTAAGCAGCTTTGGTCCTGGTCGGTCCCTGGATGGGAGACCAGATGCTGCTGGAAGTGGTGTTGGAGGGCAAGTAAGAGGCACTCTTTCCTCTGGTCCCCAGAAAATATCCCAATGCCCCATTGCAGTAATTGGGGTCATTGCCCTGTGTAAGGTGCTGTCTTTCAGATGGGATGTTAAACGGGTGTCCTGACACTCTGTGGTCACTAAAGATCCCATGGCACTTATCGTATCCCCGGCATACTGGCTAAATTCCCAATCTGGCCCTCATACCATCATGGCCACCTAATCATCACCAGCTTCCAATTGGCTCATTCATCCCCCCTCATCTCCTCTGCTCTGTTTCTATACTGAACAACAATATAAACACAACATGTAAAGTGTTGGTCCCATGTTTCATGAGCTGAAATAAAAGATCCCAGAAATTTTCCATATGCACAAAAAGCTTATTTCTCAAAAATGTTATGCGCAAATTTGTTTACATCCCTGTTAGTTAACATTTCTCCTTTGCCAAGATAATCCATCCACCTGACAGGTGTGGCACATTAAGAAGCTGATTAAACAGCATGATCATTACACAGACGCATCTTGTGCTAGGGATAATAAAAGGCCACTCTAGAATGTGCAGTTTTGTTACACAACACAATGCCACGGATGTCTCAAGTTTTGAGGGAGCGTGCAATTGATATGCTGACTGCAGGAATGTCCACCAGAGCAGTTGCCAGAGAATTGAATGTTAATTTCTCTACCATAAGCTGACTCTAACGTCGTTTTAGAGAATTTGGTAGTACGTCCAACCGACCTCACAACCGCAGACCATGTGTAACCACGCCAGCCCAGGACCTCCACATCCGGCTTCTTCACCTGTGGGATCATCTGAGACCAGCCACCCCAGTGGGTGGGCCTGGCTCCCAAGTAGGTGGGCCTATGCCCTCCCAGGCCCACCCATAGCTGCACCCCTGCCCTGTCATGTGAAATCCATAGATTAGGGCCTAATGATTTAAATTGACTGATTTCCTTATACAGTATGAACTGTAACTCAGTAAAATCGTTGAAATTGTTACATGTTGGGTTTATATTGTTGTTCAGTATATTCCCCAGGTCATTGCTGTAAATGAGAATGTGTTCAGTCAACTTACCTGGTAAAATAAAAACACACATTACATACTTGCTTGCTTGCATGCACACACACACATTACACATGCAAGCACTGACGCACCCAAATACACTCTCGCTCTATGTCCCTCTCTCACTCGCACACACATAATTTCATCAAAGGTCAGTTGAGTGTATCATGTTTTTACACTGTGGTTAAGAAAGCATAGGCTGTTTGTTCCTGTGCCTGAGTTGTCAGAGTGGAGAGTGATGTGATCTACAGTGTGTGTAACGAAGAGATGGCGCCGGAGAAGATGGCTGCCGTTTTACAGCCCTCTAACCAATTGTACTATTATGTGTGTTTTTTCGCGTTATTTGTAATTTATTATGTACATAATGTTTCTCCCATCGTCTCTTATAACCAAAAATAGCTTCTGGATATCAGGACAGCGATTACTCACCTCGTATTGGACGAAGATTTTTTCTTCAACGAGTCGGACGCGAAGGATATCCTACAGACACCCGACAAGGCCCAAATCCCCGTCATTCGCAGGAGAAAGAGAAGGAGATATCGTGGACGTAGGTCGGGGTGCCTTGTAAGGATCCGATGGCGAGCGAGTAAACTGCCTCTTCCATCAATCCTATTAGCCAATGTTCAATCATTTGAAAATAAATTGGATGACCTACGATTACGGTTGTCCTACCAACGGGACATTAAAAACTGTAATATCTTATGTTTCACCGGGTCGTGGCTGAACGACGACATGGACAACATACAGCTAGCGGGCTATACACTACATCGGCAGGATAGAACGGCTGACTCCGGTAAGACAAGGGGTGGCGGTCTGTGTATATTTGTAAACAACAGCTGGTGCACAAAATCAAATACTAAGGAAGTCTCGAGGTTTTGCTCGTCTGAGGTAGAGTATCTTATGATAAGCTGTAGACCACACACTATTTACCAAGAGAGTGTTAATAATATAATAATAATATGCCATTTAGCAGACGCTTTTATCCAAAGCGACTTACAGTCATGCGTGCATACATTTTTGTGTATGGGTGGTCCCGGGGATCGAACCCACTACCTTGGCGTTACAAGCGCCGTGCTCTACCAGCTGAGCTACAGAGGACCACGTGTTCATCTATATTTTTCATAGCTGTCTATTTACTGCCACAAACCAATGCTGGCATTAAGATTGCACTCAATGAGCTGTATAAGGCCATAAGTAAACAGGAAAACGCTCATCCAGAGGCAGCGCTCCTAGTGGCCGGGGACTTTAATGCAGGGAAACTTAAATCTGTTCTACCTAATTTCTACCAGCATGTTAAATGTGCAACCAGAGGAAAAAAAACTCTAGACCACCTTTACTCCACACACAGAGACGCATACAAAGCTCTCCCTCGCCCTCCATTTGGCAAATCTGACCATAACTCTATCCTCCTGATTCCTGCTTATAAGCAAAAACTAAAGCAGGGAGCACCAGTGACTCGGTTAATAAAAAAGTGGTCAGATGACGCAGATGCTAAGCTACAGGACTGTTTTCCTAGCACAGACTGGAACATGTTCCGGGATTCTTCAGAAAGCATTGAGGAGTACACCACATCAGTCACTGGCTTCATCAATAAGTGCATCAATGACGTCGTCCCCACAGTGACCGTACGTACATACCCCAACCAGAAGCCATGGATTACAGGCAACATCCGCACTGAGCTAAAGGGTAGAACTTCCGCTTTCAAGGAGCGGGACTCTAACCCGGACGCTTATAAGAAATCCCGCTATACCCTCCGACGAACTATCAAACAGGCAAAGAGTCAATACAGGACTAAGATTGAATCGTACTACACCAGCTCTGACGCTCGTCGGATGAGGCAGGGCTTGAAAACTATTACACACTACAAAGGGAAGCACAGCCGCGAGCTGCCCAGTGATACAAGCCTAGCAGACGAGCTAAACCACTTCTATGCTTGCTTCGAGGCAAGCAACACTGAAGCATGCATGAGAGCACCAGCTGTTCCGGATGACTGTGATCACGCTCTCCATAGCCGATGTGAGTTAGACTTTTAAGCAGGTCAACATTAACAAGGCCGCAGGGCCAGACGGATTACCAGGACGTGTACTCCGAGCATGTGCTGACCAACTGGCAAGTGTCTTCACTGACATTTTCAACATGTCCCTGACTGAGTCTGTAATACCAACATGTTTCAAGCAGACCACCATAGTCCCCGTGCCCAAGGACACTAAGATAACCTGCCTAAATGACTACCGACCCGTAGCACTGACGCCTGTAGCCATGAAGTGCTTTGAAAGGCTGTCATGGCTCACATCAACACCATTATCCCAGAAACCCTAGACTCACTCCAGTTTGCATATTGCCCCAACAGATCCACAGATGATGCAATCTCTATTGCACTCCACACTGCCCTTTCCCACCTGGACAAGAGGAACACCTACGTGAGAATGCTATTCATTGACTACAGCTCAGCGTTCAACACCATAGTGCCTTCAAAGCTCATCACTAAGCTATGGATCCTGGGACTAAACACCTCCCTCTGCAACTGGATCCTGGACTTCCTGACGGGACGCCCCCAGGTGGTAAGGGTAGGTAACAACACATCTGCCACGCTGATCCTCAACACGGGGGCCCCTCGGGTGCGTGCTCAGTCCCCTCCTGTACTCCCTGTTCACCCATGACTGCATGGCCAGGCACGACTCCAACACCATCATTAAGTTTGCCGACGACACAACAGTGGTAGGCCTGATCACCGACAACGATGAGACAGCCTATAGGGAGGAGGTCAGAGACCTAGCCATGTGGTGCCAGGATAACAACCGCTCCCTCAACGTGACCAAGACAAAGAAGATGATTGTGGACTACAGGAAAAAAGAGGACTGAGCACGCCCCCATTCTCATCGACGGGGCTGTAGTGGAACAGGTCGAGATCTTCAAGTTCCTTGGTGTCCACATCACCAACGAACTATCATGGTCCAAACACACCAAGACAATCGTGAAGAGGGCACGACAAAGCCTATTCCCCCTCAGGAGACTGAAAATATTTGGTATGGGTCCTCAGATCCTCAAAAAGTTATACAGCTGCACCATCGAGAGCATCCTGACTGGTTGCATCACCGCCTGGTATGGCAACTGCTCGGCCTCCGACCGCAAGGCACTACAGAGGGTAGTGCGTACGGCCCAGTATATCACTGGGGCCAAGCTTCCTGCCATCCAGGACGTCTATACCAGGCGGTGTCAGAGGAAGGCCCTCAAAATGTCATACTCCAGCCACCCTAGTCATAGACTGTTCTCTCTGCTACCGCATGGCAAGCGGTACCGGAGCGCCAAGTCTAGGTCCAAAAGGCTTCTCAACAGCTTCTACCCCCAAGCCATAAGACTCCTGAACAGCTAATCATGGCTACCCAGACTATTTGCACTGCCCCCCCACCCCATCTTTTTACGCTGCTGCTACTCTGTTAATTATTTATGCATAGTCACTTTAACTCTACCCACGTACATATTACCTCAACTACCTCAACTAGCCGGTGCCCCCGCACATTGACTCTGCACCGGTGCCCCCCTTTATATAGCCTCCCTACTGTTAATTTATTTTACTTCTGCTCTTTTCTTCTCAACACTTTTTTGTTGTTGTTTTATTTTACTTTTTTATTTAAAATAAATGCATTGTTGGTTATGGGCTGTAAGTAAGCATTTCACGGTAATGTCTACACCTGTTGTATTCGGCGCATGTGGCAAATACAATTAGATTTGTTGTTGTAATGTTTTAATGTGATGTGATCTACAGTGTGTTGTAATGTTCTAATGTGATGTGATCTACAGTGTGTCGTTGTAATGTTTTAATGTGATGTGATCTACAGTGTGTTGTAATGTTCTAATGTGATGTGATCTACAGTGTGTCGTTGTAATGTTTTAATGTGATGTGATCTACAGTGTGTTGTTGTAATGTTCTAATGTGATGTGATCTACAGTGTGTCGTTGTGATGTGATCTACAGTGTGTCGTTGTAATGTTGTGATGTGATCTACAGTGTGTCCTTGTAATGTTGTGATGTGATCTACAGGGTGTTGTTCTATCTCTCTCGCTCGCTCTCTTTCGTTCTCTTTCTCGCTCTCTCTCTCTGTGTTGTCTTGCTCTCTCTCTCTCCATCTCCCCTTTCTCTCTCTCTCCATTTCCCCTGTCTATCTCCCTTCTCTCACTCGCTCGCTCTCTGTCTGTGTCTGTGTCTGTGTCTGTGTCTGTCTGTGTGTGTGTGTGTGGGAACCGTGTGGCAGCTGGCTGGCTTTGCCCAGCGGGCATCCAAATGATTAGATCACAGATCATATTTGCTTCTCTCCTCCCAAATCTGTGTGTGTGTGCCTAGAACATTGTTGCAAATGGCATGATGGCCTCTTCTGCTTGTTTTAGTGGTGCTCAACAGACGTGTGTGGTGCGTGTGTGCACAAGAGTGTGCATGCCTGTGTGAGAGAGAGCAGATGAGGTCAGATTTACACTGCTTTGGGGTCATGTGAGAGGCTCTGTTGTGTCCCTCAGTCCTCCTCTATCCCACAGTGCTCTCTGTCCCTCAGTCATCCTCTATCCCATGGTGCTCTCTGTGTCTCTCAGTCCTCCTCTATCCCACAGTGCTCTCTGTTGTCTCTGTCCTCCTCTATCTTTCTATTGTGTCTCTCAGTCCTCCTATCTCTCTCTGTTGTGTCCCTCAGTCCTCCTCTATCCATCTGTTGTGCCCCTCAGTCCTCCTCTATCCCACAGTGCTCTCTGTGTCCCTCAGTCCTCCTCTATCCCACAGTGCTCTCTGTTGTGTCTCTCAGTCCTCCTCTATCTTTCTATTGTGTCTCTCAGTCATCCTCTATCTTTCTATTGTGTACCTCAGTCCTCCTCTATCTTTCTGGTGTCTCTCAGTCCTCCTCTATCTTTCTGGTGTCTCTCAGTCCTCCTCTATCTTTCTATTGTGTCCCTCAGTCCTCCTCTATCTTTCTGGTGTCTCTCAGTCCTTCTCTATCTTTCAATTGTGTCTCTCAGTCCTCTATCTTTCTATTGTGTCCCTCAGTCCTCCTATATCTCTCTGTTGTGTGTCCCTCAGTCCTCTATTTTTCTATTGTGTCCCTCAGTCCTCCTATATCTCTCTGTTGTGTGTCCCTCAGTCCTCTATTTTTCTATTGTGTCCCTCAGTCCTCCTATATCTCTCTGTTGTGTGTCCCTCAGTCCTCCTCTATCTTTCTATTGTGTCCCTCAGTCCTCCTATATCTCTCTGTTGTGTGTCCCTCAGTCCTCCTCTATCTTTCTATTGTGTCCCTCAGTCCTCCTATATCTCTCTGTTGTGTGTCCCTCAGTCCTCTATCTTTCTATTGTGTCCCTCAGTCCTCCGATATCTCTGTGTTGTGTCCCTCAGTCCTCCTCTATCCATCTGTTGTGTCCCTCAGTCTTCCTCTATCCCACAGTGCTCTCTGGTGTGCTCAGCCAGACCGATAGACTCTTGAGACATAAGAGCAGAGCTTAACATCCGTCACTCACAATCAGTCAGACCCTCTGTTATTTGGGTCTTCACTAAAGCTGTATACGAACCTCTTCTCATAATATGATAGAGCTATCATAATGATGATATGAACATTCATAGCGCCTATTGACAGTGACACGGTGGTTTGGTATTCTATGATGCCAGGGTTAAGTAGGGCTCTTTTGATGGAAGGTTCATCAAGAGTATATTGTCTTTGTTTCTAAATTGAGTTATGTATGCAAAAATAAAACGCATCTAACTAAACTCTCTCTTTCACTTCAGATTCTTTCAATTGGAGTGCTGGACATCTTTGGCTTTGAAGACTACGAGAACAACAGCTTTGAGCAGTTCTGCATCAACTTGGCCAACGAGAGGCTCCATCATTACTTCAACCAGCACCTCTTCAAGCTAGAACAGGTAAGGTCTCTTTCTGTGTGTGTGTCCACAGGAGGTTGTTGGCACCTTAATTGGGGAGGACGGGCTCATGGCAATAGCTGGAGTAGAATCAGTGGAATTGATATCAAATACATGAAACACATCAAACACGTGTTTGATGCCGTTCCATTCTCGCCGTTCCAGCCATTATTATGAACCGTCCTCCCCTCAGCAGCCTCCACTGTCTGTGTCTGTGTGTCCTGGAGTGCAATGTGTGTCTCTGTGAGTCAGTACGTATGGACCACACTTCAGGTCAACAACAGAATAAGGCGTGTTTACAGTCACTCCCGACTGGCATACCATTTTTTACTGTTTGAATTACAGAATTGTGTGGACAGTAAAGTTTCCTATTCAATCCAATGCTCCATGATGTAACCATAGAAACAGAATGGCATGGGTTCAAGTATAATATGTCTGTGGGTTCCACCCATCACGGAATGTTGACTTGAATGGGAATGTCCGTTCTATGGTTGTGACCATTCTATCTCTATGGTTGTGACGTCTGGCTCTTTAGCGGTGACGTCTGGCTCTTTAGTGGTGATGTCAGAGCACGTAACCTGAGAGCAGTGACTGGTCTGCCTGTTAACTAGTTCCACAGTAACTATTGTGAGGTGTGTTGTCATCTCTCTCCATAGGACCCTCACCCTGGGCTTACTCTCTGGGCACACACTAGCCTTGATGTGTGTTAGCGTCATACTGTGTGGGAGAGAGTGTCACGGTGTGTGTGTGTCCCAGTGGGTGTGTGTGAACGTCACTACATTGTCAATAGAGTGGATAGTGTTGTGAAAAAGGGCTATTTCCTCATGGTCAGAAGGAATGCATGGTTTACCAGGTCAGAAATTTACGTGCGCAGAGGCATCCAGGCGTAGTATTTTGATATGGTTTTGATGAGGGTGTTTTGGCCCTCTTGGCACCCGACTCGAGTAAATCCGTCTGTCTCCCCTCTGTCTTTGTTTACGAATCATAATGGCCTGGGCTGCGTCAGAAATGGCACCCTATTCCCTATATAGTGCACTACTTTTGACCCAGCCCTGTGGGCTATGGGAATAGGGTGCCATTTTAGACGCAGCCCTGGAGATGGACTCATCGTACTCTTGTTATGTCTGCGTGGTGTTTATTGTTTTGTCTCATTTAGCCCAGTTAGCCTAGCGCCCTAGTGCTTTTGGCATACTAGGAGAACTTTGGATTGTGGTACGTTTCTTATGCAAACTAGTGATTGTGGTAAGTTTCCTATGCAGACTAGTGATTGTGGTAAGTTTCCTATGCAGACTAGTGATTGTGGTAAGTTTCCTATGCAGACTAGTGATTGTGGTAAGTTTCCTATGCAGACTAGTGATTGTGGTAAGTTTCCTATGCAGACTAGTGAATGTGGTAAGTTTCCTATGCAGACTAGTGATTGTGGTAAGTTTCCTATGCAGACTAGTGATTGTGGTAAGTTTCTTAAGTTACTCTTATCACCAGGGTTGTCTCACCTCTCCAACCAATCAGTTACTCTTATCAGCAGGGCTCTCTCACCTCTCCAACCAATCAGTTACTCTTATCACCAGGGCTGTCTCACCTCTCCAACCAATCAGTTACTCTTCTCACCAGGGCTGTCTCACCTCTCCAACCATTCAGTTACTCTTATCACCAGGGTTGTCTCACCTCTCCAACCAATCAGTTACTCTTATCACCAGGGTTGTCTCACCTCTCCAATCAATCAGTTACTCTTATCACCAGGGTTGTCTCACCTCTCCAACCAATCAGTTACTCTTATCAGCAGAGCTCTCTCACCTCTCCAACCAATCAGTTACTCTTATCAAAAGCAAGTGTTTACGTTTGAACAGTGGTCAAAGCAAAGAAGACCGTACCAAATACTATTCCCAACGGGGGCCCAGCTCCAATGTTTACACCACCATGCCAAGTGCTCCTTCATTTTTGCTCCATCTCTATTAAAATGATTTATGGATGTATCGGAGCTCAAAAACCCATGGCCACATGTGCAAACAGTGTATCACATTTACGCATCCTCCTGAGATGTGTAGACTTCTCACCAACTTGAAGAAAACATCTGTGCTCTGGTATGTTTGAAATCACAGGGCGATTCAGTTCCGCATTTCTATGAATCTTTTTGTAAATAGAATGTCAGTTTAGTCGTAATACATCACCCGTCCACTGAAGTCTGTAAACTTCATGAAGTGTAAAATGGCCATTATTTTTTAAGTAGGATTTCAGTAGCTTTACCGGTACCACCTTATTCCACTTACCGCTTGACTACGACATCACCATTATGAGTCATGTGGATCCATCTTAAATCCCAATACCGTGACTCCTACAGACCTCTCTGCTCTTCACTATTTTTACAGAGAATGTCAGGTCATAGCCTGATCCCAGATCTGTTTGTATAGTCTTGCCAATATGAGTCCAAAAAGAGGCAATAGAATAAATAGGGAGGGGAGATGACAGAGTTGCTCTATGACTGACAATGCTGTATCTATAGCTGCTTTAAAGGTTGAAAATCACCACTCCCAACTCCCTTTACAGCCCCAGTGCTCCTCCCTTCACTTCCATAAACCACTCATTGTGTGCGTGCGTGCGTGTGTGTGTGCGTGCGTGCGTGTGTGTGTGTGTGCGTGCATGCGTGTGTGCGTGCGTGTGTGCGTGCGTGTGTGCGTGTGTGAGTGAGATGCGCGCTGGTACGGCCATAACCCCTGAAAAGCTCTGCTGCACATAAAAGTAATGTTCCCCTCCGTAATACAGGAAGGTTTAGGCCTTTATTGCTGAGCCCTGTGGGTGGTGAACACTTATGTCCCAGGCGGGTGATTTGTATAGTAATGCTTCATGATGTAAGTCGTATGTAGAATTTAATGGGTGGAGTTCGTTTTTTTTTACTTTTAGGGAGGAGGGGAAGGCATGTCAAGTTGCACACGTGAAATTATTTTCCTGCTTCGCTGCCCACAACGCTAGCCCTGCTAGCCGTGGAGTTGGGTGTCCCAACTAGTTCCACTTCCTGTTCCTGTGTTGTTGTGTAATGGTGTCTGGCACTGACCCAAGACACACACACATACTTTAGTAGTCACAGGGCTTCTGGGTCATACTTCAGTAGTCACAGGGCTTCTGGGTCATACTTTAGTAGTCACAGGGCTCGAGGGGCTTAAACACCAGCTAACATAGGTGGCCTGCTGCACTGATCCTGTTTATACCTCCCAACACCACTGATCCTGTTTATACCTCCCAACACCACTGATCCTGTTTATACCTCCCAACACCACTGATCCTGTTTATACCTCCCAACACCACTGATCCTGTTTATACCTCCCAACACCACTGAACCTGTTTATACCTCCCAACACCACTGATCCTGTTTATACCTCCCAACACCACTGATCCTGTTTATACCTCCCAACACCACTGATCCTGTTTATACCTCCCAACACCACTGAACCTGTTTATACCTCCCAACACCACTGAACCTGTTTATACCTCCCAACACCACTGATCCTGTTTATACCTCCCAACACCACTGAACCTGTTTATATCTCCCAACACCACTGAACCTGTTTACAGTGAGGGAAAAAAGTATTTGATCCCCTGCTGATTTTGTACGTTTGCCCACTGACAAAGACATGATCAGTCTATCATTTTAATGGTAGGTTTATTTGAACAGTGAGAGACAGAATAACAACAAAAAAATCCTGAAAAACGCATGTCAAAAATGTTATGAATTGATTTGCATTTAATGAGGGAAATAAGTATTTGACCCCTCTGCAAAACATGACTTAGTACTTGGTGGCAAAACCCTTGTTGGCAATCACAGAGGTCAGACGTTTCTTGTAGTTGGCCACCAGGTTTGCACACATCACAGGACGGATTTTGTTCCACTCCTCTTTGCAGATCTTCTCCAAGTCATTAAGGTTTCGAGGCTGACGTTTGGCAACTCGAACCTTCAGCTCCCTCCACAGATTTTCTATAGGATTAAGGTCTGGAGACTGGCTAGGCCACTCCAGGACCTTAATGTGCTTCTTCTTGAGCCACTCCTTTGTTGCCTTGGCCGTGTGTTTTGGGTCATTGTCATGCTGGAATACCCATCCACGACCCATTTTCAATGCCCTGGCTGAGGTTCTCACCCAAGATTTGACGGTACATGGCCCCGTCCATCATCCCTTTGATGCGGTGAAGTTGTCCTGTCCCCTTAGCAGAAAAACACCCCCAAAGCATAATGTGTCCATCTCCATGTTTGACGGTGGGGATGGTGTTCTTGGGGTCATAGGCAGCATTCCTCCTCCTCCTCCAAACACGGTGAATTGAGTTGATGCCAAAGAGCTCGATTTTGGTCTCATCTGACCACAACACTTTCACCCAGTTCTCCTCTGAACCATTCAGATGTTCATTGGCAAACTTTAGACGGCCCTGTATATGTGCTTTCTTGAGCAGGGGGACCTTGCGGGCGCTGCAGGATTTCAGTCCTTCACGGCGTAGTGTGTTACCAATTTTTTCTTGGTGACTATGGTCCCAGTTGCCTTGAGATCATTGACAAGATCCTCCCGTGTAGTTCTGGGCTGATTCCTCACCGTTCTCATGATCATTGCAACTCCACGAGGTGAGAACTTGCATGGAGCCCCAGGCCAAGGGAGATTTACAGTTCTTTTGTGTTTCTTCCATTTGCGGATAATCGCACCAACTGTTGTCACCTTCTCACCAAGCTGCTTGGTGATGGTCTTGTAGCCCATTCCAGCCTTGTGTAGGTCTACAATCTTGGCCCTGACATCCTTGGAGAGCTCTTTGGTCTTGGCCATAGTGGAGAGTTTGGAATTTGATTGATTGATTGCTTCTGTGGACAGGTGTCTTTTATACAGGTAACAAACTGAGATTAGGAGCACTCCCTTTAAGAGTGTGCTCCTAATCTCAGCTCGTTACCTGTATAAAATACACCTGGGAGCCAGAAATCTTTCTGATTGAGAGGGGGTCAAATACTTATTTCCCTCATTAAAATGCAAATCAATTTATAACATTTTTGACATGCGTTTTTCTGGATTTTTTTGTTATTATTCTGTCTCTCACTGTTCAAATAAACCTACCATTAAAATGATAGACTGATAATTTCTTTGTCAGTGGGCAAACATACAAAATCAGCAGGGGATCAAATACTTTTTTCCCTCACTGTATATCCTTGTGAGGAAACGGTTGACACGTGGACACACTGGTGACCTTTGTGAGGAAACGGTTGACACGTGGATACACTGGTGACCTTTGTGAGAAAATGGTTGACACGTGGACACGCTGGTGACCTTTGTGAGGAAACTGTTGACACGTGGACACACTGGTGACCTTTGTTGTATAGTCTTAGTTTACCGTTTGGTTTTTGGTCTGGGATGGGATTTGAGGTCAGGTCTGTTTCAATGCGGCTTACGCTTTCTTAACGCTATCAGTGTGTCCCATAACACGTGTGAAGAATTTACTGTTCATGGTGTCTCTCTGCTGCATTCACCAGACTGTCAACTTTTGACCTGACATTCACTTGAATTTAATTAAATATACTCTATTGATACCCAAAGTGGTAATGTGATGTATTGGATGACTTGTGAACAACTTTTACCGCCGGCACTGTTTCTGACACAACACCGCTGTTGTTTCCCCCTACAGGAGGAGTATAGGGCCGAGGGCATCAGCTGGCACAACATCGACTACATAGACAACACGGGCTGCATCAACCTTATCAGTAAGAAGCCCACCGCACTGCTCCACCTGCTGGATGAAGAGAGCAGGTATGTGAGCTGTCATGTCAGAGCCTTTCTCCTTTCTCCTTCCTTTTGTGTACACATCTACATTTACATTTTAGTCATTTCGCTGACGCTCCTAAAGCGCTACCTCAGGGAAGTTTCCTGCAATGTCACATTTAGAGGTGTACTTTCTTAGCCATGACATCCATCTGCAGTAAAAAGGACTCGTTCTCGAATGTCCTCAGGCTCCATAGAACATCGTTTTGGTGAAGAATTAGACCGCTCAGAAGAACGTGGTAGGCTATGTTTTGGTTATATGTCAAATTTCTTTAGAACAAAGTCAATGTAAAACCAAGTTGGTTACATTGCTGGACCAACACTCATTGACAATGAGTCACCCCACGCGAGCAGAGCACAGACAAGATGAGGAATAAAGGCTAACAACGCTCTTCATTACTAGCGAAATACTTGATTGATTACAACGTTAGCCAGGCTAACTTAAGCGAATAAAAAATAATGATACACGCTAACTCATATATTTGCCTTTCTGGGGCACACGTACGCCCTTTCTAAAGCCTCTCCCACAGGCCACTGCACAATCCCATTTCAATCCCTCATAAATTAAACCCAGCCTCGCGCACAAAAACACATAGGACCGCCATGATCATATTAGCTGCGTGAGCTAGCTAGCTAACCTAGCCTAACCTAGCCATTAGCGCTGCTAGCCACTTAGCCCTGAACACTCATCTGGATGTAATAACAAGTGGATGGAAGAGTGTAGGGACTGTTTGGACTGCTTTCCCAGAGCCACAAGGTCAGAGGGATATTTTTTCCCTCTCAAAGGCCTCCCTCCCGGGCCTCTCGCGTGATTTATTCCATTGCACAGAGGAATGCAATGCTAATGATTATGAAGCACTTTAAGATTTCATCGTTCATAGTTAGCTTGCGGCCTCTTTCAGACACTCTCAAGGATAGCATTTGTTTCCAGGGGCCCTACTACCGGTTAGTCCATTTATAACGAGCCAGTGAGGCTAGTTCTTTGACCCCAAGGGGAACCAGGATGTGTCATAGCCCTCGACATGTTTTAGTGAGTGGGGTGTAGTGTTGCTTTATATCTACAATATGTAACTTTTTGGGTGAAATGTGAGTTATAGATCATTCATTTTCATTGAAAGCAAGTCTAAGAAGCGGTAGATCTGTTAAATATGCGCTATTTCTATGCTTCCCGTTCTTAAGTTTCGTTTTTGCGTCTTTTACGTTGGGTTTTATACACCAGCTTCAAACACGATGACTGCTTGTTTTTAAGGGAGCATGTTTTAGTGTGTAGTGTTGCTTTAAGGGAGCATGTTTTAGTGTGTAGTGTTGCTTTAAGGGAGCATGTTTTAGTGAGTGGTGTTGCTTTAAAGGAGCATGTTTTAGTGGTGTGGTGTTGCTTTAAGGGAGCATGTTTTAGTGTGTAATGTTGCTTTAAGGGAGCATGTTTTAGTGTGTAATGTTGCTTTAAGGGAGCATGTTTTAGTGTGTAATGTTGCTTTAAGGGAGCATGTTTCAGTGAGTGGTGTTGCTTTAAGGGAGCATGTTTTAGTGTGTAGTGTTGCTTTAAGGGAGCATGTTTTAGTGTGTAGTGTTGCTTTAAGGGAGCATGTTTTAGTGTGTAGTGTTGCTTTAAGGGAGCACGCCACTTTGTACAGAGCAGAGGAGTCCCAGAGCAGGCTCAGTCTGCTTTAGGTAATGGGAGAAAGTTTGCAGCAATGTGTGTGAGAGAAAAAGCTGTCACCAATTTACTCCTGGATACCGTAGGACTATAATGTTTGGTATATAGCTAGAGATGTCAGGTTTCATAGGACTTTGTGTTTTGTGCATTCTGAAAGACAGAGTTGTCTTTAGTTGTTGACGTGGTACCTGTCAGTGGATAACCTGGTCCCAGATTTGTTGCATGACCCCAGGAGTTAGCAAGACAGCACAAACTGATCTGGAAACAGGCTAGTCAGTAGATACCCTGGTCTCCCATCCTACAGTCCTAACACTAGTCCCCGCCCCCCCTTCTCTGTCCCTTTAGTTTCCCCCAGGCCTCTAACCAGACCCTGCTGGACAAGTTCAAGCGGCAGCACGAGGGGAACAGCTACATCGAGTTCCCCGCCGTCATGGAGCCCGTCTTCATTATCTGCCACTACGCCGGCAAGGTCAAGTACGGGGTCAAGGTAAGGACTGCTGACGTGACCACATGTAACCCTAACCCTAGATTCAGTGTCAACCACAACCCGTTCATCATTCATTCATTCACAACAGCCCTGTATGTCAGCCTGTATGACAGAGTTATGTCAGAGTTGTGTTATTACTGGCAGACACTACTGGCAAAGTTTGTCCATTAATGGATGTAGGCTACTGGGCCGTCTAATAAATAGACACTGAGAAGAACATTGAACCGTTTAGATACTCTGTCACACACCACTAATTATTGTAGCTTGGTGAGGAAAATATTACTTCTCAGCAAACTGAAATTAAAGAAAGAAAATGGTGCTATTGCAAATTCACATTCTAAATTCCATTTCGGAGTTTTTCAAGGCAGATGCTATATCTGAATGCAGAAATCCTTTGGGTCCTAAGACCAAATGAAGGCATGTATCTCTTAGCTAACAGTTACCACACAGATGGTTTTGGCCCTGCCCGCGTACCATTCTGTGTCTCTTAGCTAACAGTTACCACACAGATGGTTTTGGCCCTGCCCGCGTACCATTCTGTGTCTCTTATCTAACAGTTACCACACAGATGGTTTTGGCCCTGCCCGCGTACCATTCTGTGTCTCTTAGCTAACAGTTACCACACAGATGGTTTTGGCCCTGCCCGCGTACCATTCTGTGTCTCTTAGCTAACAGTTACCACACAGATGGTTTTGGCCCTGCCCGTGTACCATTCTGTAAGCCATCCTCATTAGACTCCTCATTGATTGTATGTAGTGACTGACAGAAACCGTTCGACCTCTTTTGCCATTTGAATCAGATTCACAGCCCAGTTCCCTGCTGTGTTTTGATATACAGTGCATTCGGAAAGTATTCAGACCCCTTGACTTTTTCCACGTTTTGTTATGTTACTGTCTTATTCTAAAATGGATTTAAAAATAAAAATTGCTCATCAATCGGCATAATGACAGAGTGAAAACCAGGTTTTTTGAAATTTTTGCAAATGTATTAAAAATACGAAACAGAAAATACCTTATTTACATAAGTATTCAGACCCTTTACTATGATACTCGAAATTGAGCTCCGGTCCATCCTGTTTCCATTGATCATCCTTGAGATGTTTCTACAACTTGATTGGAGCACACACCTGTCTATATAAGGTCCCACAGTTGACAGTGCATGTCAGAGCAAAAACCAAGCCATGAGGTCAAAGGAATTGTCCTAGAGCTATGACAGGATTGTGTCGAGGCACAGATCTGGAGAAGGGTACCAAAAAAGTTCTGCAGCATTGAAGGTCCCCAAGAATACAGTGGCCTCCATTATTCTTAAATGGAAGAAGTTTGGAACCACCAAGACTCTTCCTAGAGCTGGCCACCCGGCCAAACTGAGCAATCGGGGGAGAAGGGCCTTGGTCAGGGAGGTGACCAAGAACCCAATGGTCACTCTGACAGAGCTCCAGAGTTCCTCTGTGGAGATGGGAGAACCTTCCAGAAGGACAACCATCTCTACAGCACTCCACCAATCAGGCCTTTATGGCCAGACAGAAGCCACTCCTCAGTAAAAGGCACATGACAGCCCGCTTGGAGTTTGACAAAAGGCACCTAAAGGACTTTCAGACAATTAGATACAAGATTCTCTGGTTTGATGAAACCAAGATTGAACTCTTTGGCCTTAATGCCAAGCGTCACGTCTGGAGGAAACCTGGCACCATCCCTACGGTGAAGCATGGGGGTGGCAGCATCATGCTGTGGTGATGTTTTTCAGCGGCAGGGACTGGGAGACTAGTCAGGATCGAGGGAAAGCTGAACAGAGCAAAGTACAGAGAGATCCTTGATGAAAACCTTCTCCAGAGCACTCAGGACCTCAGACCGGGGCGAAGGTTCACCTTCCAACAGGACAACGACCCTAAGCACACAGCCAAGACAAGGAGTGGCTTCGGGACAAGTCTCTGAATGTCCTTGAGTGGCCCAGCCAGAGCCCGGACTTGAACCGATCAAACATCTCTGGAGAGAACTGAAAATAGCTGTGCAGCGACACTTTCCGTCCAACCAGACAGAGCTTGAGAGGATCTGCAGAAACTCCCCAAATACAGGTGTGCCAAGCTTGTAGCGTCATACCCAAGAAGACTTGAGGCTGTAATCGCTGCCAAAGGTGCTCCAACAAAGTACTGAGTAAAGGGTCTGAATAATTATGTAAATGTGATATTTCAGTTATTATTTTTTATAAATTAGCAAAACATTCGGAAATCCTATTTTTGCTTTTTCATTATGGGGTATTGTCTGTAGATTGATGAGGGGAAAAAACAATTTAATTCATTTTAGAATAAGTCTGTAACGTAACAAAATTTGGAAAAAGTCAAGGGGTCTGAATACTTTCCGAATGCACTGTATGTTAAGCTTCAAACGGAAGAAACAAACTGAAATGGAGACGGACTGCCTGGACTGTATAATAGATCCAGTGGATAGATCTCATCACTATCTTCTGCCCCTACAGGACTTCAGGTTGATAGATCTCATATCTATCTTCTGCCCCTACAGGACTTCAGGTTGATAGATCTCATATCTATCTTCTGCCCCTACAGGACTTCAGGTTGATAGATCTCATATCTATCTTCTGCCCCTAGAGGACTTCAGGTTGATAGATCTCATATCTATCTTCTGCCCCTACAGGACTTCAGGTTGATAGATCTCATATCTATCTTCTGCCCCTACAGGACTTCAGGTTGATAGATCTCATCACTATCTTCTGCCCCTACAGGACTTCAGGTTGATAGATCTCATCACTATCTTCTGCCCCTACAGGACTTCAGGTTGATAGATCTCATCACTATCTTCTGCCCCTACAGGACTTCAGGTTGATAGATCTCATCACTATCTTCTGCCCCTACAGGACTTCAGGTTGATAGATCTCATATCTATCTTCTGCCCCTACAGGACTTCAGGTTGATAGATCTCATATCTATCTTCTGCCCCTACAGGACTTCAGGTTGATAGATCTCATCACTATCTTCTGCCCCTACAGGACTTCAGGGAGAAGAACACTGATCACATGCGTCCGGACATCGTGGCCCTGTTGAAGAGCAGTAAGAACGCCTTCATCTGTGGCCTGATGGGCATCGACCCGGTGGCCACCTTCCGCTGGGCCGTCCTCAGAGCCTACTTCAGGGCCATGGTGGCCTTCAGGGAGGCTGGGAAGAGACACACCGACAAGAAGACTGGTGAGACCATAGACTGCTGGTGTAGCCATGTACAATACATAGCCATACACACAGACATGTTCACGTACAAACTCACTGAAACACATACTCTCCCAGACACACACTCTCACCCCTCTTCCAGAGTGACAGAGAGCGACACTCGGATGCCTCTCGGGATGTGAGATTTCTCCCCCCAGAGCCCCCACTGTACAGTATGTTTCCCTCAGTGGGCTGTCAGAAATAGCATCTGCTCAAATGTTTTACTTCGCCCCGGGTTGGAAGGGACAAGAAGTATCCTTGCCACACAATATGACTCCTGAATGTTCTGTGATTAGACAAGCTTGACTTCACAACCCTGAACGTTCTGTGATTAGACAAGCTTGACTTCACAACCCTGAACGCAGCTCTTTGCCATTATTCGTCCCCGGTTTGGGAGATGTTCACGTATGCATTTCTATATCCAGAAAGAACAGCAGTGGCAAGGTAACATCCTGGTCTGTTTCGGAGGTGAATTAGTTTTAGCTCTCCCCCCGACCACTGATGATGCAGGGGCTGCCACTTTTCCACATTAGGCTTCATCTCCTATTATTATATGCTGAGCTTCCACATTAGGCTTCATCTCCTATTATTATATGCTGAGCTTCCACATTAGGCTTCATCTCCTATTATTAAATGCTGAGCTTCCACAGTAGGCTTCATCTCCTATTATTATATGCTGAGCTTCCACATTAGGCTTCATCTCCTATTATTATATGCTGAGCTTCCACATTAGGCTTCATCTCCTATTATTATATGCTGAGCTTCCACATTAGGCTTAATCTCCTATTATTATATGCTGAGCTTCCACATTAGGCTTCATCTCCTATTATTATATGCTGAGCTTCCACATTAGGCTTCATCTCCTATTATTATATGCTGAGCTTCCACATTAGGCTTCATCTCCTATTATTATATGCTGAGCTTCCACATTAGGCTTCATCTCCTATTATTATATGCTGAGCTTCCACATTAGGCTTCATCTCCATCCAGTTGCATGACATTCAGTCAAACGTTTCGCAAACCTAACACACTAATTCTTCCTCTCTTTCACTCTCTCTCTCCCTCTTTCGCTCTCTGTCTTTGTCCTTCTATCTCTCTCTCTCTCTCTCTCTCTCTCTCAGGGAATGATGCTGCTGTACCGTGTGTCATCAAGAGGGTGGACAGCTTCAGCTTCCTCCACCACCCTGTGCACCAGAGGAGCCTGGAGATCCTGCAGAGATGCAAAGATGAGAAATACAGTAAGACATCTCCAAGTCCCACAATGCTCTCTGCTGCCCACCTCTCTTTTCTTGGGCTTACAAAAAAGGACGCAAACAATTAGCTCGTTCTGAATTAACTTGTTCTCACTCGATTAAAGGCCCTCGGTTATCCCGAGTGGTGCAGTGGTCTAAGGCACTGCATCGCAGTGCTAGCTGTGCCACTAGAGATCCTGGTTCGAATCCAGGCTCTGTCGTTGCCGGCCGCAACCGGGAGACCCATGGGGCGGCACACAATTGGCCCAGCGTCGTCCAGGGTAGGGGAGGGAATGTCCGGCAGGGATGTAGCTCAGTTGGTAGAGCATAGCGTTTGCAACGCCAGGGTTGTGGGTTCGATTCCCACGGGGGGCCAGTATGAAAAAAAAAAAAATTATGTATGCACTCACTTAACTGTAAGTCGCTCTGGATAAGAGCGTCTGCTAAATGACTAAAACATTTTTTTTTTTAAATATAACCAAATATATTTTGTTTATGTAGTGCCAACCTTTTCCTCTGAAGTTTCCCTTCTAGTCAGGTCAAACCAATCAAGGCATTACTTTCATGCTTTATTGACAAATTCGCAGAGGCCAAATATGGAATAATAAATAGGTCGGCAACAATTTTTGGCCTCGATTAGCAAATTGCATTGCTGTCACTAATAAGATTGAAAATCAGACTTGGATCCTCATAAGGCACTGTTGAGCTATTTGTCCTGGAATAGTTATCGTAATGAAGCTGTTTCTCACGCATGATCACTCGCACAATCGTATTGCGCACACACACACACACACACACACACACACACACACACACACACACACACTAGTCTATGAGGAATGGCAGTGTTTAATAAGCACTGTGAGTTACTGTTTCCTTCTTCCTCTCATTCCATTCTCCTCTGACGTTCTCTGGGGCTTCGCTGTCAGTTCAGAGGCATACTGACAATAGCCTGGTCCCTAGTGTGTCTGTGTGTGTGTTTGTGCGTGCGAAAATGTTATAGCACTTTCATGATTGTCACGAAAGTCAAACTGAATCCAACAGCCTCAGTGTCTCCAGTGTGTATAGAACAATGGACATAGTTCAGTCTGCCTTCAAACAGTCTACTGACCTGTAGCCTCTCCTCTAAACCAATCCACCATGCTGTTCTTACTTCATCCAATGTCTCATTTTCACCCCAATCCAAATATCTCATTCCCACTTGAGCCAATATTTTGTTTCCACTTGATCCAGTATCTTGTTCTTACTCGATCTGATATCACCGTTCAATAATGGAGTTGCGTGTGTATCCCTTGGCAAGAATGAGACCACATTTCCCTCTTAAAGGTTTATACAATTGTTGACACATCCTCTCTCTCTCTCTCTCTCTCTCTCTCTCTGTCCTCCCGTCCATCTCTGTCTTGTACAGGTATCACTCGAAAGAATCCCCGGACCCCCTTGTCAGACCTCCATGGCAGCAACACACTGAAGGAGAAGGCTTCCAGGTACAGTGCCTTGCAAAAGTATTCATCCCCCTTGGCGTTTTTCCTATTTTGTTGCATTGCAACCTGTAATTTAAATAGATTTTTATTTTTATTTCATGTAATGGACATACACAAAATAGTCAAAATTGGTGAAGTGAAAAAAATAAAAATAAAATATATTTCTAAAAACTAAATAACGGAAAAGTGGTGCGTGCATATGTATTCACCCCCTTTGCTATGAAGCCCCTAAATAAGATCTGGTGCAACCAATTACCTTCAGAAGTCACATAAGTAGTTAAATAAAGTCCACCTGTGTGCAATCTAAGTGTCACATGATCTCAGTGTATATATACACCTGTTCTGAAAGGCCCCAGAGTCTGCAACACCACTAAGCAAGCGGCACCATGAAGACCAAGGAGCTCTCCAAACAGGTCAGGGACAAAGTTGTGGAGAAGTACAGATCAGGGTTGGGTTATAAAAAAATATCAGAAACTTTGAACATCCCACGGAGCACCATTAAATCTATTATTAAAAAATGGAAATAATATGGCACCACAACAAACCTGTCAAGAGAGGGCCACCCACCAAAACTCACGGACCAGGCAAGGAGGGCAGTAATCAGAGAGGCAACAAAGAGACCAAAGATAACCCTGAAGGAGCTGCAAAGCTCCACAGCGGAGATTGGAGTATCTGTCCATAAGACCACTTTAAGCCGTACACTCCACAGAGCTGGGCTTTACGGAAGAGTGGCCAGAAAAAAGCCATTGCTTAAAGAAAAAAATAAGCAAACACGTTTGGTGTTCGCCAAAAGGCATGTGGGAGACTCCCCAAACATATGGAAGAAGGTACTCTGGTCAGATGAGACTAAAAATGAGCTTTTTGGCCATAAAGGAAAACGCTATGTCTGGCGTAAACCCAACACCTCTCATCACCCCGAGAACACCATCCCCACAGTGAAGCATGGTGGTGGCAGCATCATGCTGTGAGGATGTTTTTCATCGGCAGGGACTGGGAAACTGGTCAGAATTGAAGGAATGATGGATGGTGCTAAATACAGGGACATTCTTGAGGGAAACCTGTTTCAGTCTTCCAGAGATTTGAGACTGGTACGGGTTCACCTTCCAGCAGGACAATGACCCTAAGCATACTGCTAAAGCAACACTCGAGTGGTTTAAGGGGAAACATTTAAATGTCTTGGAATGGCCTAGTCAAAGCTCAGACCTCAATCCAATTGAGAATCTGTGTTATGACTTAAAGATTGCTGTACACCAGCGGAACCCATCCAACTTGAAGGAGCTGGAGCAGTTTTGCCTTGAAGAACTGGAAAAAATCCCAGTGGCTCGATGTGCCAAGCTTATAGAGACATACCCCAAGAGACTTGCAGCTGTAATTGCTGCAAATGGTGGCTCTACAGAGTATTGACTTGGGGGGGGGGGGGGGGGGGGGGGGGGGGTGAATAGTTATGCACGCTCAAGTTTTCTTTTTTTTTTGTCTTATTTCTTGTTTGTTTCACCCCAAAAAATATTTTGCATCTTCAAAGTGGTAGGCATGTTGTGTACAAACCCCAAAAAAATCCATTTTAATTCCAGGTTGTAAGGTAACAAAATAGGAAAAATGCCAAGGGGGGTGAATACTTTCGCAAGCCACTGTACCTATCATACAGTTTTATGGACTCTCAAAAATGTACTTTTTATTTGTAAAAATACTCCCTATCGCTCTCTCTCTCTCTCTCTCTCTCTCTCACTCTCCCCCCTCTCTCTCCCTCTCCCCCCTCTCTCTCGGTCTTTGTCTCTCTCTCTGTCTCTGTCTCTGTCTCTCTCTCTGTCTCTCTCCTCTAGGGATGGTTATGGTGTGGGCTGTAACGGGCGTAGCTCCAGAAAGGGTTGTCTGTCCTCCTCAGGCTCAGAGTTTGATGACGGCATCTTCTTCAACTCCACTAGCAGCAAGCTGCTGGAGAGGGCACAGGGCATCCTCATGTGAGTATGACTACAAAATCAAATCAAAGTTTATTGGTCGCGTACACAGTTTTGCAGATGTAATCACTGGTGCAGGGAAATACTGATGTTTCCAGCTCCAACAATGCAGCAATATCTAGCAACACAATAACAGTACACACAATCTAAAAGTTAGAAAATCAAGAACAAAGACGTTAAGACATATCAGAAGTCTAGGACCCAGAGTCAGAGTATAAATACATCTACACTGAGTGGACAAAACATTAGGAACAGAGTCCGGAATATAAATACAGCTACGCTGAGTGGACAAAACATTAAGGAACACATATACATCTATATGTATGTGAATGGTGTGTATGCACAGTATGAATAGAAAAGGTGTGTACAGCAGTTAGTCTGACCACGCACACTAATAGGTGATCCTTAATAAATACACTCGAACCATGATCAGCCAGTGTTCAATCCACGGTCAATGTGTGTTCCTACTTTATGAATCTCCTGGTGGAGAGCACAGGGCATAGAGTTTGACAAGTCTGACCATCACCGTGAACGCTCAAGCCACGGTCAGAAACCATGGTCAGGCAGTGGTCAATGTGTGTTCATACTGTAGTATATCTGACGACCAGTCTCTCTCCCACAGGCGGAACAAAAACTACAAGTCCAAGCCCAGCCTGCCGAAGGTAAGGTCCTTACAAAGTCGTGGTCATTTTACAAGTGATAATTTTCTCAATGGTTTCAACATGACAGACGATCTATTCTAGGAGGAAATGTCAATAGGGAAGTAATGGATTACAGCAGTGAAATTACAGAGCTTTATAGAGGCGAGCATAAGTTGACAGTAACAGTTTGGCCGTATAATTATTTTGAATACTATACTGTCTGAGCGTGTTCCTATGGCGGTTCATGTATCTGTGCAGCACCTGTTGGACGTGAAGTCTCTGAGGTACCTGAGCAGTGTGACCCTCCACGACCGCATCACCAAGTCCCTCCTCCTCCTGCACAAGAAGAAGAAAACACCCAGCATCAGCGCCCAGTTCCAGGTAAGCATCCACCTCTCTCTCACGCTTTAGTGTCCTTCATCTCTTCACAGCCCTCAAACCAATGCCCAATTCCAACACTCAGCTCCTACGGATCTCCAGGCACTTTGTGAAGATCTTAAGAATTGGACAGATGTCAAATGAAATATTTATATAAATTAAACATTTACTTTTATGTTCATTTCGCAAAACGTGTCACAGTAATTATCTCAGATCATGTATAGGGGCAAGAGGTTGATTTGGAATGGAACATGAAGTCTACTATAATAAATAACGTGAGCTTTTATAATACCTGGTTTATGCAACGTATGATGGGAAGCTAGCTAAAGCATGGCACTTGCAACGCCAGGATAGTGGGTTCGATTCCCGGGACCACCCGTGCTTAAAATGTATGCACGCATGACTGTATTGTAAGTCACTTTGAATAAAAGCGTCTGCTAAATAGCATTTAAAAAAAAAAATATTATTATTATTATTACATTACTAATGCTGTGATGTCCTGGTGTCTTGCTGTGTGAAGGCCTCTCTGAACAAGCTGATGGAGACCCTGGGCCAGTCGGAGCCCTACTTTGTCAAGTGTATCCGCTCCAATGCAGAGAAGGTATATTCCGCTAACAGCTACTGTAGGAACAGCTTCTTCAGTTAGGTTAGATGATAATGTAACAATGAAACCACTGAACAATGAAATTGTCTGTTAATTACGTAGCCTGTTATAGCCAATTATACAGTGTTTTAAATCTCTTTCCTTCCCTCTCTGTCTCTCTCTCCTTCCCTCTCTCTGTCTCTCTTTCCTTCCCTCTCTCTGTCTCTCTCTCCTTCCCTCTCTCTGTCTCTCTCTCCTTCCCTCTCTCTGTCTCTCTTTCCTTCCCTCTCTCTGTCTCTCTTTCCTTCCCTCTCTCTGTCTCTCTCTCCTTCCCTCTCTCTGTCTCTCTCTCCTTCCCTCTCTCTGTCTCTCTTTCCTTCCCTCTCTCTGTCTCTCTTTCCTTCCCTCTCTCTGTCTCTCTCTCCTTCCCTCTCTCTGTCTCTCTCTCCTTCCCTCTCTCTGTCTCTCTCTCCTTCCCTCTCTCTGTCTCTCTTTCCTTCCCTCTCTCTGTCTCTCTTTCCTTCCCTCTCTCTGTCTCTCTCTCCTTCCCTCTCTCTGTCTCTCTCTCCTTCCCTCTCTCTGTCTCTCTCTCCTTCCCTCTCTCTGTCTCTCTCTCCTTCCCTCTCTCTGTCTCTCTTTCCTTCCCTCTCTCTGTCTCTCTCTCCTTCCCTCTCTCTGTCTCTCTCTCCTTCCCTCTCTCTGTCTCTCTTTCCTTCCCTCTCTCTGTCTCTCTTTCCTTCCCTCTCTCTGTCTCTCTCTCCTTCCCTCTCTCTGTCTCTCTCTCCTTCCCTCTCTCTGTCTCTCTCTCCTTCCCTCTCTCTGTCTCTCTCTCCTTCCCTCTCTCTGTCTCTCTCTCCTTCCCTCTCTCTGTCTCTCTTTCCTTCCCTCTCTCTGTCTCTCTTTCCTTCCCTCTCTCTGTCTCTCTTTCCTTTCCTTCCCTCTCTCTCTCTCTCTCCTTCCCTCTCTCTGTCTCTCTCTCCTTCCCTCTCCCTGTCTCTCTCTCCTTCCCTCTCTCTGTCTCTCTTTCCTTCCCTCTCTCTGTCTCTCTTTCCTTCCCTCTCTCTGTCTCTCTTTCCTTCCCTCTCTCTGTCTCTCTCTCCTTCCCTCTCTCTGTCTCTCTCTCCTTCCCTCTCTCTATCTCTCTTTCCTTCCCTCTCTCTTTCTCTCTTTCCTTCCCTCTCTCTGTCTCTCTTTCCTTCCCTCTCTGTCTCTCTTTCCTTCCCTCTCTCTGTCTCTCTCTCCTTCCCTCTCTCTGTCTCTCTTTCCTTCCCTCTCTCTTTCTCTCTTTCCTTCCCTCTCTGTCTCTCTTTCCTTCCCTCTCTGTCTCTCTCTCCTTCCCTCTCTCTGTCTCTCTTTCCTTCCCTCTCTCTGTCTCTCTCTCCTTCCCTCTCTCTGTCTCTCTTTCCTTCCCTCTCTCTGTCTCTCTCTCCTTCCCTCTCTCTGTCTCTCTCTCCTTCCCTCTCTCTGTCTCTCTTTCCTTCCCTCTCTCTGTCTCTCTCTCCTTCCCTCTCTCTGTCTCTCTCTCCTTCCCTCTCTCTGTCTCTCTTTCCTTCCCTCTCTCTGTCTCTCTCTCCTTCCCTCTCTCAGCTCCCCCTGCGTTTCAACGATGCCCTGGTACTCAGGCAGCTGAGGTACACAGGCATGCTGGAGACCGTCCGCATCCGCCAATCAGGATACGCCATCAAATACACCTTCCAGGTAAGCCCTCACGCCAACCAATCAGGATACAGCACTGAAGTCATGGGCACAGATTAGCGGATCAGATACACAATACTGTGTGTTACTTAGTTGAATGCACTTGACTGTAAGTCGCTCTGGATATGACCGTCTGTTAAATGACTAAAATGTAACTGTCAAAATGTACTGGTCAATGGTCGTAATTCTCACTGAACGGAATGTTGATGTAGTGATGTCACATCCATGCACTTGGAATGTAAACAGTCTTATTTACAGACTGTAAGACATGTCAACCCTAACTTGTATTTTGAAGTCACTGTTGATATGTTATTTTAAATCTCTTTTGGCTCGTCTTTGCAGGACTTTGTGCGTCACTTTCGTGTGCTCTTACCAGACATTACTAGACCAACCAAGTCTGGCATCAGGGAGTTCTTTCGTCAAGTTCATCTAGCACCCGCTGGGTATCAAGTTGGCAACACAATGGTATGCACCCCCTCCTCTCTCTCTCTCTCGCTCTCTCTCTCTCTCTCTCACGCATTGCAGCCTTTCTGTTCCCTGGGGGTGGATGTGTCTAGTCACTAACGGCCCCTCCCCCCCCCTTTCTGTTCCCTGGGGGTGGATGTGTCTAGTCACTAACGCCCCCCCCCCCCCCCTTTCTGTTCCCTGGGGGTGGGTGTGTCTAGTCACTAACGGCCCCTCCCCCCCCCCCCCCCTTTCTGTTCCCTGGGTGTGGGTGTGTCTAGTCACTAACGGCCCCTCCCCCCCCTTTCTGTTCCCTGGGTGTGGGTGTGTCTAGTCACTAACGGCCCCTCCCCCCCCTTTCTGTTCCCTGGGTGTGGGTGTGTCTAGTCACTAACGGCCCCTCCCCCCCCCCTTTCTGTTCCCTGGGTGTGGGTGTGTCTAGTCACTAACGGCCCCTCCCCCCCCCCTTTCTGTTCCCTGGGTGTGGGTGTGTCTAGTCACTAACGGCCCCTCCCCCCCGGGTCTCTCTCTGTGCTGCAGGTGTTCCTGCGGGAGGCGGAGCGACAGCGGCTGCAGGCCCTGCTCCACACGGAGGTGTTGGGACGCATCGTCACGCTGCAGCGCCGCTTCCGAGCCCGGCTGGAGAGGAAACACTTCATCAACATGAGACAGGCCGCTGATGTCATCCAGGTGAGATGGCGTAGTTTGGGCACCACACCAGTTACTGTATAGAATGACATGGGTAGAATCAATATGCCTGCCAGTCTAACCATCACGGAACATTGACTTGAACGGGAATGTCCGTTCTTGTATTTCCATTTCTTCTTTTTTGTAACCTTTTTTTTTTGTGGTATTTTATTGGTTTTATTGAACAGAGAGGACAGTGGAGAGAACACAGGAAAGTGGGGAGAAGTGCGCTGGGTCGGATTCAAACCCAACTCTGGTTTTTGTGTGCAGCACTGACTGCTAGACCACACAGGTCATAGTAAATCCATGTCTGTGTGTTAACACTAGAAGCGCTGAGACTATCACTTTGACTGGCATATGAATAAATTAATACAATTATTACCATTTTCAAAGTCATGTGCCCCCCCATCCTTGACAAAGTCATGTCCCCCCCCATCCTTGACAAAGTCATGTCCCCCCCCATCCTTGACAAAGTCATGTCCCCCCCCATCCTTAACAAAGTCATGTCCCCCCCATCCTTGACAAAGTCATGTCCCCCCCATCCTTAACAAAGTAATGTCCCCCCCATCCTTGACAAAGTCATGTCCCCCCCCATCCTTAACAAAGTCATGTCCCCCCCATCCTTGACAAAGTCATGTCCCCCCCCCCATCCTTGACAAAGTCATGTCCCCCCCCATCCTTGACAAAGTCATGTCCCCCCCATCCTTGACAAAGTCATGTCCCCCCCCATCCTTAACAAAGTCATGTCCCCCCCCATCCTTGACAAAGTCATGTCCCCCCCCATCCTTAACAAAGTCATGTCCCCCCATCCTTAACAAAGTAATGTCCCCCCCATCCTTGACAAAGTCATGTCCCCCCATCCTTAACAAAGTCATGTCCCCCCCATCCTTAACAAAGTCATGTCCCCCCATCCTTAACAAAGTCATGTCCCCCCCATCCTTAACAAAGTCATGTCCCCCCCCATCCTTAACAAAGTCATGTCCCCCCCATCCCTAACAAAGTCATGTCCCCCCCCATCCTTAACAAAGTCATGTCCCCCCCATCCTTAACAAAGTCATGTCCCCCCCATCCTTGACAAAGTCATGTCCCCCCCATCCTTGACAAAGTCATGTCCCCCCCCCATCCTTAACAAAGTCATGTCCCCCCCATCCTTGACAAAGTCATGTCCCCCCCCCATCCTTAACAAAGTCATGTCCCCCCCATCCTTAACAAAGTCATGTCCCCCCCCCATCCTTAACAAAGTCATGTCCCCCCCATCCTTAACAAAGTCATGTCCCCCCCATCCTTAACAAAGTCATGTCCCCCCATCCTTGACAAAGTCATGTCCCCCCCCATCCTTAACAAAGTCATGCCCCCCCATCCTTGACAAAGTCATGTCCCCCCCCATCCTTAACAAAGTCATGCCCCCCCATCCTTGACAAAGTCATGTCCCCCCCCCATCCTTAACAAAGTCATGTCCCCCCCATCCTTAACAAAGTCATGTCCCCCCCCCATCCTTAACAAAGTCATGTCCCCCCCATCCTTAACAAAGTCATGTCCCCCCCATCCTTAACAAAGTCATGTCCCCCCATCCTTGACAAAGTCATGTCCCCCCCCATCCTTAACAAAGTCATGCCCCCCCATCCTTGACAAAGTCATGCCCCCCCCCCCCCATCCTTGACAAAGTCATGTCCCCCCCATCCTTGACTTTTCCTATGTAAGTATATTCAACTGCCGTTGTTAGAATTTCGAAAACACAGTGTTTGTGTTCTAAGCAGTTTTAGAAGGACATGCTCTTCCTTCACCTGACATTCGGCTGCCATCTGACAATGGCCCATCGAAACTACACCTAAACTATATTGAAACTAATTGCACACATATAATAATAGATGTAGCCTAAAGACAAGAGTACATTGACAATAGACTGATGGGTGACAATATGATCAATTGTCTTGTGAATGAGGAGACTGCAGTGCAGCGTGGGTAATTGACAAAGAAGGGAACGGAGCTTACCAAAAAAAGCAATTTTTTATTCAGCATAGCCTAGAGCCCTCTAACTCATCTCTGGACCTGGAAGCCAGTTCCACTGCCTTTTTTTCATTGTTCCCCTCTAATCAGGGACTGATTTAGACCTGGGACACCAGGTGTTCCAAGAAATGATCACTTAGAACACCAAACCAGCAGGCTCCGGACCTCGTAGGGTAAGAGTTGAAGACCCCTGGTGTAGGTTACTA
This sequence comes from Coregonus lavaretus, assembly GCF_964263955.1. Taxonomy (NCBI): domain Eukaryota; kingdom Metazoa; phylum Chordata; class Actinopteri; order Salmoniformes; family Salmonidae; genus Coregonus; species Coregonus lavaretus. The sequence goes on from NC_140008.1 coordinate 7,150,543, forward strand.
AGCACCGACTAGTAACATAATAAAACGTAAAATATGCTATTCTGTTCTTTTAAAATACAATTTATTAGTTTCATAATGTTTCTTAAGACCTGCCTTAACAAAATAATAATACATTTCTGGTGTTTAACACTTGAATTGTGGTGTTTTCTTACATGTAGCTTACAGTAACATAATCTAATTAAAATACAATTGTGTTCTTTAAAATATACTTTGGGGGGCAATAGCATATACTGTATTAAATGTATTTATTAGACAGAATGTTGACGCCAAAAACACGTTCATTGACTCAGAACTTGAGGTGCAGCTTTTCTAGTTTTACAGAGTAGAGGACAGTGGGGTAAAGTACTTAAGTAAAAATACTTTAAAGTACTACGTAAATAGTTTATTGGATATCTGTACATTTCGATTTTTTACAACTTTTACTTTTACTCCACTACAAAATAATGTACTTTTTACTCCATACATTTTCCCCTGACACCCAAAGTGCTAGTTACATTTTGAATGCTTAGCAGGACAGGAAAATGGTCCAATTCACGCACTTATCAAGAGAACATGCTGGTCATCCCTACTGCCTCTGATCTAGCGGACTCACTAAACACACATGCTTCGTTTGTAAATTATGTCTGAGTGTTGGAGTGTGCCCCTGGCTGAAAATCGTGCCGTCTGGTTTGCTTAATATAAGGAATTTGAAATATAATAATAATAATATGCCATTCAGCATGATTACACAGACCTGTCAACGGGCAATAGCAGTAGCTGTTTGAAAAGTTGAATTTCTTTTTAGGTTAAAGACAGCCATTTCCTTGTAGAAATAAACCAAAACGGAGAGTTGAAATAGTCTCGCAAAGTGTTTAAAAAAAATAGTTTTTACTCACAGCGTATAAATACGACCAACTGCTAATTTAGAAATGTTATTCTCTGGGGCCGTTAAATGGATTTTGTTCGGTAGCTGTGTTCATTTGTTTCAATCTCCACACTCAGAAGAACAAAGAAACTGTGGATTTAGTTTATAACTGTAGAGAGATGTTGTCAACTTGATGTGAGTTGTTCACAGAGTTTTTATTTTAGCTAATCAAACATTCAGGCACTGTATGTTTTGTCAAATATCTGTCGGGATATCCATATCAACCTGCCATTGTATCTGGAATAACAAATGTATTGCGTTCCAAAAACTTCTATAGACTTCTATACCTTATTAATGTATCTCAGTAGATGTTTACCCACTAGAGGTCTTCCTGGGGTATATTCGGTTCACATACAAATTGGGCCTTAAAGGGTAAGTTTTGTAAAATATGAATCATTTTTCAAGCATTTTCTTACCTCGAAAGGATTCTCGATACTACTCTAAAACTTTAAAACCGCTCACATACAATTAATTCCAACATATACTGCAACGATAATACCCCAGTCAATAAACATTCTCAGTTTTTTCCACAAATATGACTTTATACTTGAATTCACTTTGTTAATTCATATTTCTCAATTCTCTCCTCTCCTCAGCGGTGGTGGCGGGGCTGCCTGCTCAGACAGGAGGAGGCTGCAGTGGACCCAGCCGTCCAGGAAGAGGAAGCAGGGGTCCCAGCCATCCAGGAAGAGGAAGCAGGGGTCCCAGCCATCCAGGAGGAGGCTGCAGTGGACCCAGCCGTCCAGGAAGAGGAAGCAGGGGTCCCAGCCATCCAGGAGCAGGCTGCAGTGGACCCAGCCGTCCAGGAAGAGGAAGCAGTGGACCCAGCCGTCCAGGAAGAGGAAGCAGTGGACCCAGCCGTCCAGGAAGAGGAAGCAGTGGACCCAGCCGTCCAGGAAGAGGAAGCAGTGGACCCAGCCGTCCAGGAGCAGGTTGCAGTGGACCCAGCCGTCCAGGAGCAGGCAGCAGAGGACCCAACAATCCAGGAGGCAGCAGTGGACCCAGCCGTCCAGGAAGAGGAAGCAGGGGATCCAGCCATCCAGGAGCAGGCTGCAGGGGACCCAGCCGTCCAGGAAGAGGAAGCAGTGGACCCAGCTGTCCAGGAGCAGGCTGCAGGGGACCCAGCCATCCAGGAGCAGGCTGCAGGGGACCCAACCATCCAGGAGCAGGCTGCAGTGGACCCAGCCATCCAGGAGGGGGCAGCAGTGTGCCTGCAGGCATCGTGGAGGTGCTACAGGCAGTGCAGGCGGTTCCTGCAGTGGAGGGACTCTGCCCTGATAATACAGAGGCGCTGGAGAAACTGCTGGCAGCACAGGGCTCTGGCGGCCATTACGGTGCAAACAGCCTGGCGGGCCTACAGAGAGAGAGCCCACTACTGTAGGACACGTGGTGCAGTTATGCTGCTACAGGCAGCGTGCAGGGGCTACATGGCACGCCTAAGGTAACTAGGAGTGATAAACATTTATATTTTATGATATACGCTGAGTATATCAAACATTAAGAACACCTTCCTAATATTGAGTTGCACCATCCCCTTTGCCCTCAGAACAGCCTCAATTCATCGGGGCATGGACTCTACAAGGTGTCGAAAGTGTTCCACAGGGATGCTGGCCCATGTTGACTCCAATGCTTCCCACAGTTGTGTCAAGTTGGCTGGATGTCCTTTGGGTGGTGGACCATTCTTGATACACACGGGAAACTGTTGACTGTGAAAAACCCAGCAGCGTTGCAGTTCTTGATACAAACCGGTGCGCCTGGCACCTACTACCATACCCAATTCAAAGGCACTTAAATATTTTGTCTTGCCCATTCACCCTCTGAATGGCAAGCATACACAATCCATGTCTCAGTTGTCTCAAGGCTTAAAAATCCTTCTTTAACCTGTCTCCTCCCCTTCATCTACACTGATTGAAGTGGATTTAACAAGTGACATCAATAAGAGATCATATCTTTCACCTGGATTCACCTGGTCAGTCTATGTCATGGGAATATGTTTTTCTTAATGTTTTGTAAACTCAGTGTATATAAAGATGGACAATATGGAATTATATTCTAAATATGATCAAACATGGTGTAACGGTTTTGACTTGAGGTTAGGGGTGCCAGGTACGTTGTGCCTACCAGAGAAAATATTGATTTCTCCTTTTTGTTTGTGAGGGAATGAGTCCCGTCCGTCAATACAAGGAACTCATGTAAAAGTCAGAATGGAAATACACTTTACGTAAACCCTTAAAACATTGGAAATAACTTCAAAACAACTGAGTTATTTTGCGTTGGTTATAAATAAATGATCACACGCATAATAACATCGTAACACAATGATCACTGGTTCCTCGAGAAAGTGCCGTACCTTGGGCCTAAAGAGAGTCCAGCCTGGTAAAGGAGTTTGAGTGAACTCAAGTGGCCTCAGTCACGCAATGTTTTTCCAGTCATAAAGTGCAGATTAAACCCAGTCTTAATCATACAATCAGAATCTCAACATCTTTTACCAAACAACGATAAAGGTTATCAGAACTCCCAGTAGTCTTCACTAGCCGCTGAACACATAACCCAACACGGTGTAAATCCCACTAAAACAAATGAAATACCGGTTGGAAAACGGAGTAAAGGTGCTTGGGAACAGCTGATGCTGGCTATTTAATGGGGAATTAAAGGCAAGCGCCCCATCGGCAGGAGATGCACTGAGACGGTTCAGACAAATTCAGTGCCGTCACAATAGCTCTAAAACACCTGATTCATGTAGTTATAATTGGTTCAAGATAAACACATTAAGTGTGTTTTATTGCTGGGCTGGAACAAAAGCTTGCACGCCCTATTGCTCCCAGGTTCAAATGATTAGCCTTTCCCTACACTGATGAAGAACACATTGGAAAAGAGTAGGAATGGTAGGTAGATTGCTTTAAGCTGTGTTCGCTTACAGTTTGACTCCCTGTTTCCTATAGGTTCACAGAACTAAAAGAGCAGAGTCAGCATAAAAGGCAGTTGCTCAATGGACCATGTAGCCCCACCACAGAAGAAGAGGAGGCAGAGAGGACCATGGGCCCGGATACGGACACCTCGGAGGACCATGTCCTCGAGATCACACGCGATCAGGACATCCAAAATGTCTCCACAGTCTGGCCTACTGAAGACTCTAAGGAGGAAGAGGAGGTGGATGGGGAGAGTGAGAGAAGACCGAATATAGAGTCAGAAAACAAACAGAGTGTAGAGCCCAGCAGCCACAAGACACGGGCCAAGAGACAGAGCCGGCGTATGAGGGAGCTGGAGCAGACCCAGTTCAGCCTGGAGCTACTCAAGGTGCGGACCCACAGAAAGGGAGGGACTCTGCCAGAAGAGGAAACCCATGTACCCCTGTGTCCGGACAGCATCCCCTGTCCCCTGGACGACAACCAACACCACCGGCCCTCCTCCCCCCACCGTGGCTCTCCTGATGAGCTGCTTGACACCTCCATAGACGTGGAGGCGGGAGGGCCTGGTTACCCCGGTTGCCATGTTAACCAGTCAGCGCCGCGCCGGACTTCTTCCCAAGAGGATTTAGTCAGACCAGGGTCTCCCGTTCACACCCCCCCAGAGTCCCAGTCCCAGTCCCAGCCACAGCACCCAAAGGTGGTAAAAGAGAATGATCTAAGCCCCAGGACGGAGGAGCTACCGCCCATGCTACCGCCCCCTATCAAGGAAGTGGTGGTGGAGGCTACACAAGCTACCTTCTTCATCCCTTCTAAGGACCAAAGCAGTGAGCCCAAGCCTAAGCAAGAGAGCCCCAACAAGCCTGTGAAGGAGAGGAGAGAGTCCGCATCTCGACGGCCCATGGTGGTTGTCATCAGTATGCAGAAGGAGACCCTGCTGGACGAAGGGGAGCTGTGGGCAGCGAAAGCCCAGGAGAGTGCACTCCAGATGGGTGTAACCACCGCAACATCCTCCCCTACACCCATCGCCGGCCTGGAAGTATCAGAGAAGGCCCAGCCGCCCAGGACTGTTACCAAGCCTCCGAGAGACTTAGCTGGGATCGACATGTCTAGTTTGGTGCCATCCTCCAACTCCAGCCATGGCCTTTGTCCTTCCGAGGTAGATATCCAGATAGTTCTGGAGCCCAAGGCCCCCGCCGGTGAAGTCATACCCAGCCAGCAGGAGAGGTGCAGGCCAGCGCAGGACAACTGGGTCTCCACCAACAGTATCCTGGAGAGCAGGGAAGCAGCCCTGGCATCACAGAAGAAGACCCCGACCAAGACCATCGTTGTCAATATGGCTGAGAAGCCCCCCACCAACACCACGTTCTCCCCCCGACGCAAGTGAGTGTTGTGTTGCTGTAACGTTGCTTTAATGTTGCTGCTCATTCAAAGCTTTGTAGTTCATTTGTTCTCTCAACACTAGCTTAATTTTTTTCACTGACAGACAATGTGTACAAATGAACACTTTCATTTCAATAAATGACCACAAAAAGATCATTATTTTTCAAAATGTTCTGTTATTTTTCATTGCCTTGTACAGCAACAACATTGTAAAACACAGGAAAAATATATTTGAATATGTAACTAAATACTTACATTTGAAAGTGTACAAAGAAATGTAACGTATTGTCTGGTGACTGTATTGTAGGTCTGATATGGACCTGGTGAACCATGAGCGGTCGTTGGCCTCTAGAGCCACCACTGGACAGACAGCCAGAGAGGTGGGTTATACACGATAGACTACCCAAAGGAAACACACACACACACACACATCGTGCATGTGAGTGTGTGTGCTTGTATAAGTTGAAAGTGTTATTAATTTGTGTCATTCAAACTGTCAGTGTGTCTCTAAGTGATATCCACATAAGTATTCAGACCCCTTGACTTTTTCCACATTTTGTTACGTTACAGCCTTATTCTAAAACTGATTCAATTGTTTTTTCCCTTCTCATCAATCTACACACAATACCCCATAACGACAAGGCAAAAACACGTTGTTTTTTTGTTGTTGCTAATTTATGAAAAATAAAAAAATGGAAATATCACATTTACATAAGTATTCAGACCCTTTACTCAGTACTTTGTTGAAGCACCTTTGGCAGCGATTACAGCCTTGAGTCTTCTTGGGTATGAAGCTACAAGCTTGGCACACCTGTATTTGGGGAGTTTCTCCCATTCCTCTCTGCAGATCCTCTCTAGCTCTGTCAGGTTGGATGGGGAGCATTGTTACACAGCTATTTTCAGGTCTCTCCAGAGATGTTAGATCGGGTTCAAGTCCGGGCTCTGGCTGGGCCACTCAAGGACATTCAGAGACTTGTCCCGAATCCACTCATGCGTTTGTCTTGGCTGTGTGCTTAGGGTCATTGTCCTGTTGGAAGGTGAACCTTCACCCCATTCTGAGGTCCTGAGTGCTCTGGAGCAGGTTTTCATCAAGGATCTCTCTGTACATTGCTCCGTTAATCTTTGCCTCGATCCTGACTAGTCTCCCAATCCCTGCCACTGAAAAACATCCCCACAGCATGATGCTGCCCCCACCATGCTTCACCGTAGGGATGGTACCAGGTTTCCTCCAGACGTGACGCTTGGCATTCAGGCCAAAGAGTTCAATCTTGGTTTCATCAGACCAGAGAATCTTGTTTCTCATGGTCTGAGAGTCTTTAGGTGCCTTTTGGCAAACTCCAAGCGGGCTGTCATGTGCCTTTTACTGAGGAGTGGCTTCCTTCTGGCCATAAAGGCCTGATTGGTGGAGTGCTGCAGAGATAGTTTTTCTTCTGGAAGGTTCTCCCATCTCCACAAAGGAACTCTAGAGCTCTGTCAGAGTGACCATCAGGTTCTTGGTCATCTCCCTGACCAAGGCCCTTCTCCCCCGATTGCTTAGTTCGGCCGGGTGGCGAGCTCTAGGAAGAGTCTTGGTGGTTCCAAACTTCTTCCATTTAAGAATGATGGAGGCCACTGTGTTCTTGGGGACCTTCAATGCTGCAGGTACCCTTCCCCAGATCAGTGCCTCGAAACTAACCTGTCTCGGAGCTCTACGGACAATTCCTTCGTCCTCATGGCTTGGGTTTTGCTCTGACATGCACTGCCAACTGTGGGACCTTATATAGATAGGTGTATGCCTTTCCAAATCATGTCCAATCAATTGAATTTAATACAGGTTGACTCCAATCAAGTTGTAGAAACAGGATGATCAATGGAAACAGGATGCACCTGAGCTCAATTTCCAGTCTCATAGCAAAGGATCCGAATACTTACAGTTTTTTATTTTTAATACATTTTTCAAAAATGTCTCAAACTGTTTTCGCTTTGACATGATGAGGTATTGTGTGTAGATTGATTTTTTATTTTTTTTTAATCAATTTTAGAATAAGGCTGTAATGTAACAAAATGTGGAAAAAGTCAAGGGGTCTGAATACTTTCCGAAGGCACTGTTTATACAAAAGTATGTGGACACCCCTTCAAATTAGTGGATTCGGCTAGTTCAGCCACACCTGTTGCTGACAGGTGTATAAAATCGAGCACACACCCATGCAATCTCCATAGACAAACATTAGTAGTAGAATGGCCTTACTGAAGAGCTCAGTGACTTTCAACGTGGCACCGTCATAGGATGCCACCTTTCCAACAAGTCAGTTCGTAAAATTTCTGCCCTGCTAGAACTGCTCCAGTCAACTGTAAGTGCTGTTATCGTGAAGTGGAAACGTCTAGGAGCAACAACGGCTCAGCCGCGAAGTGGTAGGCCACACAAGCTAACAGAACGGGACCGCGGAGTGCTGATGCGCGTAGCGCGTAAAAATCGTCTGTCCTCGGTTGAAACACTCACTACCGAGTTCCAAACTGCCTCTGGAAGCAACGACAGCACAAAAACCTTTCGTCGGGAGCTTCATGAAATGGGTTTCCATGGCCGAGCAGCCGCACACAAGCCTAAGATTACCATGCGCAATGCCAAGCGTCGGCTCGCCGCCATTGGACTCTGGAGTTGTGGAAACGCGTTCTCTGGAGTGATGAATCACGCTTCACCATCTGGCAGTCCGACGGACTAATCTGGGTTTGGCGGATGCCAGGAGAACGCTACCTGCCCCAATGCATAGTGTCTACTGTAAAGCTTGGTGGAGGAGGAATAATGGTCTGGGGCTGTTTTTCATGGTTCAGGCCCCTTAGTTCCAATGAAGGGTAATCTTAATGCTACAGCATACAATTACATTTTAGACGATTCTGTGCTTCCAACTTTGTGGCAACAGTTTGGGGAAGGCCCTTTCCTGTTTCAGCATGACATTGCCCCGTGCACAAAGCGAGGTCCATACAGAAATGGTTTGTCGAGATAGGTGTGGAAGAACTTGACTGGCCTGCACAGAGTCCTGACCTCAACCCCATCGAACACCTTTGGGATGAATTGGAACGCAGACTGCGAGCCAGGCCTAATCGCCAAACATCAGTGCTCGACCTCACTAATGCTATTGTGGCTGAATGGAAGCAAGTCCCCGCAGCAATATTCCAACATCTAGTGGAAAGCCTTCCCAGAAGAGTGGAGGCTGTTATAGCAGCAAAGGGGGGACCATCTCCATATTAATGCCAATGATTTTGCAATTAGATGTTCGACGAGCAGGTGTTCACATACTTTTGATCATGGAGTGCAACACACACACACACATTGCCCCAGTCTCACACACACACACCCACACACACACACCCATCATCCCTATCTCCTAACACGTACCCAGACCACTGACGTCTTTTGGTGTGTGTGGTTGAGCAGGTCGGCCGGCCCGGCCCCAAAAAGAAAGCCTGTATGTCTCGGACCCGCTCCGACTTCCTGACCCGCTGTAACTCTGAGGGGGCGGGCCAGTCGGACGATGACGACACGTTCTACACCCCCGTCCTGTACTGTACGCTGCCCCTCCTCCCCCGCTCCTCCGAGGGGGGTGCCGAGCCGATCTGTCACAGTGACTCAGAAATGGTAAACATACCAATACGGGGGTCCAAGCTACCCCCCTCTTGTCCCCTGCCTCCTTCGGACCCCCCAGACTATTTATTTTCTCTCTGGGGGGCAGGTTTACTAGCCGGAGGGGACTATTTTAACACAACTAACCCCACTGAATTTAACTAGCATCCTCCAACTCTGTTTAGTATTTAACTACTGAATAAAAACAGGTTTCTGTCCTTCCAGCTCTTTGCTGATGGGGAATATCCAACACTGCACTCAAGCCTCTTCTAGCAATAGTTTGCCTCAAAATACTTTACAGCATGCCTGCAACTGAAAGTGGTCATCTGTGTTTCCCCCTGGAGAGAATAATCACCAATCGTACACACAATACCCCTAACCAACCACAGATCTAGGATCAGATAACAGAACCTTAACCACATGACCTAACCCCTAACCTTAACCTTATTGTGGTCTAAAAGTATATCTGACCCTGGACCAGTAGTCGGGGTATCTTGTTTCTTCTATTCTACTACTCTACTCTACTCCTCTACTACCCCACTACACTACTCTACTATACTCCTCTACTACTCTACTCCTCTACTACTCTACTACCCCACTACACTACTCTACTCTACTCCTCTACTCCTCTACTACCCCACTACACTACTCTACTATACTCCTCTACTCCTCTACTACCCCACTACACTACTCTACTCTACTCCTCTACTCCTCTACTACCCCACTACACTACTCTACTATACTCCTCTACTCCTCTACTACTCTACTCTACTACCCTACTCCTCTACTCCTATACTACACTACTCTACTCTACTCATCTACTACTCTACTCCTCTACTACTCTACTCTACTCCTCTAATACTCTACTATACTACTATACTACCCTACTCTACTCCTCTACTCCTATACTACACTACTCTACTCCTCTACTACTCTAATACTCTACTCTACTACTCGAATACTCGAATACTCTACTATACTACTCTACTACCCTACTCTACTCCTCTACTCCTATACTACACTACTCTACTCCTCTACTATTCTAATACTCTACTCCTCTACTACTCTAATATTCTACTCCTCTAATACTCTAATACTATACTACTCTAATACTCTACACCTCTACTACTCTACTACTATACTACTATACTCCTATATTACACTACTCTACTATACTCCTCTACTCCTCTACTCCTCTACTACTCTACTACCCCACTACACTACTCTACTCTACTCCTCTACTCCTCTACTACCCCACTACACTACTCTACTATACTCCTCTACTCCTCTACTACTCTACTCTACTACCCTACTCCTCTACTCCTATACTACACTACTCTACTCTACTCATCTACTACTCTACTCCTCTACTACTCTACTCTACTCCTCTAATACTCTACTATACTACTATACTACCCTACTCTACTCCTCTACTCCTATACTACACTACTCTACTCCTCTACTACTCTAATACTCTACTCTACTACTCGAATACTCGAATACTCTACTCTACTACTCTACTCCTATACTACACTACTATACTCCTCTAATACTCTACTACTCTACTACTCTACTATTGCTTGCATTAGAGATAACAAATTGAAAAACTCTGACCCTTGTATAATTGTGAAAATAAATGTTTAAAAAAATCTCGCCTCAGGCGTTCCTTATGATCTATAAGGAATCCTCACTATCCTGAGTGGCACAGTGGTCTAAGGCACTGCATCGCAGTGCTAACTGTGCCACTAGAGATCCTGGTTCGAATCCAGGCTCTGTCGCAGCCGGCCGCGACCGGGAGACTCATGGGCGGCGCACAATTGGCCCAGTGTTGTCCAGGGTAGGGGAGGGAATGGCCGGCAGGGTGGTAGCTCAGTTGATAGAGCATGGCGTTTGCAACGCCAGGGTTGTGGGTTCGATTCCCACGGGGGGCCAGTATATATAAAAAAAATATGTATTCACTAACTAAGTCGCTCTGGATAAGAGCGTCTGCTAAATGACTAAAATGTAAATGTAAAATGTATATTATTCAGAGCTGTTTTCTACTAGCTCCATACCAGACCCTGTTTTGGTATTTGAATTGTTCTCATCCATTTTTACCTCTCTGTCTGATAAACATGCCCCTTTTCAAGCGACTCAGAGTCAAAAACCGAACTGGCTCGTTAGCTGATTGGCAGCTATTTAGGCAATTGAGAAATAGGTGCACTGCCTCGGTTAAACAGGCCAAATCAAACCAGTTCCTTAGCGCTATGACAGACTCTGTTAGTGATCCCTCTAAATTCTGGAAAACTATTAATTAACTGAAGCGGGGAAATTCCTCTACTTCCCTGTCCAAGCAAGTAGTTTTAGACTCCAGAATCATTACTGAATAAATTCAGGTTTGTGAGGCTTTTAATCAGCATTTTATCTCAGCTGGTTTCCTATTTGAAAGAAACTGTGGTCATACTGGTCTTTGCCAGTCAGGTGACTGTTCTTCCCACATACAGCCTCCAGTTGTCTCGATGGATGATCAGTCAACCTCACGTAACTTGGGAAATGGTAGTCAGTGTTTTTATTTTTGGCAACTTACAGAAACAGAAGTTCTTGCTGCCTTGTTAGCTATTGGCACCAGGAAGTCATTAGGGGCTGACCATTAGCTATTGGCACCAGGAAGTCATTAGGGGCTGACCATTTGGACCCGTCTTTACTACAGTATGTAGGGTCCCTCATTGCTGGCTCAGTAGCACACATTTTTTATTTAACTTTAGTATCAGGAAATATTCCAAAAGGTTGGAAAGCAGCTTTTGTGCTACCACTCCATAAGGGCGGTGGATAGCAGTGATCTTGATAACTAACGACCCATTTCCTTGTTCCTTTCCTTGTTCCTTTCCTTGTTCATTTCCTTGTTCATTTCCAGGCTCTCTTGTCTTGCAAAAATACTAGAATCATTGGTCAACAAACAGCTACGTTATAAATCTTAACTTTTAATCAATCCGGATTCAGACCTAAACATAGCACCACTACGGCTACCATGGTTGTTGTAAATTACATTAAACGCCTTAGATGATAGAAAGAATTGTGCTGCCATGTTTGTAGACTTGTCAAAAGCTTTTGATACTGTAGGCCAGGTTATTCTGTTGAATAAGCTTACCTTGATAGGGTTGGTTACTGATGCTTGCCGATGGTTTCATAATTATCTCAATGACCGAACTCAGGCCATTTTTGTATTTGTATTTATTAGGGATCCCCATTAGCTACTACCAAGGCAGCAGCTACTCTTCCTGGGGTCCAAACACATTAAGGCACCATCAAGGTAGATGGGGTCATATCTGAGTTCCTTGAGTTACATAAAGGGGTGCCTTATGATAAAATAACATCAAATTGATCAGAAATACAGTATAGACATTGTTAATGTCGTAAAGTCATATCTCATCCTGGCCAATAAAAAGAAAAGATTAAGATGGGCAGTCTGAGATATGGCTTTTTCTTTGCAACTCTGCCTAGAAGGTCAGCATCCCGGAGTCGCCTCTTCACTGTTGACGTTGAGACGGGTTTTGCAGGTACTATTTAATGAAGCTGCCAGTTGAGGACCTGTGAGGCGTCTGTTTCTCAAACTAGACACTCTAATGTATTTGTCCTCTTGCTCAGTTGTGCACCGGGGCCTCCCACTCCTCTTTCTATTCTGGTTAGAACCAGTTTGCGCTGTTCTGTGAAGTGAGTAGTACACAGCGTTGTACGAGATCTTCAGTTTCTTGACAATTTCCCGCATGGAATAGCCTTCATTTCTCAGAACAAGAATAGACTGACGAGTTTCAGAAGAAAGTTATTTGTTTCTGGCCATTTTGAGCCTATAATCGAACCCACGATTGCTGATGCTCCAGATACTCAACTAGTCTCAAGAAGGCCAGTTGTATTGCTTCTTTAATCAGCACAACAGTTTTCAGCTGTGCTAACATAATTGCAAAAGGGTTTTCTAATGATCAATTAGCCTTTTAAAATGATAAACTTGGATTAGCAAACACAACGTGCCATTGGAACACAGGACTGATGGTTGCTGATAATGGGCCTCTGTACGCCTATGTAGATATTCCATAAAAAATCAGCTGTTTCCAGCTACAATAGCCATTTACAACATTAACAATGTCTACACTGTATTTCTGATCAATTTTATGTTATTTTAATGGACAAAACATTTGCTTTTCTTTCGGAAGCAAGGACATTTCTAAGTGACCCCAAACTTTTGAACGGTAGTGTATATGCATGCAGCAGCATCTACACTTAAACCACTAGATGCTGTTTTCCATTGTGGCCTTAGGTTTATTACTGGTGATGGTTATAGAATTCACCATTGTGTTTTGCATCAAAAAGTGGGTTGGGCCTTTTTGTATGTAAGGAGAGAGCAGCATTTTCTTGTGTTTATTTACAAAGCAGAAACTTCCTATGTATGTATCTGTCATCATTCATTCAATTTAGACCCAGTCTCAGGCTTGGATAACACCTTCGGTCTCCACAGAGTTTGGTAAAGCTGCTCTTAGTTTTTTTGCGCCCTTTATGTGGAACAACGTACAGAGGGCTCTGATATGAGATGTTCTGGTCCCCCTTACTCAGTTCAGAGTAATGATCAGAGACCTCTATGTTGATAAATGTGTCTGTTTTTCTTAATATGATTTGTTATATTGTATATGTTTAATGTATTTATGCAGAGCTCATCTGTAAAACAAACCCTAGTCTCAGTATGACTTCCCTGTCAAAATACAGGTTAAATAAAAAATGTCTAAGTATCGGGAAAAGGAGAAATGCCATGTCCTTCTCCTCTTAACCTGGTCCAAGAACTGTTTGGGCTGTCTTGCTAACTCTTATGGTCATCACAAACAGACCTGGGACCAGGCTAGTCCAACTAGTCTTAGCTATGAGAGAAATGCATGCTGGAACCTTTAACCCTCTACCATTGACACCATTGTATTTCCCCTTCCACATCTTTCTGAGCATGAGCTCTCTCTCTCTCACTCACCCACTCATATCTCTGATAATTTGAAATAGTAGTTTTCTGAGCAAATATGTTTGTACTGTCTATGTCTGTATGTCTACTGTATGTCTCAGTATGTTCAGTACCAGTCAAGTTTGGACACACCTACTCATTCAAGGGTTTTTCTTTATTTTTACTATTTTCTACATTGTAGAATATAAGTGAAGACATCAAAACTATGAAATAACACATATGGAATCATGTATTAACGAAAACAGTGTTAAACA
>NC_140008.1:7164762-7551558 GCF_964263955.1 Coregonus lavaretus
ATATTGCAGATAGATTGTAACTTTCATCAATGTAATTGTCTGCATCACTTCCAATCCCCCTTATGTTTTTTTTCTCTCGCATATATATATATATATACAGTGGGGAGAACAAGTATTTGATACACTGCCGATTTTGCAGGTTTTCCTACTTACAAAGCATGTAGAGGTCTGTCATTTTTATCATAGTTATTACACTTCAACTGTGAGAGACGTAATCTAAAACAAAAATCCAGAAAATCATATTGTATGATTTTTGAGTAATTCATTTGCATTTTATTGCATGACATAAGTATTTGATACATCAGAAAAGCAGAACGTAATATTTGGTACAGAAACCTTTGATTGCAATTACAGAGATCATACGTTTCCTGTAGGTCTTGACCAGGTTTGAACACACTGCAGCAGGGATTTTGGCCCACTCCTCTATACAGACCTTCTCCAGATCCTTCAGGTTTCGGGGCTGTCGCTGGGCAATACGGACTTTCAGCTCCCTCCAAAGATTTTCTATTGGGTTCAGGTCTGGAGACTGGCTAGGCCACTCCAGGACCTTGAGATGCTTCTTACGGAGCCACTCCTTAGTTGCCCTGGCTGTGTGTTTCGGGTCGTTGTCATGCTGGAAGACCCAGCCACGACCCATCTTCAATGCTCTTACTGAGGGAAGGAGGTTGTTGGCCAAGATCTCGCGATACATGGCCCCATCCATCCTCCCCTCAATACGGTGCAGTCGTCCTGTCCCCTTTGCAGAAAAGCATCCCCAAAGAATGATGTTTCCACCTCCATGCTTCACGGTTAGGATGGTGTTCTAGGGGTTGTACTCATCCTTCTTCTTCCTCCAAACACGGCGAGTGGAGTTTAGACCAAAAAGCTCTATTTTTGTCTCATCAGACCACATGACCTTCTCCCATTCCTCCTCTGGATCATCCATATGGTCATTGGCAAACTTCAGACGGGCCTGGACATGCGCTGGCTTGAGCAGGGGGATCTTGCGTGCGCTGCAGGATTTTAATCCATGACGGCGTAGTGTGTTACTAATGGTTTTCTTTGAGACTGTGGTCCCAGCTCTCTTCAGGTCATTGACCAGGTCCTGCCGTGTAGTTCTGGGCTGATCCCTCACCTTCCTCGTGATCATTGATGCCCCACGAGGTGAGATCTTGCATGGAGCCCCAGACTGAGGGTGATTGACCGTCATCTTGAACTTCTTCCATTTTCTAATAATTGCGCCAACAGTTGTTGCCTTCTCACCAAGCTGCTTGCCTATTGTCCTGTAGCCCATCCCAGCCTTGTGCAGGTCTACAATTTTATCCCTGATGTCCTTACACAGCTCTCTGGTCTTGGCCATTGTGGAGAGGTTGGAGTCTGTTTGATTGGGTGTGTGGACAGGTGTCTTTTATACAGGTAACGAGTTCAAACAGGTGCAGTTAATGCAGGTAATGAGTGGAGAATAGGAGGGCTTCTTAATTAAAAACTAACAGGTATGTGAGAGCCGGAATTCTTACTGGTTGGTACAGTGGGGGAAAAAAGTATTTAGTCAGCCACCAATTGTGCAAGTTCTCCCACTTAAAAAGATGAGAGAGGCCTGTAATTTTCATCATAGGTACATGTCAACTATGACAGACAAAATGAGAAATAAAAATCCAGAAAATCACATTGCAGGATTTTTTATGAATTTATTTGCAAATTATGGTGGAAAATAAGTATTTGGTCACCTACAAACAAGCAAGATTTCTGGCTCTCACAGACCTGTAACTTCTTCTTTAAGAGGCTCCTCTGTCCTCCACTCATTACCTGTATTAATGGCACCTGTTTGAACTTGTTATCAGTATAAAAGACACCTGTCCACAACCTCAAACAGTCACACTCCAAACTCCACTATGGCCAAGACCAAAGAGCTGTCAAAGGACACCAGAAACACAATTGTAGACCTGCACCAGGCTGGGAAGACTGAATCTGCAATAGGAAAGCAGCTTGGTTTGAAGAAATCAACTGTGGGAGCAATTATTAGGAAATGGAAGACATACAAGACCACTGATAATCTCCCTCGATCTGGGGCTCCACGCAAGATCTCACCCCGTGGGGTCAAAATGATCACAAGAACGGTGAGCAAAAATCCCAGAACCACACGGGGGGACCTAGTGAATGACCTGCAGAGAGCTGGGACCAAAGTAACAAAGCCTACCATCAGTAACACACTACGCCGCCAGGGACTCAAATCCTGCAGTGCCAGACGTGTCCCCCTGCTTAAGCCAGTACATGTCCAGGCCCGTCTGAAGTTTGCTAGAGTGCATTTGGATGATCCAGAAGAGGATTGGGAGAATGTCATATGGTCAGATGAAACCAAAATATAACTTTTTGGTAAAAACTCAACTTGGCGTGTTTGGAGGACAAAGAATGCTGAATTGCATCCAAAGAACACCATACCTACTGTGAAGCATGGGGGTGGAAACATCATGCTTTGGGCCTGTTTTTTCTGCAAAGGGACCAGGACGACTGATCCGTGTAAAGGAAAGAATGAATGGGGCCATGTATCGTGAGATTTTGAGTGAAAACCTCCTTCCATCAGCAAGGGAATTGAAGATGAAACGTGGCTGGGTCTTTCAGCATGACAATGATCCCAAACACACCGCCCGGGCAACGAAGGAGTGGCTTCGTAAGAAGCATTTCAAGGTCCTGGAGTGGCCTAGCCAGTCTCCAGATCTCAACCCCATAGAAAATCTTTGGAGGGAGTTGAAAGTCCATGTTGCCCAGCGACAGCCCCAAAACATCACTGCTCTAGAGGAGATCTGCATGGAGGAATGGGCCAAAATACCAGCAACAGTGTGTGAAAACCTTGTGAAGACTTACAGAAAACGTTTGACCTGTGTCATTGCCAACAAAGGGTATATAACAAAGTATTGAGAAACTTTTGTTATTGACCAAATACTTATTTTCCACCATAATTTGCAAATAAATTCATGAAAAATCCTACAATGTGATTTTCTGGAAAAAAAATTCTCATTTTGTCTGTCATAGTTGACGTGTACCTATGATGAAAATTACAGGCCTCTCTCATCTTTTTAAGTGGGAGAACTTGCACAATTGGTGGCTGACTAAATACTTTTTTCCCCACTGTAGGTGATCAAATACTTATGTCATGCAATAAAATGCAAATTAATTACTTAAAAATCATACAATGTGATTTTCTGGATTTTTGTTTTAGATTCCGTCTCTCACAGTTGAAGTGTACCTATGATAAAAATGACAGACCTCTACATGCTTTGAAAGTAGGAAAACCTGCAAAATCGGCAGTGTATCAAATACTTGTTCTCCCCACTGTGTGTGTGTATGTATGTATGTATGTATGTATGTATGTGTATGTGTGTATATATATATATATATATATATATATATATATATACACAAACACATACAAAGTTTTCATACAAAGGATTTAAGTTTTGCCAAAAGGCACCTAAAGGACTCTCAGACCATGAGAAACAAGATTCTCTGGTCTGATGAAACCAAGATTGAACTCTTTGGCCTGAATGCCAAGAGTCACATCTGGAGGAAACCTGGTACCATCCCTACGGTGAAGCATGGTGGTGGCAGCATCATGCTGTGGGGATATTTTTCAAAGGCAGGGACTGGGAGACTAGTCAGGATCGAGGGAAAGATGAACGGAGCAAAGTATAGTGTGATCCTTGATGAAAACCTGCTTCAGAGCGCTCAGGACCTCAGACTGGGGCAAAGGTTCACCTTCCAACAGGACAACGACCCTAAACACGAAGCCAAGTGGCTTCGGGATGAGCCTCTGAATGTCCTTGAGTGGCCAAGCCAGAGCCCGGACTTGAACCCGATTGAACATCTCTGGAGAGACCTGAAAATAGCTGTGCAGCGACGCACCCCATCCAACCTGACAGAGCTTGAGAGGATCTGCAGAGAAGAATGGGAAAAACTCCCCAAATACAGGTGTGCCAAGCTTGTAGCATCATACCCAAGAAGACTCGAGGCTGTAATTGCTGCCAAAGGTGCTTCAACAAAGTACTTAGTAAAGGGTCTGAATACTTACAGTTGAAGTCGGAAGTTTACATACACTTAGGTTGGAGTCATTAAAACTCATTTTTCAACCACTCCACAAATGTCTTGTTAACAAACTATAGTTTTGGCAAGTCGTTTAGGACATCTACTTTGTGCATGACACAAGTCATTTTTCCAACAATTGTTTACAGACAGATTATTTCACTTATAATTCACTGTATCACAATTCCAATGGGTCAGAAGTTTATATACACTAAGTTGACTGTGCCTTTAAACAGCTTGGAAAATTCCATGGCTTTAGAAGCTTCTGATAGACTAATTGACATCATTTGAGTCAATTGGAGGTGTACCTGTGGATGTATTTCAAGGCCTACCTTCAAACTCAGTGCCTCTTTGCTTGACATCATGAGAAAATCAAAAGAAATCAGCCAAGACCTCAGAAATGTTTTTGTAGACCTCCACAAGTCTGGTTCATCCTTGGGAGCAATTTCCAAACGCCTGAAGGTACCACGTTCATCTGTACAAACAATAGTACGCAAGTATAAACACCATGGGACCACGCAGCCGTCATACCGCTCAGGAAGGAGACGCGTTCTGTCTCCTAGAGATGAACATACTTTGGTGCGAAAAGTGCAAATCAATTCCAGAACAACAGCAAAGGACCTTGTGAAGATGCTGGAGGAAACAGGTAAAAAGGTTTCTCAGGCCGCTCAGCAAGGAAGAAGCCACTGCTCTAAAACTGCCATAAAAAAGCCTGACTACGGTTTGCAACTGCACATGGGGACAAAGATCGTACTTTTTGGAGAAATGTCCTCTGGTCTGATGAAATAAAAATAGAACTGTTTGGCCATAATGACCATCGTTATGTTTGGAGGAAAAAGGGGAACGCTTGCAAGCCGAAGAACACCATTCCAACCGTGAAGCACGGGGTGGCAGCATCATGCTGTGGGGGTGCTTTGCTGCAGGAGGGACTGGTGCACTTCACAAAATAGATGGCATCATGAGGAAGGAAAATTATGTGGATATATTGAAGCAACATCTCAAGACATCAGTCAGGAAGTTAAAGCTTGGTCGCAAATGGGTCTTCCAAATGGACAATGACCCCAAGCATACTTCCAAAGTTGTGGCAAAATGGCTTAAGGACAACAAAGTCAAGGTATTGGAGTGGCCATCACAAAGCCCTGACCTCAATCCTATAGAAAATTTGTGGGCAGAACTGAAAAAGCGTGTGCGAGCAAGGAGGCCTACAAACCTGACTCAGTTACACTAGCTTTGTCAGGAGGAATGGTCCAAAATTCACCCAACTTATTGTGGGAAGCTTGTGGAAGGCTACCCAAAACATTTGACCCAAGTTAAACAATTTCAAGGCAATGCTACCAAATACTAATTGAGTGTATGTAAACTTCTGACCCACTGGGAATGTGATTAAAGAAATAAAAGCTGAAATAAATCATTCTCTCTACTATTATTCTGACATTTCACATTCTTAAAATAAAGTGGTGATCCTAACTGACCTAAAACAGGGAATTTTTACTAGGATTAAATGTCAGGAATTGTGAAAAACTGAGTTTAAATGTACTTGGCTGAGGTGTATGTAAACTTCAGACTTCAACTGTATGTAAATGTGTTATTTTTGTTTTTCTAAAAACCTATTTTTGCTTTGTCATTATGGGGTATTGTGTGTACAGTGGGGAAAAAAAGTATTTAGTCAGCCACCAATTGTGCAAGTTCTCCCACTTAAAAAGATGAGGCCTGTAATTTTCATCATAGGTACTGTCAACTATGACAGACAAAATGAGAAAAAGAAATCCAGAAAATCACATTGTAGGACTTTTTATGAATTTATTTGCAAATTATGGTGGAAAATAAGTATTTGGTCAATAACAAAAGTTTCTCAATACTTTGTTATATACCCTTTGTTGGCAATGACACAGGTCAAACGTTTTCTGTAAGTCTTCACAAGCTTTTCACACACTGTTGCTGGTATTTTGGCCCATTCCTCCATGCAGATCTCCTCTAGAGCAGTGATGTTTTGGGGCTGACAACACGGACTTTCAACTCCCTCCAAAGATGTTCTATGGGGTTGAGATCTGGAGTCTGGCTAGGCCACTCCAGGACCTTGAAATGCTTCTTACGAAGCCACTCCTTCGTTGCCTGGGCGGTGTGTTTGGGATCATTATCATGCTGAAAGACCCAGCCACGTTTCATCTTCAATGCCCTTGCTGATGGAAGGAGGTTTTCACTCAAAATCTCACGATACATGGCCCCATTCATTCTTTCCTTTACACGGATCAGTCGTCCTGGTCCCTTTGCAGAAAAACAGCCCCAAAGCATGATGTTTCCACCCCCATGCTTCACAGTAGGTATGGTGTTCTTTGGATGCAACTCAGCATTCTTTGTCCTCCAAACACGACGAGTTGAGTTTTTACCAAAAGGTTCTATTTTGGTTTCATCTGACCATATGACATTCTCCCAATCCTCTTCTGGATCATCCAAATGCACTCTAGCAAACTTCAGACGGGCCTGGACATGTACTGGCTTAAGCAGGGGGACACGTCTGGCAGTGTAGGATTTGAGTCCCTGACGGTGTAGTGTGTTACTGATGGTAGGCTTTGTTACTTTGGTCCCAGCTCTCTGGAGGTCATTCACTAGGTCCCCCCGTGTGGTTCTGGGATTTTTGCTCACCGTTCTTGTGATCATTTTGACCCCACAGGGTGAGATTTTGCGTGGAGCCCCAGATCGAGGGAGATTATCAGTGGTCTTGTATGTCTTCCATTTCCTAATAATTGCTCCCACAGTTGATTTCTTCAAACCAAGCTGCTTACCTATTGCAGATTCAGTCTTCCCAGCCTGGTGCAGGTCTACAATTTTGTTTCTGGTGTCCTTTGACCGCTCTTTGGTCTTGGCCATAGTGGAGTTTGGAGTGTGACTGTTTGAGGTTGTGGACAGGTGTCTTTTATACTGATAACAAGTTCAAACAGGTGCCATTAATACATGTAACGAGTGGAGGACAGAGGAGCCTCTTAAAGAAGAAGTTACAGGTCTGTGAGAGCCAGAAATCTTGCTTGTTTGTAGGTGACCAAATACTTATATTCCACCATAATTTGCAAATTAATTAATTTAAAATCCTACAATGTGAATTTCTGGAGAAAAAAATTCGCAATTTGTCTGTCATAGTTGACGTGTACCTATGATGAAAATTACAGGCCTCTCTCATCTTTTTAAGTGGGAGAACTTGCACAATTGGTGGCTGACTAAATACTTTTTTCCCCCACTGTATATTGATGAGGGGGGAAAAAAACAATTGAATCCATTTTAGAATAAGGCTATAACGTAACAAAATGTGGAAAAAGTCAAAGGGTCTGAATACTTTCCCAATGCACTGTATCTCCACACCGACGACACCATTGATTTGTATTAAATATCAACCTTTCATTTATTATTTGTTAATTCAAACAGTTTTATGATGAATTTATTATGACTAGGTCACATGCGAGAGAAATGAGAGCTGTGGTTGGTTTGTTGGATAGATAGGCAGAGCAGTGCTAAGTTTCTGTTTTGATGTGTTGCGTCCCGACCAAACCAAAACCCAAGGCTTTGTTTTTTTTTGTTTTTTTGTTTTTTTTTTGCTTCACAACATAATAACATGCAGCCTAACACAGGTCAAAAGGTCACGCGTGTCTGTATGTGTGTCCACTACAGTTTGTTGGTTTTATAACACTCATGAACTAGCTTTGTCATAACACTGCATGAAAATAGTCAAGAAAATATGCGCCTTCAATGGCTTTGTGCAGGTGTGAGAAATCACAGTATAAACTCACAGTTCCTGTTCAGCCCAGTCAAAACTGTTCGCTGCTCTGGCACCCCAATGGTGGAACAAGCTCCCTCACGACGCTAGGACAGCGGAGTCACTCACCACCTTCCGGAGACACTTGAAAGGAATACCTGGGATAGGATAAAGTAATCCTTCTACCCCCCCTTACCCCCCCCCAAAACAAAAAAAAGGTGAATGCACCAATTTGTAAGTCGCTCTGGATAAAAGCGTCTGCTAAATGACGTAAATGTAAATGTAATAAATGACCCTCATCCAACCATATCATACATTTCGTTTTCTGTCCAGCCTTCTTGAACACTGATCTCTCAGGCTGTCTCCACTGTGTATGTGTTGTTAGTAGAACCAATATTCATGACACTTTGAGTCCGATGTGAACCATTAGATCAGCCTCTATCCTAACTATCTAATAGCCTATTGTAGCCTAGCCTATCTGGTAACCTAGCCTTTCTGGTAACCTAGCCTAGCCTATCTGGTAACCTAGACTAGCCTTTCTAGTAACCTAGCCTTTCTAGTAACCTAGCCTTTCTGGTAACCTAGCCTTTCTAGTAACCTAGCCTTTCTAGTAACCTAGCCTTTCTGGTAACCTAGCCTTTCTGGTAACCTAGCCTATCTGGTAACCTAGCCTTTATAGTAACCTAGCCTTTCTGGTAACCTAGCCTAGCCTATCTGGTAACCTAGACTAGCCTTTCTAGTAACCTAGCCTTTCTGGTAACCTAGCCTTTCTGGTAACCTAGCCTTTCTAGTAACCTAGCCTATCTAGTAGCCTAGCCTTTCTGGTAACCTAGCCTTTCTGGTAACCTAGCCTAGCCTATCTGGTAACCTAGACTAGCCTTTCTAGTAACCTAGCCTTTCTGGTAACCTAGCCTTTCTAGTAACCTAGCCTTTCTGGTAACATAGCCTTTCTGGTAACCTAGCCTTTCTAGTAACCTAGCCTTTCTGGTAACCTAGCCTTTCTGGTAACCTAGCATTTCTGTTAACCTAGCCTAGCCTATCTGGTAACCTAGCCTTTCTAGTAACCTAGCCTTTCTAGTAACCTAGCCTTTCTGGTAACCTAGCCTTTCTGGTAACCTAGCCTAGCCTATCTGGTAACCTAGACTAGCCTTTCTGGTAACCTAGCCTTTCTGGTAACCTAGCCTAGCCTATCTGGTAACCTAGACTAGCCTTTCTGGTAACCTAGCCTTTCTAGTAACCTAGCCTTTCTGGTAACCTAGCCTTTCTGGTAACCTAGCCTTTCTGGTAACCTAGCCTATCTAGTAACCTAGCCTATCTAGTAGCCTAGCCTTTCTAGTAAACCAGCCTTTCTAGTAACCTAGCCTTTCTGGTAACCTAGCCTATCTAGTAGCCTAGCCTTTCTAGTAACCTAGCCTTTCTAGTAACCTAGCCTTTCTGGTAACCTAGCCTTTCTGGTAACCTAGCCTTTATAGTAACCTAGCCTAGCCTATCTGGTAACCTAGACTAGCCTTTCTAGTAACCTAGCCTTTCTAGTAACCTAGCCTATCTAGTAGCCTAGCCTTTCTGGTAACCTAGCCTTTCTGGTAACCTAGCCTAGCCTATCTGGTAACCTAGACTAGCCTTTCTAGTAACCTAGCCTTTCTAGTAACCTAGCCTTTCTGGTAACCTAGCCTAG
The DNA here is from genome assembly GCF_964263955.1 of Coregonus lavaretus. Classification (NCBI taxonomy): domain Eukaryota; kingdom Metazoa; phylum Chordata; class Actinopteri; order Salmoniformes; family Salmonidae; genus Coregonus; species Coregonus lavaretus. The sequence goes on from NC_140008.1 coordinate 7,174,239, forward strand.
CCTATCTGGTAACCTAGACTAGCCTTTCTAGTAACCTAGCCTTTCTAGTAACCTAGCCTTTCTAGTAACCTAGCCTTTCTGGTAACCTAGCATTTCTGGTAACCTAGCCTAGCCTATCTAGTAACCTAGCCTAGGCTAGCCTATCTAGTAACCTAGGGTCCCGTGTGGCTCAGTTGGTGGAGCATGGCGCTTGCCACGCCAGGGTTGTGGGTTCGAACAGTATGCACTCACTAACTGTAAGCCGCTCTGGATAAGAGCGTCTGCTAAATGACTAAAATGTAAATGTAGCATTTACATCTAGTAACCTAGCCTAGTCTAGACGATATTATAGCCTCTATCCTAACTAGCTTTGTGTCCTGTGTCCTATAGGGCAAAGGTCGTCTACGGAGGGGTAGCAGCCACCACACGCCCTCCCCGCCTCTCAGCCCCAGAGTGCTCCCGGTGGTGGACGGGGAGAGCGCAGAGGAGGGGAGGGCAGAGCCGGGGCTGACAGAACAGCAGCAGGCCACCTTGCAGCAGGAGGAGAGGGTCCTCACGGAGCAGATTGAGAGCCTGCAGAGAGAGAAGTGAGCCTGATTGTCTCTTATTATTAACGGTGTTCACAAGTCACTATACTCTACTAGAACTCTAGTACTCTAGAACTCTAGAACTGTAGGGCTCTAGAACTGTAGAACTCTAGAACTGTAGGAACTCTAGTACTCTAGAACTGTAGGGCTCTAGTACTCTAGAACTGTAGAACTCTAGTACTCTAAAACTCTAGAACTGTAGAACTCTAGTACTCTAAAACTCTAGAACTGTAGGGCTCTAGAACTCTAGAACTCTAGTACTCTAAAACTCTAGAACTGTAGAACTCTAGGGCTCTAAAACTCTAGAACTGTAGAACTCTAGGGCTCTAAAACTCTAGAACTGTAGGGCTCTAGAACTCTAGTACTCTAAAACTCTAGAACTGTAGAACTCTAGGGCTCTAAAACTCTAGAACTGTAGGGCTCTAGAACTCTAGAACTCTAGTACTCTAAAACTCTAGAACTGTAGAACTCTAGGGCTCTAAAACTCTAGAACTGTAGGGCTCTAGAACTCTAGTACTCTAAAACTCTAGAACTGTAGAACTCTAGGGCTCTAGTACTCTAGAACTGTAGGGCTCTTTCTCAAATACGCTACCTGCTCTTGGATCTTCTCCTCCAATGGATTTTTGAGAAGGAGGTGAAGATGGAGGACGTGAGGAATTGAGAAAAGACAAATTGAGAAAGAGACAAGTTACAGTAAAGCACCAACCTTTTCTGAGTCAAGATCGCTTTCTAAGTCAAAAGCCGAGATCTACCGCTCCGATTTGTTTTAAACACGACTTTAAGAAAACGTAAGCCTATGCAACATTAACCTATTAAAAACAGTTCTGTAGCAATGAGGTTCGTGCAGTAGGCTATAGACCCAATACATTATCACTGAATGTTGGCTTTGCTTGAATTGCCCTGCCAATGCATTGTTGTTCAAGCCATTTAAAAATATATATATTTCAAAATTTGAGATACGCAATATGATCACACCGATAATAGATCAGTTGTTGTATTACTTGTGGGACACAGCTGAGTGAGCATAAATGTATACATTTAAATAATGTGCTTTTTATTTTGTATTTTACTGGGCTGATGGTGCCTGCATCTGATGGTCAGTCTCAGCAGACTGAGGGTCCGCCTCTCAACATCCCTCCGCTCTCCCTTTCCTCCACTGACCAGAAAGGGACACCGTCTTCCAGCTGATTGCAAAACTTGAGTCGCACCGCATTATTTATGCCTCATGCACAAATTCATGTTGTTACTCCTATGAACAGAGAAAGTGAAATATTCCTCGATATTAAAAAAGACCCAAGCCGCTAATAATAACAACGCAAGACTATCGATACACTTTCCTACTCATTCATTACAGTTGCAGCGCGAGTGGAGAAGCGCATTTTATGGCTTATAAGAGTGTTGACTAAAAAGTATTGACAGTGCTGAGTAAGAACTTAAACATGAACTCACTCATAAAAACAGCAGCTCTGCTGTATTCGTTGACAGTCTCTCTCTAGTCATGGAACGCAAGGCTTGATCGTTGGATTTTTTACAGAAATGTTTGGCGATCGACTATGAATGTCTTGGCGATCGACCGGTTGGTGATCACTACAGTAATGTATATTGTCTTGTGAACAACTTTGTTGATAAAATAATAAAATACAGAACCTAGTGCTCCTCAATTAGTTATTCTGTAGAGGTAATATATAATAATATTAATATATGCCATTTAGTAGATGGTAATATATGCCATTTAGCAGATGGTAATATATGCTATTTAGCAGATGGTAATATATGCCATTTAGCAGATGCTTTTATCCAAAGCTTCTTAGTCATGTATGCATACATTTTTTTACGTATGGGTGGTCCCAGGAATCGAAGCCACTATCCAGGTGTTGCAAGCGCCATGCTCTACCAACTGAGCTAAAGAGGACCACATGTTGACGGGGTGTGTAACTGTTGAATGTGTGTGTGTGTGTGTGTGTGTAGGGAGGAGTTGACGTACGAGATGTTGATCTTGGAGCCGCGGGCGTCTGATGATGAGACTCTGGAGTCGGAGGCCTCGATAGGAACATCAGACAGCTCTGAGAAACTCAACGTGGACCCTGAAGGAGCTGCCTCCAACCCCTCTGGTGAGACTGGAGAGTGTGTGTGTGTGTATATGTGGTGTCTGTAGTAAACTACTTCTCATGTAGGAAAGGTGGATACCTAGTCAGTTGTACAACTGAATGCATTCAAATGAAATGTGTCTTCCGCATCAGAGAGGTCATCGGCGCCCGGGGAGCAGTTGTTGTTGGGGGTTAAGTGCCTTGCTCAGGGGCAGAATGACAGATTTTTACCTTGTCAGTTCAGGATTCGAACCAGCAACCTTTCGGTTACTGGCCCAACGCTCCTACCCGTCAGGCTACCTGCCGCCTATGTACGCTATACATACAAAATGTGGACACGCCTTCAAATTAGTGGATTCGGCTATTTCAGCCACACCCGTTGCTGACGGGTGTATAAAATCGAGCACACAGCCATGCAATCTCCATAGACAAACATTGGCAGTAGAATGGCCCATACTGAAGAGTTCAGTGACTTTCAACAAGGCACCGTCATAGGATGCCACCTTTCCAGCAAGTCAGTTCGTCAAATTTCTGCCCCGCTAGAGCTGCCCCGGTCAACTATAAGTGCTGTTATTGTGAAGTGGAAACATCTAGGAGCAACAACGGCTCAGCCGCGAAGTGTTAGGTCACACAAGCTAACAGAATGGGACCGCCGAGTGCTGAAGCGTATAGCACGTAAAAATCGTCTGTCCTCGGTTGAAACACTCTACTGAGTTCCAAACTGCCTCTGGAAGCAAAGTCAGCACAAGAACTGTTCGTCAGGGGAGCTTCATGAAATGAGTTTCCATGGCCGAGCAGCTGCACACAAGCCTAAGATCACCATATGGAATGCCAAGCGCTGGCTGGAGTGGTGTAAAGCTCGCCGCCATTGGACTCTGGAGCAGTGGAAACACGTTCTCTGGAGTGATGAGTCACGCTTCACCATCTGGCAGTCAAACGGACAAATCTGGGTTTGGCGGATGCCAAGAGAATGCATAGTGCCAACTGTAAAGTTTAGTGGAGGAGGAATAATGGTCTGGGGCTGTTTTTCATGGTTCGGGCTAGGCCCCTTAGTTCCAGTGAAGGGAAATCTTAACTCTACAGCATACAATGACATTCTAGACGATTCTGTGCTTCTAACTTTGTGGCAACAGTTTGGAGAAGGCCCTTTCCTGTTTCAGCATGACAATGCCCCCGTGCACAAAGCGAGGTCCATACAGAAATGGTTTGTTGAGATTGGTGTGGAAGAACTTGACTGGCCTGCACAGAGCCCCAACCTCAACCCCATCGCACAACTTTGGGATGAATTGGATCGAGCCAGGCCTAATCGCCCAACATCAGTGCCCGACCTCACTAATGCTCTTGTGGCTGAATGGAAGCAAGTCCCCGCAGCAATGTTCCAACATCTAGTGGAAAGCCTTCCCAGAAGAGTGGAGGCTGTTATAGCAGCAAAGGGGGGACTAACTCCATATTAATGCCCATGATTTTAGAATGAGATGTTTGACGAGCAGGTGTCCACATACTTTTGGTCATGTAGTGTATGTTGTATGTAACATGTATGTATATATGTAACAAAAAAGCTATTTTTGTCCTCCGAAGAGGTGGGGTGGTGGATGGGTTAAACAAAATATTTTAAAACCCTTTCTCAACAGGCACCTACCACTCCCGGAAGTCTGAAGCCAATAGCCGCCGCTGCCTCCGGAGACAACCCGACTCGGTCGACTCCATCTTGTCCACTGCCGCCTCCTCGCTCTCCTCCTCCCCCAACTACCGCTTCCGGTCCTCCTCCTCCGGCCCCCTACTCTCCTCCTGCTCCTTGGGCCTAGGAGCCCCCTTAGTGGAGTCCGAGGGGGACCCGAGGGGCACTGTGGGGGTGAAGAGTCGCCACCGCATCCGGCTGAGTAGGAGCTCGCCGCGCGAAGCCCCCGAGGGCCACAGGAGGGAGTCGGACTTCAGCTCACTGCCCCAACAGCTGGTTCTGTATGGCAGTAACGAGTTTATGGTGTGAGGGAGAGTTGCGGGGAGACAAGACGTCTGAACCGCCTTCTATCCCCCGATAGTGTGGAGGGAGGGAGGAAGGGCTCCACCTCTATCCTCCTTCCCTGTGCCAGGAGGAACGCCGTCGTCCCACGATGCAGTTGGGCGCCATCCTCTCGGCCGGAGAGAGCTGAGAGTGAAGTGAAAGGTGATGGAGAAAGAAAAGGATAGAAAGAGAGATGGAATGATGAATAGATGAAAGAAGTAGAAAGCCTCAGAACTGAGATGGAGGACTAGCAAGAGGCTGTAATGGAATAAAAGAGTGACTGAAAGCGAGAAAGAGAGTGAGCAAAGGATGAGGGTGGCCGTCTTGACTCACCTGACCTTTGAACTTTGACCTCCAAGCCCCTTGACCCCTGCTGGAGCCTCGGGGGCACAGGGGGGCTAGAGATAAGAAAAGAGAGAAGCCAGTAGACAGCGTCCTCTTTTGAACGGAGGTCTACGGTGGCTTGAGCCAGAGTCACTGACTGACAGAGGACTATCGGCCATTTTGATCCCAACCAATCAGCTACTTTCACGTCCGCTTTCAAGTTTACACAATACAGCCTGTCCATGAGGCCGCATGCTCCTTCATTACACTTGTTTCCTATGCCAGTTAAAGAGACTGTGTTATAAATATGTATAATGTGACCTAATTATTATGTTATTAAAATATATAAATGGAAGGAACTCCAGTGCTGCTGGGGTCATCCAATGTATATAATAACCATCTCTTGTCTGGAGTCTTTTGCAAAGGGAAGTGAGATTCAGGTTATGGTTTAGTTTTTCATTTGTTTGTTTGTGTTTTGTTGATTTTAACATTGCAAAATGTTTTAAAGCGTTTTCTGTCGTATACCCTAATGAACATGACCAAGTGTTCCGTTGGTGCCACTCCTTCTCTTGTGAAATAATACAATTCAACAACAAGAGACTGACATCATTCCATTCAGTCACTTAAGTTATGATCATCACGACACTGTTGCCATTGTTGTTGATACGGCGACTGTGGTGTTCAATGTTTATCAGATATAATGTATTGTTATGCCTTTTCCATCTTTGGTCTGTGTTCCCCCACAATCCTAAGTTGATGTTACAATGATCCTACATTTGTTCTGAAACATCCATGTTAAGAGTAACCAAGAGTAACCAAATCAGGGCTTGAACATTCTTTTGTGCGTTATTATTGTTGCTGTTGTTATAGTTACCATTGACGCTATTGTCATTGGTATCGCCTATTTGTATCGCCTATCTCAACCAAGAGGTGTGTGTGTGTGTGTGTGTGTGTGTGTGTGTGTGTGTGTGTGTGTGTGGTTGGGTCTCCTACGCACACATACGGTCCTCTGCCATGTATATGTCCCATACATCCTTTGTGCCAGCCAGATCCTTCACCTCTGACCCTTCCTAGGTGTTTACATTGGTTCAAATATGAGTGAACCTTTCCATCCATTTACTCTGAGCTCAATGTGTATTTAAACGCCTCACATAGAAAAGGCCATCAGTTTCAACCGTCCAGTGTGTTTAAACAGACAACGACTATCTCTGGTACTCTGAAAAATACTTCTATACTCTCTCCGTCACTCTCTACACCGTGCAATATCCTGTGTGTCCTCTAGGGAGTCTGTATGTTCTCACCAGTGCTTAACCTGGGGTTAAATCAGTATTCTATTATCTTGCCGTTACTGTACTGTACTTGCCATCCCATGCTTTACAACAAGTACACATTTGAAACAACACAATCACGGTCTTGTCATGGGCAAGGGGTAGGACTTAAATGCAGAATAGTCATCATAATGAATAAGGAATATCATGTTGCCTATGTTTTTGTCACAAGCTTGCCTCTTCTTAAATGTGCCATCCGGATTGCCCACTCTGTCCGAAACAGGTAGACTGGACTTGCTGCTTGTGGTCTACTATTAGGGTGGAGCAGCGGAAATTTCCGAATCATGGTGTTGTTTTAGGGAGAGGCACCTTAACCAGTCACAACCAAACTGTTTAGTATCAGACTGAAGAAAACATCCTGAAACAGGGAGGGACTACCTGAACTGACTACCAACCGCTTGTTTTTGTTTCTACGTTGCCAAGCATTTTGCTACGGTGTGCCTTAATGAATTCGACCCTGGTTATCAGAAACTCAGAAGTTCCGTTTGAGAGAGGTGCACTGGGGGTTGTTGAGCAGCATGGGAGAAAAATAACTATTCCTACTGGTCAAATACCCACAAGCTAAACTAAGACGGTATTTGTACACCCTGTAAGGCTACTATTGGCCAATGGTGTCCTGCTAAAGTGAATGTACCTATCACTGGAAGGCAATTCTCTGCTTTTTCTTGTCGTTTTCTTGTGTTTTATATACAGTATGTATGTTGTATTTATGATCATGCTTATGAGTGTACATTGTGTAAATGCCTGTTATAAAAAATATTGTCCTGTGTATGACTCCTTATATAATATTAATCATGTTCAGTTGTTTTTACAGGCTAAAAAAAAAGACTCATGTTTGTGCTACAGAAAAAAAGCCTACTTTAGCAATTGTATCTCTTTTTTTGTGTGTGCTACTCTGGACACATTTGTTTGTATATAAGGGGCAGTTTGTGTAATATTTCTTCGTTTTTAAGATACAAATATATGTCTATGATTGTTAAAACAAAAATCATGGGCTTATTAAAAAAAGCGAAACTGGAGCCAAACTGGTGTGGATTGTGTCAATAAATTGTTGTCCTACAAAATGAGTTAGTTGCGTTTTCCAAGTCACTCAATTATTAAAATCGCAGGAATATGGTTGAATATATCAGACAAGTATTATGATTCGTTGTCATATGAAAACCTATAATTTGGATATGGACTACTGTGTTTTCTTTGTATGGTAAAACATGCATCACGAGTCATTCCAGCCAGGAGAATGAAACCAGGCGAACGGTGTGTGGAATATTCTACATTTGTTCGTTGTATTGACGAAATTCTTTTGAAAATAGTCATCTGACCGGTTGTTATTCTTCACTTCCTACTATCCCTTTCCTGTAGCAATGCCAGGGTGATTCAACAACGGAACGCATTTCTTTAAAATGGTTTAATGTTGAGAAGCGATGTCTGAAACGAAAGTAACGTTGTTTAAGTATCGGTTCGCTCTTACGGCTTGCCCCATCTCTTGTGGCCACACCTGTATTAACTATTATTTATGAGACTGCAATATAAAAGGGAACGTTACTTACTTCGACGGCAAACGGCATGATTTGAGAGACTACTTAGGATTTTGACAGTTTCGACGTCGTTATGCAGTCCTCTTCGGTAAAATGATATTCCATTGACCAGTTGTTGATTTTAATATCATTGACACATGATTGTTTTTAAAACGGTTTCGTGTTTAAAACAGAAACGGAAAATATTGCTATTATTTTAAACACTGAACGCCAAGTCATTCATTTATAATGACGATATCATACATGTTTGACTGACTGTACTTTGCTTATCCAGGGTATTGGAGCGGTGTCTGGTGATCACACCATAGTATTCTTTGACTTGGAGACTACCGGATTAGGTATTGTACAAAATATATGCTCTTGTGTTTAATATTGTTAGGTTGATAGAGTACTTTACCGTTTTGTGTTAAAAGCCTCTATAATAAAAAGAAAGTAATAGACTTACAGTAGAATGAGGGTAATAACCGTTGGTGGAAAAAGTACCCAATCGTTATACTTGAGTAAAAGTAAAGATACCTTAATAAAAAATGGCTCAAGTAAAAGATAGTCACCCAGTAAAATACTACTTGAGTAAAAGTCTTAAGTATTTGGTTTTAAATACAGTATACTTAAATATCAAAAGTAAATGTAATTGCTAAAATATACTTAACTATCAAAAGTAAAGTATAAATCATTTAAAATTCCTTATATTAAGCAAACCAGACGGCACAATCGTGATTTTTTTAAATTTACGGATAGCCAAGGACACACTCCAACACCCAGACATAATTTACAAATGAAGCGTTTGTGTTTAGTGAGTCCTCAAGATCAGAGGCAGTAGAGATGACCAGGGATGCTCTTTTGATAAGTGTGTGAATTGGACCATTTTCCTGTAAGAGTACTTTTGGGTGTCAGGGAGAATGTATGGAGTAAAAAGCCTATTATTTTCTTTAGGAATGTAGTGAAGAAAAAAATGTAAAAAATATAAATAGTAAAGTAAGGTGCAGATACCACAAAAGACAACTTAAGTAGTGCTTTAACATTTTTTACATTTTACATTTTAGTCATTTAGCAGACGCTCTTATCCAGAGCGACTTACAGGAGCAATTAGGGTTAAGTGCCTTGCTCAAGGGCACATTAACGTCATTTAGCAGACGCTCTTAGCCAGAGCGACTCACAAATTGGTGCGTTCACCCTATAGCCAGTGGGATAACCACTTTACAATTGGGGGGGGGGAATACTTTAAAGTATTTTTCTTAAGTACTTTACCACTGGAAATAACCGTTTTGTTGTTGTTGCATTTCCCCATTTAGTAGTAGACTAGACACAAAGTATTGTAAATGTTAGCTCTAAGAAACCCTGTATACAATTCAATAACTTTTTAAGAATTATGTATATACAGTATATGTGTGACAAAGATGTGCGTGGGTGTTTATAGCGTGACAGTTTGATCCCTGCTCTCTCTGAGGAAGTGGTGTGTGAAAACAAGTTACGCAATGTCTACTGGCTCACTTACATTTTTACATTTACATTTTAGTCATTTAGCAGACGCTCTTAGCCAGAGCGACTTACAGGAGCAATTAGGGTTAAGTGCCTTGCTTAAGGGCACATCGACAGATTTGTCACCTAGTCGGCTCGGGGATTAGAACCAGCGACCTTTCGGTTACTGGCACAACGCTCTTACCCACTAAGCTACCTGCCGCCCCTTGATGGACCAGGATAGCTATGTTCTTGTATTTATCGTTAATAAACCAATTCAGACTTAGAAAATGTACGCCTTTCCTACGCACTTCTCAGTAGCTGGTATTCAGACTTACCTTATGTAGGTGCGTAACGGGTTGCAGGCGTGGTTCCCTTGCGTGCGCTGAGAAAATGTAATTCAGCAGCTGAAAACCCTCCCACTTGCTGGTCATCAGATTTTCTCATGGAGTTTTCATTCAGTAGGGTTATAAGTACATTTATCTAAAGCCATCCCTTTAAATTTGGTGTACCTTTAATTTGAATTTTCTCAACAGACTCGTATACTAGAATATATGGAATGGGTCCGAATATTAGGGATCAATTAAAGAAAGGCATATAAAATCACGCATATTCGTAATCTTTTCGGCACCAATTGGTAGATAAAAAAATACTCTGATCTTGTATATTATTTAGGGTTCGGAAAGTATTTATGAATAATAATAAAACAGATTTGGAGAGCCTTTACAAACAAAATATAATGGTGAATCAAAAATAGTGGTTTGATTCATTCTGAATGTTGTTGCCATATTCAATTGTTCAACCCATGAAATATTGGAAGGTGAGAAAAGTGTACAATAAAAGTTGAACAGTATAATAAATAATGGAACTGTGATAATGGTCCAATAGTCATGGATCTTGCCCCAGGCTACATGATCTGCTTTCCATAATGATTCAAATAGGCTACATGTCCCAAATTATTGCCCAACTTGTAATACGTTAGCCTTATATGATACACTATTGCTAGCGATCCCCAGGAACAACCACAGGAACGTGACAGAGGAAAGAAAGGTAAACTAACGATGTATTGGAATGATGCAAAATGTGACAGTTATAAATGTACTGTATATATAACTGACGGTGGCTACCGATAGTGGCTAATATTTAACATGATTCAAATTGGGAAAAAAAGATACTGTGAAAAGTCCTGACATTTAATAATACTGAAACAAAATATAAATGCAACATTTAACATGTGCTGAAATAAAAGATCACTGACATTTCCCATACACACAAAAGCGTATTTCTCTCAAATGTTGTGCACAGATGTGAGCATTTCTCCTTTGCCAAGATAATCCATCCACCTCACAGGTGTGGCATATCAAGAAGCTGATTAAACAATATGCTCATAACACAGGTGCACCTTGTGCTGGGGACAATAAAAGGCCACTGTAAAATGTGCAGTTTTGTCACACAACACAATGCCACAGATGTTTCAAGTTTTGAGGGAGCATGCAATTGGCATGCTGACTGCAGGAATGTCCACCAGAGATGTCTACCATAAGCTGCCTCCAACGTCGTTTTAGAGAATTTGGCAGTACGTCCAACCGGCCTCACAACCGCAGACCACGTGTAACGACGCAAGCCCAGGACATCCACATCCGGCTTCTTCACCTGCGGGATCGTCTGAGACCAGCCACTCAGACAGCTGATGAAACTGTGGGTTTGCACAACCGAAGAATTTCTGCACAGTCAGAAACCGTCTCAGGGAAGCTCATCTGCGTGCTCGTCTTCCTAACCAGGGTCTTGACCTGACTGCAGTTCGGCATCGTAACTGAATTCAGTGGGCAAATGCTCACCTTTGATGGCCACTGGCACGCTGGAGAAATGTGCTCTTCACGGATGAATCCCTGTTTCAACTGTACCGGGCAGATGGCAGACTGCGTGTATGGCATTGTGTGGACGAGCGGTTTGCTGATGTCAATGTTGTGAACAGAATGCCCCATGGTGGGGTTATGGTATGGGCAGGCATAAGCTATGGACAACGAACACAATTGCATTTTATCGATGCCAATTTGAATGCACAGAGATACCGTGACGAGATCCTGAGGCCCATTGTCGTGCCATTCATCCGCCACCATCACCTCATGTTTCAGCATGATAATGCACGGCCCCATATCGCAAGGATCTGTACACAATTCCTGGAAGCTGAAAATGTCCCAGTTCTTCCATTACCTGCATACTCACAAGACATGCCCCCATTGAGCATGTTTGGGATGCTCTGGATCGACATGTATGACAGCGTGTTCCAATATCCAACAACTTTGCACAGCCATTGAAGAGGAGTGGGACAACATTCCACAGGCCACAGTCAACAGCCTGATCAACTATGCAAAGGAGATTTGCCGCAATGCATGAGGCAAATGGTGGTCACACCAGATACTGACTGGTTTTCTGTTATCTGTGACCAACAGATGCATATCTATATTCCTATTCATGTGAACTCCATAGATTAGGGCCTAATTTATTTATTTCAATTGACTGATTTCCTTATGAACTGTAACTCAGTAAAATCGTTGGAATTATTGCATGTTGCGTTTTTTTGTTCAGAGTAAAACATTCTAGAAATCATAAAACAACTCTGTAGGTTTGGCGCTATACTGTCATTTGCGCATGGCTACAGAAGCTTATAGCTTGGATCTCCAAATTTCATCCCTGAAAGTTATAAGGCCAGAATTATATAAACTTCACTGTGGAAAAGGTGATATGTTGGACCACCCATACACAAAAAATTTATGCACGTATGACTGTAAGTCGCTTTGGATAAAAGTGTCTGCTAAATGGCATATTATTATTATTATTATATTATATGTTGATATGCTTTTGTTTGCTGCCATATGACTGGTTTCACATTTGTCTCCACATTTGTGTCCAGCAATCATAAGGTCATATTTACAATCCCCTTATCCAAATGGCTTACTCATTTATCTAGCTCTTATCAATAGCTCTCATCAATTGGTAAATTACAGTGCATGGAGAATGGTGTTATTGCTATCGGAAAAAAATAAAGTAGATGTTGTTCCACTTGGAACCGACAGGTTGCTTGCCTTTATAAAGGTGGTGGAATTATGAGGGAATTAAGTCAAGGTCAGAATGCGGTGTATCTGGAGACACCTCTGCCACACCTTCATTTATTTTATCTCCACCCCAAATGAATAGCTGATGAATAGCATGATATTCTCATGCTTAAGTTCGAGGTCAGAATAAGTGTAGAGAGAAAAGTGCATAAAAAGGGAATTAGGTTCCATTTATGTGCGCTTAACTCAGGTCAGAATTCCCCCCCTATTAGAATACAGGTGCTACGTTAATCATAAAGGGTTTCGCAAGGAACCAAAATGGGTTCTCCTACAGGAACAGCCGAGGCACACTTTAATTGTTCTAGGAAGCACCTTTTTTTCTAAGAGTGTATCGTTCATATCATCCATGTGAATCCAGCCTTGTCACAATACGGGCACGTATTAACCCTACTAACCCATAACCCTAACCCAACTGTGATAGAGTTTAACAGGGCAAAAGGGTAAACAGTACTGTCCTTTAAATGTGACGGTATCTCTCATCTACCTCCATAGACACATCTGTGTGTGACATCATCCAGCTGTCGGCCATCAGCGGGGAGAGGATGTTCAACGTGTACGCTCTTCCTCACTGCAGCATGACGAACCAGGCCTCCATTGTCACAGGGTTCACCGTCAGGGACCACCAGACCCTGCTCCTACACGGTCAACCGGTGGACACCATCCCCCTCAGAGAGGCCCTCACCTCCTTCATCACCTTCCTCCGCTCCTTCCACAAGCCCCTACTGGCGGCCCACAATGCCCGGCGTTTCGACTGCCCCGTGCTGGCCAGGGCTCTGGGGGAATGCTCCCTGTTGCACGAGTTCCAGGAAGTAGTGTCTGGTTTCCTAGACACCTTCTTGATTAGTAAGGAGATGTTTTCATCCAGACTGACCAGGTACTCTCAGGAGCACCTGGTCCGTGTGTTCCTCCATAAAACGTACGAGGCTCACAACGCCTTGGAGGATGTCAAGGCCCTGCAGGAGCTCTATCAGAAATGGAGTCCCAGCCAGTTGGTGGTGCACCGTCAAACCTTTCCCCTGCAACACGCCTCTAACCCTAGAAGGGCTTTCTGATCGAGGGAAGCATCTGTGCAATTTATTTTATTTTATTACACACGCAGGTTGTGCTGTTTTTAAGTGTGTTTTCACGGTTACTTGTAGCTCTTCAATCTAGAGAAAGACATTAGGAAGTCCTTTGAATTTGCGGCATATCTGTGTGCCCTGGTCTTTCCCGTGCATATAGTACTTTTGTGGATGATCATGTCCGCAGTATAAAAATAAAATAAAAACTTGTAACTGTAAATATTGTAATGTACAATTTTAGCAAACAATAATCATGTGGTAGTGTGTGAAAAATAAAAAACATGGTTTATAAAATTGTTACATTTGAAAATGTTTATTAATGAAAGAAACATGATATTTGTTTTCTTCTTGGCTGAAGAAATGAGAAACTGATGACTTTATTAAGTTGGATGGAAACTGGGGATAAAATCTAAAGAAATCTAAAGGGATTCTGTGCTTCTCAATAACGTTAATAGTGCTATATGAGAATCTCGGGGAAACGTTTTGGTTGGACAACTAATTAGTGGACTGCGCTTTTCAGGTCGAGAGGGGTCCAGCTTCTATATCATCTCCCAGTGCACCTCTCAGGAAAATGGGGGTTTCGAAAGGAGTGGTCGTTTTGAAAGGAACCATGTAAGGACGTGGGGGTTTCTAAAGTTGCCACTCAAGACGTAGTTTGGGTTATCGGATGTTAGTTAGATCTGCAGAGATGACGGTAAGGAATGTCAGTTATGGAAACATATCTATTCACTCACTGCGAGCTGTGTCTTTGAACAGTACCTACCGGTAGTCATGTATGTACCTTTAAGTTTTTCGTAAATTAGCTACCTTAACTTATATATTAAAAAAAAGCATGCATTATTTATTATTGAATATTTGAAATAATAATAATAATTGAAATATCAAGTCATGGCGGTTCTAGTTGTTATGGGATTCCAGCGCTCCTGACGTCTCCTCACATGGTTCCTTTCGAAACCCACACTTCTTATATGGTTCCTTTCTAAACCCACACTTCTTAGATGGTTCCTTTCTAAACCCACACTTCTTATATGGTTCCTTTCGAAATGCAGACTAAATTAGTCCTAAAATAGTGTATAAGAGATAATACATATGTGGATGATGTAAAGAATATTTGTTGATCTGATGTGATTAATAAGGAGCATCCAGACGCTGCACTTGATGAATTTATGAAATTGCTTCTTCCAATTATTGATAAACATGCACCTGTTAAGAAATTGACTGTTAGAACTGTTACGACTCCATGGATTGATGAGGAATTGAAAAACTGTATGGTTGAAAGAGACGGGGCAAAAGGAGTGGCTAATAAGTCTGGCTACACATCTGACTGGCTGACTTACTGCAAATTGAGAAATTATGTAACTAAACTCAACAACAAGAAGAAAAAAAACTGTATTATAAAGCCAAGATCAATGATATAAAGAATGATGAAATTTTTTTTTGGAGTACTTTAAATGAAATTGTGGGCAGAAAGACAAATTCAACACTTTGAAATTGAAATGCATTCCAGGTGACTACCTCATGAAGCTGGTTGAGAGAATGCCAAGAAGAAGAAAACGGACTACTTTAAAATGGAGATAGCCTCAATGACACTGCCCATGCTGTCACAGACGCTATAAAGATACAAAGACGAGTCCTCTATCTATCTCTATGGCCTGTTGTTCACACGCGTATCTGCCCTCTAGAATGGTCCCACCTGATCTCGCCTGCCTTCCATCTTTGAGAACATGTATTTCCATTGTTAGAGCGGTCACTTGACAGTCTTGTCAATATAATAGACAATCTTTGATAGTAGTCTCACTAGAGAAAGTGTCTGCAGAAGGGAAAAGCCTAGATGTCCATGTTGTGGAAGAGATCATCTCATGTGTTGTAAAAGTGAGGAGAATGTGAAGTGTTGCAATTGTGGTGGGAACCGTGAAGCGACATTTTTGGAATGTCCGACTAGGGCTCCCTGCCATCCAGGACCGCTATACCAGGCGGTGTCAGAGAAAGGCCCTAAAAATTGTCAAAGACTCCAGCCACCCAGGTCATAGGCTGTTCTCTCTGCTCTCTTGCTTCGTTATATATAACAACCCATACACCCTGTGCCATGGAACCAGCTATTTTGCAATCTGTATGGCACAGCTGTCAACATCCTGGTCCTCAAATGAAACTGGTATACTTCCCTATTTATGCTATTTTTATTCCTCCTCCAGTTTGGATCCTTTATATTGGGCAGACAGACCAGTTCCCTGCCTCCTCCATTTTGGGGTTAAGGCTGTAATCAAGTCTCTCCAGAGTTTCGTCATTCAGAGACTGTCTCCAAATATCCACTATTTCTAACGCGTCCATAATATTTGTGATCTCTTTAAGTCCACGGTGATGATAGTCTATCACCATAACAATTTGATCCTTTGTTGCCTGTAAGTTCAATAAATTGGTATAAATGTTTTTGAAGAAGTATGGATCATCCTGATTTGGACCATATAGATTAATGAGCCAAATCACTTTTTTCTTCCACTTTCATATTCAAAAGGGTCCACCTTCCTTGCGAATCATTCCTGACTGTTTGCACATACGGATCGGCATTTTTGCTAATTAATATCATCACCCCTTTTGAGTTCCTTTGTCCGTGACAGAAAATTATTTCACCACCCCATTCCGTTTTCCACACAACTTCATCTAACGATGTAGAGTTAGTTTCCTGTGTGTATCTATTATTACTTTTAGTATTATGTGTTTTACTTTTCTATTATTTCTCTATTTTCTTTCTATCTGCATTGTTGGGAAGGGCCCATAAGTAACCATTTCACTGTTAGTCCACACCTTTTGTTTACGAAGCAGGTGACAAATAAAATGTGATTTGATTTTTACCTTGTTTTTTCAACCCCGTCCAGCTGGTGGCGGCATTACATCTTTGGGGGATGTAGTCCGCCATGAAACGCACAAGAAGAAGAAGAATAAGAAAAAGAGGAAGAAGAAGAAGAAGTCTATCCAGAGCTTCATCCCACAATGTTTGTGCTGTTGTCCTAGGTTTGGGATTCCCGACATTAGCTGCATAGTTTAAAATATAATGGTAAGATTCAAAGCAAAATAGCGAATTTCTTTGGTCTAATAATATGTATTGTTTCATTGTGAAACTCATTATCTTGTCTCTGGCAAATTGTTTGCTCTCATAACTTAATTCACGGCGCATCTATAGTAAGTTGTCAGTTTGAGCTCCATTTTCACAAGTCTTCTCTGATTCATAGACGTGATTAAAACTCATGGAAAAGGAGAACTCTCCCCTCGCTGTGGCTACCAGCCCTGGCCGAAGTTTGGTTTTCTTTGACTTGGAGACAACAGGACTTGGTCAGTCACTCGATATTCTAGCTACATTACTGCAGCCTGTCGTGTTGTTGATACCATTGTAGTAGTCAGTTGGTGGTCCCTACTTTCGATCTTGCAACAGTGTATCAAGAACCAACGTTATTGTCGCCATGTTTATCAACTTTCAATCAAAGACAACGTTTTTTCATAATCATTCAATGTAATCATAATCATGTAGGGCAGGTTATATTAATTCACCATATTAGTGTGATCAGTCCATCCTGGTTCTGGGGACCAAGAGAGTGTGCAGGCTTTTGGCTCAGGCAGCCCAGAACTAACACAGATAGAATCAAAGAATATCACTGATTTGAATTAACCTTGAATCAGTTGTGTAGTTCTGGGGTGGAAGAAAAGCCTGCATACCCTGTGGGTCTCCAGCACCAGGACTGAAAAACATCACCCACATTTATTTATTTTGTTAAATGAATGTCTCAATTGTTTCTATACGGTCTGTCATGTTCTTTATAACTGATTGAGTGTTTGTAATGTGTTTGTAATGCTTGTCATTCCAACAGGTCAGAGCTGTGAAATTGTCCAGCTGGCTGCAGTAAGTGGGGGTCACTCCCTGAACCTCTACAGTGTCCCTCGATGTCGGATGCAGCGTGGCGCCGCCAAGGTCACCGGCTTCAGGGTCCGGAGGCACAGGCTGTACCACCATCGCTGCCCCGTCCGGACCAACTCCCTCGAAGAAGTACTAGTCTCCTTCATAGCCTTCCTGCGCATGCTGGACCGCCCGATGGTCGTCGGTCACAATATCCGTCGCTTCGACTGCCCTGTGCTAGCTAGAGCGCTTGACGAGTTTGACCTCAAAGCAGAGTTCCAGTTAGCGGTTTCTGGTTGCTTGGACACACTCCCGTTGGCGCGAGAGCTTCTGAAGGGACATGGTCTCCAGAGTTTTCGGCAGGAAAACCTTGTTCGGATAGTGGTTGGCATTTCCTACGAGGCGCATGATGCCTTGGAGGATGTGCGGGCACTGCAGAGGCTCTACGATGCCCTCGGACCCACGCCAGAGCAGGTCGTCAGGCATAGCTTCACCATGGCAGAGCCAGCACCCAAGCAGCCTCCTGCAGCCAAGGTCAAGGCCAAGGGGTCCTGTAAGGCACCGGGACAGCACCCCCTGTGGAAGAGCTTCAGACAGGCAGTGAAGGTCACAGAGGGGCCCGAAGGGGGCACCACAGGCCAGGGTAATGCAACTCTTATAACGGGTAATGGTTGTTAAGTGAAAATAAATGGACATTTTCACATGTTGTGGAGTTCTAAATTACTGCAGCTCATTTAAATAATGTAAGATTCTGACATTGTGATGGATTGTAATGTGTTTGTGTGATTATTCAAATTCATTACGTTTTCAGAAAATAAAGATGTTATTTTTTTGTAACACTTCAATCTATTAGGTAAATTCAACCAGAGATTGGTTAGAACGGTTACCTGCTGCCCTCCCATGGTAAGTGTTAGCCATAGCATTTACAAAGAGGTATCAAGCATCTTAGAATAGGAGTGCTGATTTAAGATCAGTTTAGCCTTTTAAATCCAAATTAATAATATTACAAGGACGGGGGACCTGATCCTGGATCAGCGCCACTACTCAGAGACGCTTGATGCATGCGGCCCCAGCGCTCCTTTCCAAATTCTACTTTACCAATTAAGTCATGGGCTTGTTACATTGCTGAGAAAAATGTACATTAAAAAGGCGTGTAGAAGACTATAAATATACATATTTTGAGAAAGGGGATCGGCAAGATTAGTACCTGTGACCTTCTAGTCCCACTGTGTCAGTAGGGGGAAATGCACCACCCTTGTGATTTCACATATTTATAGAGACACCAACGTACTCACACAGGAGAGAAGCCATAACGTTGCTCCCAGTGTGGTAAGAGTTACACGCTGTCTGGTGTCTTAAAAAACCACCAGCGTACTCACACAGGAGAGAAGCCATGTCACTGCTCTCAGTGTGGGAAGAATTTCAGTGTCCGGTGTAATTTTAAGAGTCACCAGCTCACTCACACAGGTGTGAAGCCATAAGTTTGATTTATTATTTATTAGGATCCCCAATAAGCTGCTGCCGAGACAGCGGCTACTCTTCCTGGGGTCCAAACAGGAAACACAACAAATAATATACATTTACATTACAATTTAGTCATTTAGCAGATGCTCCCATCCAGAGCGACTCACAGCTAGTGCATTCATCTTAAGCTAGCCAAGCGAGACAACCACATATCACAGTCGTATCCGAACCTTGTATCAGATACATAATAAATGTCTGTCTCTTCACAGTCCCTGTCATGCCGTAAGATGTTATTTTATCCGGGTTTTTTTTTTTTATCCGTTTTTTATTGCTAGCTTGAGTTACCTGGGGTGGCAGAGTTCCATGTAGTCATGGCTCTATTTAATACTGTGCGTTTCCCAGCCTCTGTTCTGGACCTGGGGACTGTAAAGAGACCTCGGGTTGCATGTCCAGTAGTTTAGTCTCCTCAACTTGCTCAATGGCCACATTATTCCAAAATGATGCTTTTAGTTTTTTTGAGGTATTTAGCACCAGCCTATTGCTAGTTACCCATTCTAAAACTGACTGGGGCTCTATGTTAAGGGTCAGTTATTTTATTTTATTGTTGTAGCCGACGTGTGTACTGTTGAGTCGTCAGCGTACATAGACACACAGCCTTTATTCAAGCGGAAGGTCATTAGTAAAAACAGAAAACAATAACAGCCAATCATCAGTCATTTGTGTCAGTGCCAAGCATGTTTAGTGCCCTTCCCAATAAGAATGCTGAAAGTCTGTTGTTGATTTGTTTTCTGTAAAATAACATTGTATTTGGTCGAACACGACTTTTTTCCAAAAGTTTGCTAAGCATCGGCAACAGGCTGATTGGTCAGCTGTTTGAACCATTGAAGGGTGCTTTACGGAATGACCGTTGCCTCCCTCCAGGCCTGAGGGTACACCTTCTTCTCACAGTTCCTGGACAGCTGATGAAACTGTAGGTTTGAACAACCGAAGAACTTCAGAAACCGTCTCAGGGAAGCTCATCTGCGTGCTCATCGTCCTCACCAGGGTCTTGACCTTCAGTGGGCAAATGCTCACCTTCAATGGCCACTGGCACGCTGGAGAAGTGTGCTCTTCATGGATGTATGGCGTTGTGTGGGCGAGTGGTTTTCTGATCCACGCCCCTACTTTTTTTTTTAAGTATCTGTGACCAACAGATGCATATCTGTATGCCCAGTCATGTGAAATCCATAGATTAGGGCCTAATTAATTTATTTCAATTGACTGACTTCCTTACAGTGAGGGAAAAAAGTATTTGATCCCCTGCTGATTTTGTACGTTTGCCCACTGACAAAGACATGATCAGTCTATAATTTTAATGGTAGGTTTATTTGAACAGTGAGAGACAGAATAACAACAAAATAATCCAGAAAAATGCATGTCAAAAATGTTATAAATTGATTTGCATTTTAATGAGGGAAGTATTTGACCCCTCTGCAAAACATGACTTAGTACTTGGTGGCAAAACCCTTATTGGCAATCACAGAGGTCAGACGTTTCTTGTAGTTGGCCACCAGGTTTGCACACATCTCAGGAGGGATTTTGTCCCACTCCACTTTGCAGAGCTTCTCCAAGTCATTAAGTTTTCGAGGCTGGCGTTTGGCAACTCCACAGATTTTCTATGGGATTAAGGTCTGGAGACTCGCTAGGCCACTCCAGGATCTTAATGTGCCTCTTCTTGAGACACTCCTTTGTTGCCTTGGCCGTGTGTTTTGGGTCATTGTCATGCTGGAATACCCATCCACGACCCATTTTCAATGCCCTGGCTGAGGGAAGGAGGTTCTCACCCAAGATTTGACGGTACATGGCCCCTTCCATCGTCCCTTTGATGCGGTGAAGTTGTCCTGTCCCCTTAGCAGAAAAAACACCCCCAAAGCATAATGTTTCCACCTCCATGTTTGACGGTGGGGATGGTGTTCTTGGGGTCATAGGCACCATTCCTCCTCCTCCAAACACGGCGAGTTGAGTTGATGCCAAACAGCTTGGTTTTGGTCTCATCTGACCACAACACTTTCACCCAGTTCTCCTCTGAATCATTCAGATGTTCATTGGCAAACTTCAGACGGGCATGTACATGTGCTTTCTTGAGCAGGGGGAACTTGCGGGCGCTGCAGGATTTCAGTCCTTCACGGCATAGTGTGTTACATGATCATTGCAACTCCACGAGGTGAGATCTTGCACAGAGCGCCAGGACGAGGGAGATTGACAGTTATTTTGTGTTTCTTCCATTTGCGAATAATCGCACCAACTGTTGTCACCTTCTCACCAAGCTGCTTGGCGATGGTCTTGTAGCCCATTCCAGCCTTGTGTAGGTCTACAATCTTATCCCTGACATCCTTGGAGAGCTCTTTGGTCTTGGCCATGGTGGAGAGTTTGGAATCTGATTGATTGATTGCTTCTGTGGACAGGTGTCTTTTATACAGGCAACAAACTGAGATTAGGAGCACTCCCTTTAAGAGTGTGCTCCTAATCTCAGCTCGTTACCTGTATAAAAGACACCTGGGAGCCAGAAATCTTTCTGATTGAGAGGGGGTCAAATACTTATTTCCCTCATTAAAATGCAAATCAATTTATAACATTGTTCAAATAAACCTACAATTAAAATTATAGACTGATCATGTCTTTGTCAGTGGGCAAACTTACAAAATCAGCAGGGGATCAAATACTTTTTTCCCTCACTGTATATGAACTGTAACAAGAATTTCGCTACACCCGCAATAACATCTGCTAAATATGTGTGTGAGACCAATAAAAGTTGATTTGATTTGAGAACTCAGTGAAATCTTTGAAATTGTTGCATGTTGCGTAAGTGTTTGTTACACGCAATATCCTTTGTGAATGTCACCGGACAGAGGTTGCGCTCCAGTTTTGTGATGAAACAAAGGTGTGGTTGAATTTATTCTGCCACTGTCTTCTTATTTTATTGGCCTTAGGCCTATATATCACAGTCGCAAGGCATATGAACTAACCGGTTATAGAGCAAACAACAAAATGATCACTCAACATAGAGTTTTGTCATGGGCGCAATTTCATAAATGCTTCAAGTGTTGCGTCAGGATGTTCCTCATTACACACATCAGACCAACACGTTTCACATTTTCAACATAGGAATCATTGCAAAACATCTTGTATGATCGCTTATACACTATTTTAGGTTCAGTCTTTGGAACTTTAAAAAAATATATATGGCTACTATATTGTGATCACTACATCCGATTGATCTGGATACTGCTTTAGAGCAGAGTTCTGCAGCATTAGTAAAGATACAATACCCGTGGATGATTTAGTTCCTGTTCTGTTTGTAAATACTCTGGTAGCGCTGGTTACAGTTTGAAGCTTTTTCTTGAGTGGACAGCTTGATGAAAGCCAGTCAATATTTAGGTCACCCAGAAAATATACCTCTGTTGATATCACATGCATTATCAAGCATTTCAACACATATTATCCAGATACTGACTGTTAGCAATCGGTGGTCTATAGCAGCTTCCCACCAGAATGGGCTTTAGGTGAGGCAGGTGAACCTGTAGCCATATTCCTTCAACAGCATGAGATCCTCTAAGCCTTCACACTGATTTGTGTAACTGCACTCAGTGTGGGAAGAGATCAGCGTTATAGCGCTATTGACATTTAAAGGCAACGTTAAACTGCATTCACGGTAAATGCTACATTTGTCGAATCAATCGGAAATTACCTATACATTTTAACCGCGCTACAATGCCGATCTTCTGTGCTACAGATTTAAATCAAGACCCTCAATTTTTTGTAAACAATGTTTTCATTTCGTTTTTGGGTGTGGCCTCTGTAAGAATGTAATCCTACAGGTAATATCTGTAAATACATAAACAATGCATTGTATTATCACTGTTGCCCGGGGGACGACCGTTTCAGCAAAGTAGCAAAAATCCGCCCCGTTGTTCCCATCTGCAATATCTGTTTTCAATATACTGAGCACAACTCTTCACTCTGGGGATTAGATCGGCAGGTAGTTTAGTGGTTAAGAGCGTTGTGGCAGTAACCGAAAGGTCGCTGGTTCTAATCCCCGAGCCGACTAGGTGAAAAATCTGTCGATGTGCCCTTGAGCAAGGCACTTAACCCTAATTGCTCCTGTTAGTCGCTCTGGATAAGAGCGTCTGCTAAATGACTAAACATGTAAAAAATGTAGATCCCAATGAAAGCACTCAAAGCATATTGGTACAGAATGGGGATTTTTTTTATTCACATATAGACGCTCTCTGTAGAGATCCATGCTAGTCATAGGCTATAGTCAAAAATGCAAAACCATGCCCTCTATTGGAAGAAACATTCTCATCATGTAAAATGAAATCACCAACAGTCTTGGAATAACAAACTATAATATACAACTTCAATAGTTACGGCTACATTGCAAAACTTGGGTCATAAAGAATTTCACCTTTAGGGAATGGTATTGTACGTGTTTGAGAGTTTGTAGACTACATTGCAGTCTGTGACTGACTTCGTGCCACAAACATGCATAGGGATCTCAGCACTCTAAATGCCAAATGTTCCCAATACAGCTGATATGTTAATGTTAAAATACTGTTTTTTGTCATATGATGTATTGTCTTAAAAGCAGTCATATTAAACAGAAGATTTCACCCACTGCCCTGGAAAAATATATATAATTCTGGCTTACAAGGTCATTCATTAGAACATGCTCAATCAGCAATAATACCCAGTATGTGACAGTTCTACTGAGAGGTGAGTTGAGACATACTGTACCAATGTAAACTCCATAATCACTCTGCCTCGATACTCTAGAAACGGTCACACAAACATGGGCAGAATGAGAGGACCACAGCAAGTAGACTAACCATAAGGGCATATCACACACTAGCTGTTACTGTACCTATCAGGGTCTGAGAAAGAGGAATGGAAGAAGGAAACCACACATAGACCGGAGCTAAAACCGTTAGTAGCCCATCTTCAGTCTATCACCACTGGCATGGAGACTGGCACAGAGAACCACAGGTTGGGTTGACGTTGGAAGGAAATATTGATAAACGTTATCAGAAGGCTCGGGGCTACAGGAGACTGCAGGCCCGATACATGGTCATTCCGCAGGGGGAGGTGACGTGCAGGGAGACGCTCTCGTTGGCTGAGATGAAGAGGACGGTACCCCGCCTCAGGGTGATGTCAGAGAGGGCAGAGGTGGCAGTGGCCTCACCCTCAATCACCAGCAGGATACCCGCACAGTCCACCGGGGCCACCGTGTACTGCTTGACAGAGACTGGTACCTGGTGAGGGAGAGAGGAAGGGATGGGGGGAGGAGAGGGGGAGCAGGGATGGAGGAGAAGGAGGTAGAGATAGAGGGAGTAGGGGGCAGGAGAGAGATTGAGTAGGGAGAGGAGGAGGAAGAGAGAAGGGAGAGAACATTACATGGGACGCCTACATTTTACATAATATGAGCCACACTGGAACAAATATGACAACGGCTTACTACAAGAGAACCATTCAAACAAGAGATTACTGTCAAGGCGGAGTATAATTGATATAGAAACACAGGCATATAATCAAAGCTGCAATTAGACACACTGATTGAAGCCTGCTCCCAGATCTGTTTGTGTTGTCTGGCGTGACAATGATCAATGGAGTTGCCAAGACAGCACAAACAGATCTGGGACCAGGCTAAATAAGTAAATACCTGTATCCTCATGACAGTGAAGTCGGGGACAGGGGGGTCATAGAGGTAGACGAAGGGATCTGAGGGGTCCTGCATGGAGGGGAAGATCTTGGTGCTGGCCGGAGCCGGGCTGTAGTTCAGCATCTCACACAGGGTGCTGACATCGATGAACTTGGGCGTCAGACCGGCGCGCACCGTGTTGTCTGAGCAGGCCATGCACTCGACGCAGTCTGAATAGCATGGAGAGCGATAGGGTGAGAAAGAGACAGGATAGGATGCCTTCTTTCAAGTTAATTTTCAAAAAAAGATTCAGAGAATTATCACAGTTCTGTATTTGAGATTCTTTGTAACTTTACATAACATAAAATACTATAATGAATATAATAAAGACATATAATACGTCATATTATAAAAGGTATCATAAATGTATCATAAGATTCAATAGGTATTTCAATAGCTGATCTTATTATTGATTTTAAAAAACATACACACTGGTATAGCTCCCAAAGTTTAATCAGTTAAAGGCTCTACACTTTGGGACCATATACCAGTGAGGATTCGTTTTTAGTTCTACATTATCCTCTGACTAATCCAGCACCAGGGACAAGTGTTTTTATGGATGTGCGCATTACCACCCCAATAAACAATAGCTAACCTATAGTTTTATTATTATCCTCATCAATACACTACTTTAACACATCTAGTTAACTCTTTCCAAGAAGCTGATTGGTTGACCCCTGACCTCCATAGAGGTACGCGTGCGGCTCATTGGCTCCCAGAAACATAGCTTGGCCGGGCTCCAGCACCATGCGGTTCAGGAAGTAGATGGAGAAACAGCCGATGTCACCCGGATACTGGGAGTGGAGGCGGAGCAGCAGCTCTCCGTTACTGCCCGGTGTGTCCTTCCCTGCAGCAGCTGAACGGGGTACAACAGGTACAACTAAAGCCTTTAACACAGGGACACGTTCATTAGAACATGCAACGAAAACTGTTTTGCTACAGAAAATGAGTGTTTCTTATTGGACAAGTACCTCCCTATTTGAGTCACTTTTTTTCTCTCCCTGTTTAGTGCTTATTGAACACAACCCAGGTCTCTCTTGTGAAAGAGACGCGTATCTCAAGAAGACTAACCTGGATAAATGGTTGACTATTACACACACAAAGATGTATTGGTGCAAGAGGTCCTTTGGAAAACATGACTGAGCATTATGCTGTAGAAAATATACAATCGCAAGGAGAATATAATTTAGACCCACATTCATAGTCATGTATTATCGATTGTATAAAGAGAACACTTCATTGGAGCTTTTCGCAAAGAAAGTTGGGGCCTGGCCTGGTCACAGATCAGTTTTGTGCTTTTTTTGCCAACTCATTTGGTCGTTGTCATGCCAATAACCACAGAATGTGGCTATACAGCACAAAATGATCTGGGACCAGGCTAGTTGGGGTCTAGCTACACGAGGAAGTGTAAGGTGTCACAAAAATAAAATACTTGTATAATGCTCACCATCCTCAGTGACTCTTTTCACCAGCATGTTGAGTTGGTCCACAAACACCTTCTTCTCACAGTTCATCATGCGGGTGAAGCACTTCTTGAGGGCCAGCGAGATGCGGCGCGCCTCCCCGATACTGCTCTGCAGCTCCTGTGCAGCCTCATCTCCGACTAGGGCGTGAAACTCTGGGACAGATGGACACGCAGACAGACTGACACTCACTATTAACACACTTCAATTGTCTTTAAAGGATAATTGAGTGTCATTGATCTCTACTTTATCTTAAAGTGAAGGAAATCACTGAACTGAGCGGTTGAATAGATTTTAAAACATGGAATATGAAACGATGACAGTCTGCAAGATGTGATAGATTTTTTACCAGCCAAAATATTTTTTACACAAATCAATAGATAAATAATCCCATGATTTGTAATGTTTATAAAACAAGAAATGTATTAGTAAGAAGTAATGTGGTATATTGCTCAATTTAATTTATTTTTTTGTGACCGGAGTCTTTAAACCAAAATGTCACTTGAGACAAAATGTTCAGCTGCCCCTTTAAGGGCGGGAGGTTACCGTGGTAATGGGGCCACTCCAGTGGTGTCAGGTGTGTGAGAGATTTGGGTTCTGACTAGGGCGTCTCTTCACTATCAGTTGAGGCAGCAAACTCAAACTAACGTTGAAAAACAACTGAGCTTGTGAACAAAACAATGTAAATAGCCAAGAAACACGAGGACAAAGTATCACATTGTAGACTTTTGAGTAAATTAGACCTACTTTTATGCCTGTGCGCAGCGCCTCCAAAAATGAATCTATCAGCACTTCACTCAGAGCGCAGAGCTCTCCTGCCAAGCAGTGTTACTACGCGAGGTGGGACATAGGATTCGTATGTCTTTGTGCGATTAGCAGCTATGAAACAAAACAGCATAAAAACTTTGAAAACAGCTACTGCAGCATTTTTCTACAATAAATCGCAAGTCGCACGTGCTCATACTTGACTTTTGACTATTTGTATTTGTGAATGTGATGCTCTCACTGTAGAGCCCTGCAGATAGACAATCTTACCCGCCAATACCTAAAGCTACCCGCATTTATGCCCTGTATGCCACTCACATTTGAGAAAGCCAATGATCTCTTCCACAGGCCTGAAGCCACAGAGGCCTTCAAAGTGAGTAAGTGCGATGGCCATTTCAGGCTTGTGGTTGTTGTCAGGGTAATGCTCTGGAAACTGAGCATGGAGACGTCCAGCTAACTCCTGGTGTGTGGACCAATGGGGGAAGGACAATGTGATTACCAAAATGAAAATAAATTCAGAATGCATCAAATCAAGAAAACACACAATTTCTACTTGAGATAAATAAATGTAAACCCCTCCTCCCCTTTCTTTGGTTTCAGGGTTATTTAGTAGCCACTGAACGAAAGACAAAGGGGCGATACAATCTGAATTTGTCCAATAACAAACGCTTGTTAACGTTTTCCGCTGCAAAATGTTTTGCTACAGTGTGTCCTATGAACCCTTACCCTGTTGGGATGGGCCTGTATGGACAGAGCGGTGTTGACCGACAGGACCTTGAAGAGGAAGGGCAGCTGGCCCTGGAAAGTGTCTTTGACCTTTGACCCCAAACATGCTGGGTAGTCTGCGATCCACTGGCCCAGCGTCCTCTGGGCTATCCTGTTGTCCTTGATGAGGGCGTCTCCTTTTGGGTGAGCGCCCATCCACAGCTGATGGAAGACATAAGGTGGGGCCTCATTACTGACCAAGAGGAGTTTATTTTTTGTAATTGTACTTTTTTATGACAAACACTATAGCTAAATAAATAATGACTTGTGACAAGCCAGGCATTGAGAGTAAGAGACTTTCAGCCAAAGTCCTGAAGGGTCCAGTGAAAACCAATCTGCAGGACAGGAATAACACATTGGAGGGAGGAAAATAACTCCTTATTGCACATCGCAACTCCCCCTGAGACACCCTCAGAGAGTGGGCTCACGGCCAGGTTCAGCCATTTTCAACGGCAATCCTGGAGCAATTAGGGTTAACTGCCTTGCTCAAAGGCACAGACAGATTTTTCACAAGCAACCTTTTGGTTACTGGCCCAACACTCTATACACTAGGCTACGTGGCGCGCTACACCCTACTGAAGGGTTCCCCAACTGGCGGGTGGTTTTATTTGGCCCCCCAAGTTTTCTGAGCATTTATTTTTAATTTTTTTTGTTGGACATAAGACTGTCAAAATACCAGCAAATGATTTTAATTTAAGAAATGTGTTCCCAAGTATTCCCACGCATAATAGAGAGACACGTGATGGTATACAAACGCAAACAAGGTTTGAAATGATTATGTTTTAGTCAAACATTATATCTATTTGGGGGCTTCTTGCAGTCTACAAATTATTTGTAATTATAAACTGTGTGGTTCGAGCCCTGAATGCTGATTGGCTAACAGCATCGGTATATCACACGGGTATGACAACATTTATCTTTACTGCTCTAATTATGTTGGTAACCAGTTTATAATAGTAATAAGGCACCTCGGGGGGTTTGTGGTATATGGCCAATATACCACGGCTAAGGGCTGTATCCAGGCACTCCGCGTTGCGTCGTGAATAAAAACAGCCCTTAGCCGTGGTATATTGGCAATATACCACACCCCCTCGGGCCTTATTGCTTAATTATGTTCCGGCCCCCCGACCTCAAGAAAAAAATTACCTCAGCATAA
Source organism: Coregonus lavaretus (assembly GCF_964263955.1). Lineage (NCBI taxonomy): Eukaryota > Metazoa > Chordata > Actinopteri > Salmoniformes > Salmonidae > Coregonus > Coregonus lavaretus. The sequence continues at coordinate 7,202,952 of NC_140008.1, forward strand.
TGTTTGTCTGCTTCAATGACAGTTGAAGTATCCCCACCAACAACCAGTTTGGCCACCTCACTGTCCAGACCAACCTTACCCCATGCATAATTCTGTACCGCACAGGATAGTGGAAATACTGTAAAATGAGAAAACAGTGCCACAGTCAATAATTTTTCATTTTTGATTAAGTCCCTCTGCACTGCAACATTCATTGAAAGCAAAACATCAGCTACTTTATAGGTTATTTTGCCAGAAGATATCGACCCCATTGTTACGCTGGTTTACACTGAGGTTGGAACGCAATCATGGTTACATTAAGACACCATGGAGCCGTGGCGAGATATGGGTCAGAGAACGTACCTCCACGCAGGGATGGGATATGCCACTGTACTCCAAATTAAAATCAAATCACATTTTATTGGTCACATGCGCCAAATATAACTGGTGTAGACTTTACTGTGAAATGCTTGCTTAAGAGCCCTTCCCAACGATGCAGAGTTTAAAAATAAAATAGACAAGAATGGAGCTACAGTATATACAGAGAGTACCAGGAGCAGATCAATGAGGAGCTATAAACAGAGAGTACCAGTAGCAGATCAATGAGGAGCTATAAACAGAGAGTACCAGTAGCAGATCAATGTGCAGAGGTACAAGGTATTTGAGGTAGATATGTACATGAAGGCAGGGTAAAGTGATTAGGCATCAGGATAGATAATAATAAGGTATTTGAGGTAGATATGTACATGAAGGCAGGGTAAAGTGATTAGGCATCAGGATAGATAATAATAAGGTATTTGAGGTAGATATGTACATGAAGGCAGGGTAAAGTGATTAGGCATCAGGATAGATAATAATAAGGTATTTGAGGTAGATATGTACATGAAGGCAGGGTAAAGTGATTAGGCATCAGGATAGATAATAATAAGGTATTTGAGGTAGATATGTACATGAAGGCAGGGTAAAGTGACTAGGCATCAGGATAGATAATAATAAGGTATTTGAGGTAGATATGTACATGAAGGCAGGGTAAAGTAACTAGGCATCAGGATAGATAAATAATAAGGTATTTGAGGTAGATATGTACATGAAGGCAGGGTAAAGTAACTAGGCAACAGGATAGATCATAATACAAGTAAAATAAAGAACAGAGCAGCAGCAAATTATGAGTTTGGAATGGCAGTGTCAGCCAATCAGCTCCTTTGTTCAACACCAAGTGCCATTCCATAATGGCTGCTGTGGCTACTGGTAGCTAGCATGAGGACGAAAAGGGAAGTTTTCCAGGAAAACCAGCAGTATTTCTTATTCAATTACCTTGACTAGCCGGTGCTCCCGCACATTGACTCTGTACCGGTACCCCCGTTTAAAAAAAAAACTTGTTCTTTAAAAAACGGCATTGTTGGTTAAGGGCTTGTAAGTAAGCATTTCACTGTAATGTCTACACCTGTTGTATGTGGCGCATGTGGCAAATAAAATGTGATTTGATTTGATTTGAGGTCAGAAAAACAGCCTTTCTGGAATGGCAACAAAGAAGCTGATTGGCTGACACTGCCATTCCAAAATGGCTGCAGTGGCTACTGCTAGCTAACATGAGGAAGAAAAGGGCAGTTTTCCAGGAAAACCAGCAGTATTTCAATCTTCTCGATGGAGCAGTGTAGATAAAGGTACAATTTGGAGTACAGTGGCATATCCCATCCCTTCATTGAGATACGTTCACCGACCCATATCTCACGCCAGGCTCCAAGGTGTCTTAATTGCAGATCACAGTCATTGTTAGCACGTCGGGGAGGTCGTCGGGTAAGCTTGGCGTCGGGTAAGCTTGGCTTTACACATAGCTTGGGCTTTGTCGAGTAAGGCTTAAACTATGTATTTAGATTGTAGTTAGGTATTGTGGGTAGTTATTTGGGTTGTTGTATGTAATTATTGTAGGTTAGTATTGTATTCGGCTGTGCCCAGCGTAGCACGAAGCTAGCTAGCTAACCCACCACCGGGACTAGCTGGCGAGTAGCTATTAGCAACGGTATATGCCTCTAACCCCCCCCCCCCCCCCCCCCCCCCCCCCCCTCTCTGTGGATGACTTCGTCAACCACTTTGAAAAGAAGGTTGACGACATCCGATCCTCGTTTGTTAAGTCAAATGACACTGCTGGTCCTGCTCACACTGCCCTACCCTATGCTTTGACTTCTTTCTCCCCTCTCTCTCCAGATAAAATCTTGCGACTTGTGACTGCAGGCCGCCCAACAACCTGCCCGCTTGACCCTATCCCCTCCTCTCTTCTCCAGACCATCTCCGGTGACCTTCTCCCCTACCTCACCTCGCTGATCAACTCATCCTTGACCGCTGGCTATGACCCTTCCGTCTTCAAGAGAGCGAGAGTTGCACCCCTTCTCAAAAAACCAACACTCGATCCCTCTGATGTCAACAACTACAGACCAGTATCCCTTCTTTCTTTTCTTTCCAAAACTATTGAGCGTGCCGTCTTTAGCCAACTCTCTTGCTATCTCTCTCAGAATTACCTTCTTGATCCAAACCAGTCAGGTTTCAAGACTGGTCATTCAACTGAGACTGCTCTTCTCTGTGTCACGGAGGCTCTCCGCACTGCTAAAGCTAACTCTCTCTCCTCTGCTCTTGTCCTTCTAGACCTGTCTGCTGCCTTTGATACTGTGAACCATCAGATCCTCCTCTCCACCCTCTCCGAGCTGGGCATCTCCGGCGCGGCTCACTCTTGGATTGCGTCCTACCTGACCGGTCGCTCCTACCAAGTGGCGTGGCGAGAAGCTGTCTCCGCACCACGTGCTCTCACCACTGGTGTCCCCCAGGGCTCAGTTCTAGGCCCTCTCCTATTCTCGCTATACACCAAGTCACTTGGCTCTGTCATATCCTCACATGGCCTCTCCTATCATTGCTACGCTGACGACACACAACTAATCTTCTCCTTTCCCCCTTCTGATAACCAGGTGGCGAATCGCATCTCTGCATGTCTGGCAGACATATCAGTATGGATGACGGATCACCACCTCAAGCTGAACCTTGGCAAGACGGAGCTGCTCTTCCTCCCGGGGAAGGACTGCCTGTTCCAAAATTAAAAGAAAAAAAAAGAACACATTGTAAAGTGGTTAGCCCACTGGCTATAAGGTGAATGCACCAATTTGTAAGTCGCTCTGGATAAGAGCGTCTGCTAAATGACGTAAATGTAAATGTTAATGTAACTAACTCCATTACCTCCCGAGTGGCGCAGTGGTCTAAGGCACTGCATCGCAGTGCTAGCTGTGCCACTAGAGATCCTGACTGAGTCTGTAATACCAACATGTTTCAAGCAGACCACCATAGTCCCCGTGCCCAAGGACTCTAAGATAACCTGCCTAAATGACTACCGACCCGTAGCACTGACGTCTGTAGCCATGAAGTGCTTTGAAAGGCTGGTCATGGCTCACATCAACAGCATTATCCCAGAAACCCTAGACCCACTCCAATTTGCATACCGCCCCAACAGATCCACAGATGATGCAATCTCTATTGCACTCCACACTGCCCTTTCCCACCTGGACAAGACGAACACCTACGTGAGAATGCTATTCATTGACTACAGCTCAGCATTCAACACCATAGTGCCCTCTAAGCTCATCACTAAGCTAAGGATCCTGGGACTAAACACCTCCCTCTGCAACTGGATCCTGGACTTCCTGACGGGCCGCCCCCAGGTGGTAAGGGTAGGTAACAACACATCTGCCACACTGATCCTCAACACGGGGGCCCCTCAGGGGTGCGTGCTCAGTCCCCTCCTGTACTCTCTGTTCACCCATGACTGCATGGCCAGGCACGACTCCAACACCATCATTAAGTTTGCCGACGACACAACAGTGGTAGGCCTGATCACCGACAACGATGAGACAGCCTATAGGGAGGAGGTCAGAGACCTGGCCGTGTGGTGCCAGGACAACAACCTCTCCCTCAACGTGACCAAGACAAAGGAGATGATTGTGGACTACAGGAAAAAAAAGAGGACTGAGCACGCCCCCATTCTCATCGACGGGGCTGTAGTGGAACAGGTTGAGAGCTTCAAGTTCCTTGGTGTCCACATCACCAACGAACTATCATGGTCCAAACACACCAAGACAGTCGTGAAGAGGGCACGACAAAGCCTATTCCCCCTCAGGAGACTGAAAAGATTTGGCATGGGTCATCAGATCCTCAAAAAATTATACAGCTGCACCATCGAGAGCATCCTGACTGGTTGTATCACCGCCTGGTATGGCAACTGCTTGGCCTCCGACCGCAGGGCACTACAGAGGGTAGTGCGTACGGCCCAGTACATCACTGGGGCCAAGCTTCCTGCCATCCAGGACCTCTATACCGGGCGGTGTCAGAGGAAGGCCCTCAAAATTGTCAAAGACTCCAGCCACCCTAGTCATAGACTGTTCTCTCTGCTACCGCACGGCAAGCGGTACCGGAGTGCCAAGTCTAGGTCCAAAAGACTTCTCAACAGCTTCTACCCCCAAGCCATAAGACTCCTGAACAGCTAATTATGGCTACCCGGACTATTTGCACTGCCCCCCTACCCCATCCTTTTTACGCTGCTGCTACTCTGTTAATTATTTATGCATAGTCACTTTAACTCTACCCACATGTACATATTACCTCAACTACCCGGTTCCCCCGCACATTGACTCTGCAACGGTACCCCCCTGTATATATAGCCTCCCTACTGTCACTTTATTTTACTTCTGCTCTTTTTTCTCTCAACACTTTTTTTGTTGTTGTTTTATTTGTACTTTTTTTGTAAAAAATAAATGCACTGTTGGTTAAGGGCTGTAAGTAAGCATTTCACTGTAATGTCTGCACCTGTTGTATTCGGCGCATGTGACCAATACAATTTGATTTGATTTGATTTTAATCCAGGCTCTGTCGTAGCCGGCCACGACCGGGAGACCCATGGGGCGCCGCACAATTGGCCCAGCGTCGTCCAGGGTAGGGGAGGGAATGGCCGGCAGGGATGTAGCTCAGTTTGTAGAGCATGGCGTTTGCAACGCCAGGGTTGTGGGTTTGATTCCCACGGGGGGCCAGTATGAAAAATACGAAAAATAATGTATGCACTCACTAACTGTAAGTCGCTCTGGATAAGAGCGTCTGCTAAATGACTAAAATGTAAAATGTAACTATGATTGCGTTCTGACCTCAGTGCAGCTCAGTGTAAACAAGCAACGGCAGGGTCGATATCGTCTGGCAATAAGGTTATTGAACCCAAACAACCATTTGAATGGAATATATGAATGTGTGTCGTATGAGTCATGTGTTTGTATTTTCAGAATACTTAAAAATACATGAGAAATAATGAACTTGTGTGTGCTTTACGAAGGTACGCTTGCGTGCTGTGTTTGTTATCGATGTCAATGGACGCTTACGAACTAAAGTTACCTTATTTCATATCAAACGCCGTAAACACGCACTTCTTTTTGATTCATTTTATATTGGCGACATTGTCGCTACATGTGAAAGTGTCGTTTAGGATATTTTACGGATTAAATCAATACAAAAACGATAAATAGGTCTCACCTCTTACTTCCTCCATGGCTGCAACGTCGGCTTCCACAGTAGTTCTGACGTCATGATACACTTTGCAGCTCATCCCTTGTCACTTTCAAACCACATGTATTTCTATATTTTCTCTGCTATAGTTTTGTTCAAATGAAAATATATATATATATTTAAAAAAAATAATCTAACTGAAGCTACATTAGCTTAGAGAATGTTTCCAAATGATTGTGTTTTTAATTATTGGCCTTGCTAGTGCCATTAATACATATTGAATTGTGTCCTCATTTTGGTATTAAAAACATGTATATTTGGTATTAAATAAATCGCAGTCATCTGTGTCCCAAAACATCTATTTTGATCTACAGGTGGCGCACTTTACTTGACTATCCAACTGACGTAACTGTAATTCTCGTATGTAGCCGACGTCCGCGCGCACTTAACTCCATTTGAGGAAATAACCGGTGAAAGAAAAAGCGGAGCATAGCAAGCGATAGGAGGACTATATTGTTTATACTTTGAGGATATATTATAAAACGCAATTAAAATGTCGGGATTTGATGATAACCCATTTGCAGAGTCGTCCAATATTAACCCTTTCCAGGTAATACACTTTTATTTTACACACGAGTTGATACAAAGTTAGCCACTCATTTGTCCCCATTGTCTGCAAATCAGAGTGGGGTGTCGCCATCTCTCTCAGATACAGGAAGTTGCAAAAGTAACAGTACAAATCTGATAAAGTAAATAGCTTACAAATTAATAAATAAGACTGTTAGTCTACTATGCTTTCTCAGCAAAGACTGCTAAATGGTTACAAAGTAGGGCCTATTGTTGATGATCACAAGTTTACTGGAGAACGGAGACCAAGTAGAGACTTTCGGACAAGGTGGATAATTGTATAATATGAGGCAGTTTATTCAGAGGTAAAGATATCTGTAAATAGCGTGCACGGACCCGTTCGTCAACCTCGTAGGGAGATATCTGAGAGCGAGCCCCTAAACATTGTGTGCTGACATTTTATACAATAAAATAAAGTAGGTTGATTCTAGTAGTTCTGATCTTCTGATTGGTCCTGATGAGTTGGTCGAGGTCACCTCCATTGCATTAGCTCTGAGTCGGGTTCTCTGTCTTCAGATGTTCAGCCTAAGAGAAGGGGGTTTTTGTGTGTGTGTGTGCTTAACAATGATGATGTGTGTGTGTGTGTGTGTGCGTGTGTGTATGTGTGTGTGTGTGTGTGTGTGTATGTGTGTGTGTGTGTATGTGTGTGTATGTTTAACAATGATGATGTGTGTGTGTGTGTGTGTGTGTATGTGTGTGTGTGTGTGGGGGTGTGTGTGTGTGTATGTCCTCAGAGCAATAACTCGTGAGTTGGGAGAACTGAGAGACCTATGGCGGGGTGTTGTCCATAGCCACCTGCTGATAAGGCCGACAAGATAGAAGTCTTTGTGCATTGTATTAAATCCAAAGGCCCAACACAAGATGGGTTATGCACAAGATTTTAGTCAGACCAAGCTATAACATTATATATTTACTACGACAAATCCCTCTCTTCACGTCTCCCCAGAGACGTGACCAAGTAACAGTAAAGAAGGAAAACTTAAGACGTGACACAAGCTTAATAGTGCAATTGGCAAAATAGGGAAAACTTTATCAGAAGATAAAGTTTTACATTCCCCCTCTTCACGTCTCACAAGAGACGTGACAAAAAGCTTAAATGCTGCAATTGGCAAAATAGGGAAAACTTTATCAGAAGATAAAGTTTTACATTCCCCCTCTTCACGTCTCACAAGAGACGTGACAGAAAGCTTAAATGCTGCAATTGGCAAAATAGGGAAAACTTTATCAGAAGATAAAGTTTTACATTCCCCCTCTTCACGTCTCACAAGAGACGTGACAGAAAGCTTAAATGCTGCAATTGGCAAAATAGGGAAAACTTTATCAGAAGATAAAGTTTTACATTCCCCCTCTTCACGTCTCACAAGAGACGTGACAAAAAGCTTAAATGCTATTCATCATCCAGATATCCTTGGTCAGCATCGTCAATAGCAAGCAAAGGAAACATCTGACCGTTATCTGCAGGATGTGGATCAATAGCGGTGGTTATAATCCTGGTTGTCAGCGTCCGTATGCATGGAATGCAACAGCATCCACAAAGCACTAGAATTGCAGCAAAATTGAGATGGATACAAGTATAGAAGAAACAAGCGTTTTATATTTACCAAACGCATCCATCCAAGAGTCCCACATTGAAGTGTCCACCCCTGAGTGGCTCTTCATCTTACCATTAAGAGTTCGTAACCCTTCCAGGGCAATTATCAAACTGCCATCTGTGGCTGTATTGTTGGGAATAAAGGTACAACATTGTTCACCAAACATAGCACATACTCCTCCTTTTTCAGCCAGGAGCATGTCGACAGCAATACGATTTTGGAAAGCCATGAGAGAGGTTGCAGCCAACTGGCCATGCACCGCCTCAAAACCTTGTTGTGTCCAATTGCCTAATTTTAACATTAATGTATGCAGTTAATTCTATCGACGTTTTTATTAATAGTACAACAGTCAGCACCCAAAAGGACGAGCCCCCAAAAACTGTACTCCATGTACCCATGTTCAAGGACAGTTTCACAGACAACAAAGAGAGAGTGTTCTTATCAGCCTGTTATGTGAAACAATCCATATCAGTACAGTGCTCCTCATTAATGCATTCCTTCCAAGCTATTCATCACATACAGATCCAAAAAATAAAACCCAACAATTTTATGGTGTCACTCTAAACAGAGTATAATCACCCTTAAGAATAACAGGATATGGAAATTAAATCACAACATTTAATGTTAATAGAAAATAAAAATAATAATTTTAACCCTCTATTCCTCCCCTACACCTAACATGTACTGAGTTGGCTACCAGCCACCCAGGAATCCTTTACCTTCACATCAGGAAGAATAAACAATCACAGTGGTTAGTAAAAACGTAAGGTAATAAATGAGCAAGAACTGAAAATAAATGCGTGTATGTATTTTACTAGGCAAAACATGGATCATCCAGCTTGGTCTCAGAGTCAGTAGCAGAGTCACCTGCATCATCCTGGGCCGGTAACAACAGCATCATACCTGACGCCTGCACCACTCCTACCACTGACCTCCTGAGACAGGGGACGATGCAAGCAGCACAACACATTAACAGCAAAAACACAATTACTAGGGTCAGAAATCCAGTAACCACAATAGAAGAGTACTCACCAAACAAGTCACTCAGCCAGGAAATAAGGCAACATCCACAAAGAACAAGTATACCCATAGAGGCCATAAGTTCACCCAGAATAGTCACAACAATAGTTTTCCATTTACCAAATATGTTATCAAACCAACCGTTTATGGAGCTATCAATACCAGAGTTCTTAACCAGTTCGTTCGCCAGCGTGGTGATGGTCACTCAAGCGCTTTGGTCACGGGCCCGTCCGGTGCTATATTGTTGGAGATGAAAGTACAGCACATATATCCAAACAGAACACAAACCCCGTCCCGCTCAGCCAAAAGCATATCTAAAGCTATTCTATTCTGCCATGTCATTAAGCTAGTTGCCACTGTCTGCTCAGCTAATCCCTTTATTGCATCACGAGTGTGGTTTATAAATATTTTGCTGGTTATATTAAATATAATTTATCCAATCTACATTTTTATTAATTGTTTGACCACCAGAAAATACTTGATTCTAACCCAGCTACGATCTGATTGTGGATCCCATCAATATATATCCTTTCATCAAAGGATCCCGGGAGGAGGTCCTACTTTCTATGTGACAACTCACCAATCTCTGACACGTTTGATTGTTTGCGTATGTAGGTGAGTTCACAATCAGTTATCACCACACATCCATCAGATGTCAGCACGGGCCTGGTTTTGGCTCCTATAATCCTCTTGCTGCAACAAAGAGGAGAGATTTAGTCATGGTCTCTTTAGGTGTGACATTCTCTGTGTGGGAGCAGGAGCTAAGATGCCCTACCCTGTATCCTATCCTTACTAGTCCTAGAAAAACAATTAGAATCCCCTTTGACTTCAAACTGAGGCAACCCAGGTCGGGATGACTTTGTTATCGGGGGAAACAGATAGTGCAAGTTACCATAAGACTCTTTCACCACATTCCCAGGTGGCTTGCATGGAGGAAAAACCTGACAGAGAGTTAAAGCCTGTCAAGGGGAACGGAGTAGTTGTTAACCCTGGTTTGGCTGTCCCACAGGCAAAACAGTCCTCTTTAGACATCGTTTTTGCCATATACTGAATCCATTCCAACCACAGGTTAAGATTTCTATACCCCGTTTCCACCTGTACTACTTCCTCCAGGTCTATAGTTTTGCACTATCTTTATCACAGCCCCGGTCTCACTACCTCCCTCAGAGAGGTTTACTCTAGAATTTCCCCTTTCCCTACGTCTAGCTGTCTCCTATGCCTTTTCAACTTGTGTTAGGTTAACTACCACTTCTGGCTGAAACAGGAGGGTCCGTGTGTGCTAGGAATATGGCCCCCACAATCAGACAGCTACCTACCGTCGGGAGACCTGTGAATCCCCACCCTTGCCCTGAGAACATGTCAGATGCCAGAGGCCAACCCATTGCTTTACCTTCTATCGAACTCACACAGGGATGATCAGACAGGGTAAGGGAATCTTCGTTAAGGAGGCAACCCCCGAACCATAGTGGTGATCGGATCTTTCTCCTAACTCTGTGTTTGTTCGTCAGGTGTAGCTGGTTTTGTACAGTGTGTGACATGCACCCAGATGGATCTCTCAGCTATTCTGCTGGCAAAGGCAGTACTTGGTAGGGCCCTTCCCGCCAGGCCTGATTCAGTCTCCTGGTTAGATAGAGTGGGTCACCTTCTCCTTTAGTTCACCTGTGGGGCACAAAACCTCTGACATACAGGTGTGGTTAATAAACTATCATACATGTTTTTTTTAAAAGTATTTTGTCCTCTCCTTCGTATATATTTAATAAAGTATTTTGTCCTCTCCTTCGTATATATTTAATATTTAATCCAACCATCCCCCTCTTTGACACATGATTTGGCCATGTGTCAATATTACCACCTACCTAAACAATCACTTTAGTTAATATTGGTATTTCATTATCCAATTGCCATTCCTCCACTCTCTCTTCTGTTATTTATGGTTCAAATCAAATATATTATTACCAAATTATAATCTTCTTCACAATTTTCACAGTACTATAAATTACCCTCAACTTAGTAAAATAAACTATCTTAAAGTCTTCCTCTCATGCCTTTAGAATGTACTAGTGTGGATGATTAATTAACACCAGAATGTTAAAACAGAGTTCAGAGGCCATTGAAATCATTTAACGAACTGTTTAATCCCATAGTATACTAAACAATTACCATTATTCTAAATATTTCATAAATGTTAGTTATCCCAAGTGTTCATTAAGTCCTCATGACATTCATTCTCATAAGAAATCATATATACCCCAAACTCAGCCAAAACCTAAAAAATCCATAAAATTCACTGTGTGCACCTTTAAGACCTATAACCCTTGACCTGCTGAAAACCCCCCAAAATTGAAACAAGGCTTTATAAACATCATACTAGGTGTGTTGTTTTTTATTTGAAAACCCAATTTGAAAAACAACCACAAATAGCCAGGCCTTAATTTGGTAGCTCACTTTCATGACCTAAATACGGCCTAACTTCACTACGGCTCCCCTAGCCCTTGGCAACATTCCAACGAGATGAGCTAATCTCTTTCTCCTGGTTATCCCCAGTCTTAACCCATCAATAATTGTTTGTATCAATCTAATTCCTCATAACTAATCTATAAAACCACTCAAAATTCCTCGAGTATACAATTATTATTTAATTGATTACCCTAACTCTGCTACATGTACCAAACATTTATATTTTCCCGCTAAACCATTTCAGTTCGCTATTCAATTTATTTAACTGTTCTCTCTGATTATGCCCTAATTAATAAAACAAATACTTGCTATCGTTGATTAGCATACATTTAATAATGTTCCTACCATCTGAACTGTACTGTCTCTCACCCTCCCCTTGCTCCTTCGGGGAGAGCGCATGGTAACCTTATAACATATTTTCATAGACTTTTCTAGAATACTTCTATTTAAGCTATCTAATTCAACCTTTCACATCCACATAGTAATCTAGGTATATAGCCCCACTGCGAAAGCTTTGTCTACTGTCCCTACCTGTGTTCGAACCAGGGACATCGCCAGTCACTCCACACCATCTACGATTCTCACAAAGTAAATACTTTCACGTCGCACATCCAGCCACGTCATCACCCCCGTCTAGCCAGCCCTTCCGTCTCAAACACCCTAGTAGCCTAAATAAAACACACTCTAACAGCGTTCTGCATTTTCCTCTATCATCGGGTTTAAGAACTAACGTAACAACATTAACTATTCTCTATTGCTGTAGTAACGTCTTGTTTGGTTCAGTTTATTTATTACGGAGTGTCCATAATACTATAATAATACATAATCGAATTCCCCTCATGCATACAGATTTCACCTTATGCCATTGAAATGCCAAATAAACCATAATAGTTCAATGGAGCCCCCTATTGGCTCTCCCCTACCTATACATTACTTCTACAACCACTTTAGTTATGGTCCGATTACAAATTAAACCTTATCACATGATCAAACAACGCCACAACCTTAAACTCATATGGGGCGGCAGGCAGCTTAGTGATCAGTAGCGCCGCGCCAAGAACCGAGAGGTCGCCGGTTCCAATCCCCGAGCCGACCAGGCGAAAAATCTGCCGATGTGCCCTCGAGCAAGGCACTCAACCCCAATCGCTCCTGCAAGTCGCTCTGGACAAGAGCGTCTGCCAAATCACCAAAAATGCAAATGTAAATATTCTCTACTTTCTCACCCATCTCATCCCTCGTCAGAAACCCACAGGCACCTCTCAAATAATCACCCCGTGGTGTTCCCAGCCAACTCCAGTCTTTCCTCGCTCCAAAAGCCACACTTTCGCTCTCTCCAGCCCCTCCCCTCGCAACTCTCTCTTTCTCTCTCACTGCTCATTTCTCCTTTACACACCTTATGTATCTGTTTTAAGCATGGATTCGAGTTTATCTGCGTCCAGACGTCCCTCAAAACCATACCTCTCCCTCCACCTGGTTATATAATGGAGATTTGAAGCTATCCCTGGATTCCATTTTAATTACATCAAGCATTTCTCGTCCCCAGTAAATTCTGGGACCTCTTGTGAGGATTTGCCCCCCCCCATGGTTGGTACTGTTAAAAATCCCTTAGCCACCTCTTCTATATTACAAGTCAATTTAACAAGTAATTCAAAATAGCTTCACACAACAACACCTCATATTCCTTATTCCTTATTCCTTATTCCTTAATTCCTTAGTATAAAACACAGTACCAGATATCTCATGTATGCCTTAATTCATTAGGATGGAAAATTATTTAACAAGTATTCATACTCACGCTCAGTACTACTGATCATAATTTGGTATTGGTCTATAATACAATATGCAAGATTTCGTTTTAACAGGCTCTGCATACCTTTTTAGAAGAGCGCGCTCTGATCAGGTTTCCTGAGCCAAGACGAATAGTTGATTTCTCCAGGATTTTCAGGTCACTCTTCCGTCTGTTTTTAGATCGATGATTTGCCTTTTCCTCTCGCACCAACTTTTAGATCGAATTAAAAACCATTCGGCACCACTCCCGCTCTATCCTGTATTTTTTGATCTAGATATTCATTAAACTTGAGTTTTGGGACGGTAGTGGTTGCCATGGTTATACAGTTTTTTTTTTTTTTTTTTTTTTTAGACTATCTTGGTGCACTTAGCCCGTCACTGGCCGAATCCAGCAATGTATTCTTGGCGCTGACTGAAACTTATCTCTGATGTCCCACCCTCGTACACAAAAAATGTTCAATACTTTATTATTAGGAATTATTTTGCAAAAGGTATTATTGTTTTTCAATTATTCGAGTTATTATATATTTTCCCAAAAGGTATCAGAATCGCCCTTTTGGAAGAATATATTAGCAAACTCGAGCGCTCCTAAAATAATTACCAATTTAATTTTGGGAATTATTTTGCAAAAGTTATTATTGTTTTTCAGGTATTCGAGTTATTATATATTTTCCCAAAAGGTATCAGAATCGCCCTTTTGGAAGAATATATTAGCAAACTCGAGCGCTCCTAAAATAATTACCAATTTAATTTTGGGAATTATTTTGCAAAAGTTATTATTGTTTTTCAGGTATTCGAGTTATTATATATTTTCCCAAAAGGTATCAGAATCGCCCTTTTGGAAGAATATATTAGCAAACTCGAGCGCTCCTAAAATAATTACCAATTTAATTTTGGGAATTATTTTGCAAAAGTTATTATTGTTTTTCAGGTATTCGAGTTATTATATATTTTCCCAAAAGGTATCAGAATCGCCCTTTTGGAAGAATATATTAGCTAACTCGAGCGCTCCTAAAATAATTATCAATTTAATTTTAGGAATTATGAAAATACCAACACCACAAGAGGGAAAAAGTTCAAGTCAGCTTTTAGCGCAGCGGCTACATAACAGGCAAAATAGGACTCGGTGGTCCTCTTAAAAGTTATCAACTAGTTAGTCTCATGAAACGGCCAATCTTACACAACATTCAGGTTATCATTTCAACAATTACATTTTCATTACATATCAGCATCAACACACGAATTCAGTTTAAGTTCCTCACAGTACATATAGTTGAGTGCCACGTCAACCAATTGCCCGACTATCTGAACTTGTATTTTTATTTTTATTTTTTTTGATTCTCCTCAAGGAGACTCCCAGTCGTTTAAACCATTCAACTGGCGTCTAGTCGGGAGAACCTTTTCTGGACTTGGATTCTCACGGAATTAACTCAACCCGACTATCTGAATCTTTTTATCAAGTCACCAGATCCTTCTCTTGTGGATCAAATAAAAGGGTCCATCGCTTGTGAACCAAAACCTCTGTAATAGGCTCCTCACTAGAAAGCCGCAATTCAACAGTAAATAAAACCACTGTAACTAGACTTCTTCTCTTAGAGTCACATTTCAACAGTAAAAATCTAAGATTTCAGATATCAACAGTAAAAAATAAAAGGGTCCATTTCTAGTGAACCAAACCTCTGTAATAGGCTCCTCACTAGAAAGCCACAATTCAACAGAAAATAAAACCACTGTAACTAGACTTCTTCTCTTAGAGTCACATTTCAACAGTAAAAACCTAAGATTTCAGATATCTTGTGCCTTTTGAGTCATAATAGATATGTTATAAATTTAACAGTAATCCATACTCACGCCCAGTACTACTGATCATAATTTGGTTTATCCTACAATACAATATGCAGATTTTGTTTTAACAGGTTCTGCTTACCTTTGTATTGACGTCGGTTTAGATCAGTTTCCTGAGGCGAGCTGGATTCCCAGCTGCTCCTGCGGACAGGTCACCCGTCCTTTCAGATCCGTCTCTTACTTGTCTCCTGTCTCTATCAACTTTTATGGACCGAATTCAGAGTTAGAAAACCACCCTCTGCTACCAAATTTGTTGATGATCACAAGTTTACTGGAGAACGGAGACCAAGTAGAGACTTTCGGACAAGGTGGATAATTGTATAATATGAGGCAGTTTATTCAGAGGTAAAGATATCTGTAAATAGCGTGCACGGACCCGTTCGTCAACCTCGTAGGGAGATATCTGAGAGCGAGCCCCTAAACATTGTGTGCTGACATTTTATACAATAAAATAAAGTAGGTTGATTCTAGTAGTTCTGATCTTCTGATTGGTCCTGATGAGTTGGTCGAGGTCACCTCCATTGCATTAGCTCTGAGTCGGGTTCTCTGTCTTCAGATGTTCAGCCTAAGAGAAGGGGGTTTTTGTGTGTGTGTGTGCTTAACAATGATGATGTGTGTGTGTGTGTGTGTGTGCGTGTGTGTATGTGTGTGTGTGTGTGTGTGTGTGTGTGTATGTGTGTGTGTGTGTATGTGTGTGTATGTTTAACAATGATGATGTGTGTGTGTGTGTGTGTGTGTATGTGTGTGTGTGTGTGGGGGTGTGTGTGTGTGTATGTCCTCAGAGCAATAACTCGTGAGTTGGGAGAACTGAGAGACCTATGGCGGGGTGTTGTCCATAGCCACCTGCTGATAAGGCCGACAAGATAGAAGTCTTTGTGCATTGTATTAAATCCAAAGGCCCAACACAAGATGGGTTATGCACAAGATTTTAGTCAGACCAAGCTATAACATTATATATTTACTACGACACTATGAAATTCCACAAGTGAATGCAACAATGTCTTGTCATCTTTTTTTCATGAACCTACACAATGCGGTTTACCTTTAATATAATATGCCATTTAGCAGACGCTTTTATCCAAAGCGTGTGCATACATACAATGTGTGCATACATTTTTATGTATGGGTGGTCCCGGGGATCGAACCCACTACCCTGGCGTTACAAGCGCCATGCTCTACCAATTGAGCTACAGAGGACCACTTTTAGAGGGGAACAGACGTCATAGCCTCCAGGATGTCTAGGCTGTAGGCTTACAGTTCAGTTGCACCTTTTACAAAGGGCATATCTCCCAATAGAACTCAGAAAAATGGAGTCTCAGAACACCAATTAGGCTACAAAGTGTCTTCACTCCAACACAGAATGTGGGTGTAAAATGTAACGGAACAAATTGTAGCCTCTAACCATTTGTCTAATTTATCTGAGGTGTGAAACTGCCAAGAAGAGATTGGGTTAAAGGATCTCTGGCCACCAAGAAGAGATCGGGTTAAAGGATCTCTGGCCACCAAGAAGAGATCGGGTTAAAGGATCTCTGGCCACCAAGAAGAGATCGGGTTAAAGGATCTCTGGCCACCAAGAAGAGATCGGGTTAAAGGATCTCTGGCCACCAAGAAGAGATCGGGTTAAAAGATCTCTGGCCATCAAGGAAGTGTGAGAGGGATAGTCTGAACAAACTCTATTGCACATCAGCGAAAAATTGTATACACAGGCTAGGCATGAATATCAATTCTCAGTTCTATGCTCAAGAGTAGTAGCCTGAATTTCACTCAGAATGTAGGCTACAGCTTTTTGCAACACTGCAAAACTGGGAAATGTTTCCTGTGAATACTGTAGCACATTCTGCTTTATTGACTAGAGACACAGCTGGGAACTCCATTAAACAGGAGGTTAAATTGTCCTATTTCAGCATCTTACCTCCACAAGTCTGGTTCATCCATGGGAGCAATTTCCAAACGCCTGAAGGTACCACGTTCATCTGTACAAACAATAGTACGCAAGTATAAACACCATAGGACCAAGCAGCCGTCATACCGCTCAGGAAGGGAAGGAGACACGTTCTGTCTCCTGGAGATGAACTTACTTTGGTGCGAAAAGTGCAAATCAATCCCAGAGCAACAGCAAAGGACCTTGTGAAGATGCTGGTGGAAACAGGTACAAAAGTATCTATATCCACAGTAAAACAAGTCCTATATCGACATAACCTGAAAGGCCGCTCAACAAGGAAGAAGCCACTGCTCCAAAACCGCCATTAAAAAAGCCAGACTACGGTTTGCAACTGCACATGGGGACAAAGATTGTACTTTTTGGAGAAATGTCCTCTGGTCTGATGAAACAAAATAGAACTGTTTGGCATAATGACCATCGTTATGTTTGGAGGAAAAAGGGGGTCACTTGCAAGCCGAAGAAAACCATCCCAACCGTGAAGCACAGGGGTGGCAGCATCATGCTGTTGGGGTGCTTTGCTGCAATAGGGACTGGTGCACTTCACAAAATAGATGGCATCTTGAGGAAGGCAAATTATGTGGATATATTGAAGCAACATCTCAAGACATCAGTCAGGAAGTTAAAGCTTGGTTGCAAATGGGTCTTCCAAATGGACAATGACCCCAAGCATACTTCCAAAGTTGTGGCAAAATGGCTTAAGGACAACAATAGATCATTTGTGGGCAGAACTGAAAAAGCGGGTGCGAGCAAGGAGGCCTACAAACCTGACTCAGTTACACCAGCTCTGTCAGGAGGAATGGGCCAAAATTCACCCAACTTATTGTGGGAAGCTTGTGGAAGGCTACCTGAAACGTTTGACCCAAGTTAAACCATTTAAAGGCAATGCTACCAAATACGAATTGAGTGTATGTAAACTTCTGACCCACTGGGAATGTGATGAAAGAAATAAAAGCTGAAATAAATAATTCTCGCTACTATTATTCTGACATTTCACATTCTTAAAATAAAGTGGTGATCCTAACTGACCTAAGACAGGGAATTGTTACTAGGATTAAATGTCAGGAATTGTGAAAAACTGAGTTTAAATGTATTTGACTGAGGTGTATGTAAACCTCAGACTTCAACTGTATGTTCATTATTGTAAGCAGGTGTGTCTCCTCATCCTTGGGAATGTGTCCAGGTGTGTCAATAAAACGCCAATCAGAGTATAAGGCCAATGTATGTCACGTCACTTCCTGACCTCGTGTGTGACACATAATCATGTGCTGTCGGCATCATGTGCTGGGAACACACTGACTCTCCCACCTGTTTATATCAGCACTATGACCCAGTCAGAACACGCTGACTCTCCCACCTGTTTATATCAGCACTATGACCCAGTCAGAACAGACTGACTCTCCCACCTGTTTATATCAGCACTATGACCCAGTCAGAACGCACTGACTCTCCCACCTGTTTATATCAGCACTATGACCCAGTCAGAACACACTGACTCTCCCACCTGTTTATATCAGCACTATGACCCAGTCAGAACAGACTGACTCTCCCACCTGTTTGTATCAGCACTATGACCCAGTCAGAACAGACTGACTCTCCCACCTGTTTATATCAGCACTATGACCCAGTCAGAACAGACTGACTCTCCCACCTGTTTGTATCAGCACTATGACCCAGTCAGAACGCACTGACTCTCCCACCTGTTTATATCAGCACTATGACCCAGTCAGAACAGACTGACTCTCCCACCTGTTTATATCAGCACTATGACCCAGTCAGAACAGACTGACTCTCCCACCTGTTTATATCAGCACTATGACCCAGTCAGAACAGACTGACTCTCCCACCTGTTTATATCAGCACTATGACCCAGTCAGAACGCACTGACTCTCCCACCTGTTTATATCAGCACTATGACCCGGGTCTCTCCTGGATTCTGTTTGTATTACTCTCTGCAGTGCTCTCAGACCAGCTCTGAGCCATTGGGCTTTACATAAAATGTACTTAACGGTCCCGTAAAGTGTTAGCGTAGCCTTACAATCTTCTTCGTCTTAGCTCTCTCTCTCTCTCTCTCTCTCTCCCTCACTCAACCCCTCTGCCTTTGAGGAAAGAGTTAATGAATGTTTAGCACTGCCTTTGTCGTACAGCTGTTAGTCAGTGATTCCATAACTGTGTTCCAAATGGCACCTTATAGTACACAACTTATGATCACTATGTAGGGAGTATGGTCACTATGTAGGGAATATGGTCACTATGTAGGGAATATGGTCACTATGTAGGGAATATGGTCACTATGTAGGGATATGGTCACTATGTAGGGAATATGATCACTGTGTAGGGAATATGATCACTGTGTAGGGAATATGGTCACTGTGTAGGGAATATGATCACTGTGTAGGGAATATGATCACTGTGTAGGGAATATGATCACTGTGTAGGGAATATGATCACTGTGTAGGGAATATGATCACTGTGTAGGGAATATGGTCACTATGTAGGAAATATGGTCACTATGTAGGAAATATGATCACTATGTAGGGGATATGATCACTATGTAGGGGATATGATCACTATGTAGGGAATATGGTCACTGTGTAGGGAATATGATCACTATGTAGGAAATATGATCACTATGTAGGGGATATGATCACTGTGTAGGGAATATGATCACTGTGTAGGGAATATGATCACTGTGTAGGGAATATGATCACTGTGTAGGGAATATGGTCACTGTGTAGGGAATATGATCACTGTGTAGGGAATATGATCACTGTGTAGGGAATATGATCACTGTGTAGGGAATATGATCACTGTGTAGGGAATATGATCATTGTGTAGGGGATATGATCACTGTGTAGGGAATATGATCACTGTGTAGGGAATATGGTCACTGTGTAGGGAATATGGTCACTGTGTAGGGAATATGATCAATGTGTAGGGAATATGATCACTGTGTAGGGAATATGATCACTGTGTAGGGAATATGATCATTGTGTAGGGAATATGATCATTGTGTAGGGAATATGATCACTGTGTAGGGAATATGGTCACTGTGTAGGGAATATGGTCACTGTGTAGGGAATATGGTCACTGTGTAGGGAATATGATCATTGTGTAGGGAATATGATCACTGTGTAGGGAATATGATCACTATGTAGGGAATATGGTCACTGTGTAGGGAATATGTTCACTGTGTAGGGAATATGATCACTGTGTAGGGAATATGATCACTGTGTAGGGAATATGATCATTGTGTAGGGAATATGATCACTGTGTAGGGAATATGATCACTGTGTAGGGAATATGATCACTGTGTAGGGAATATGATCATTGTGTAGGGAATATGATCACTGTGTAGGGAATATGATCACTGTGTAGGGAATATGATCACTATGTAGGGAATATGATCAAACTCAAACTGGACTCGGGTTTGAAACTTCAAGTCCAACTGGACTTGGGGGTTGAAATATCAAGTCCAACTGGACTCGGGGTTGAAATATCAAGTCAAACTGGACTCGGGGGTGGAAATATCAAGTCAAACTGGACTCGGGGGTGGAAATATCAAGTCAAACTGGACTCGGGGGTGGAAATATCAAGTCAAACTGAAATCCGGGTTGAAATATCAAGTCAAACTGGACTCCGGGTTGAAATATCAAGTCAAACTGGACTCGGGGGTGGAAATATCAAGTCAAACTGGACTCGGGGGTGGAAATATCAAGTCAAACTGAAATCCGGGTTGAAATATCAAGTCAAACTGGACTCCGGGTTGAAATATCAAGTCAAACTGGACTCCGGGTTGAAATATCAAGTCAAACTGGACTCCGGTGTCACGGTTTACTAAGCCAGAACCCAGAAGCAGACCAGGACAAGGTGAGTTGAAACGAAGGTGAGTATTTATTTAACAGATTCAAAAAAACGATGTAGAATAATCCAGGGGACAGAGTGGACGGCGGAGATGAGTTGGTGGAGGTGCAGTGGTAGATCCAAGAATGGCTCGGCAGCCGCCGACAACCAGGCAGGGGTTGGGTGAAGGTTCCGGGAGATTGACTGCAGATAGAAACAAAACGGAGGTAAGTACACGGCAAGCCAACAAGGTGCAAAACAACAAAACTAACGCTAGAAACTCCAAGGCTGATACACTGACAAACATACTGTTCATGGCTAACGATCCGGCAGGGAATGGATGTCAGGTCAGGGCTTAAGAAGGGTGATGATCAGGACCAGGTGTGCAGACCGCTGATGAGATGCAGGTGCGGTTAATCGGGAGATCTCCCGCCTAGCAACGTCGCCCGGTAACCAGGCCGGGAGCGTTCACGAACCCTCAGGAAACTGGAGATTCCGAGCAGAAAAATGGCAACACAGGCAGGAACCAACTCAGGATGCAGGGTTCATGACAGTACCCCCCCTCCGACGAACGCCACCGGGCGGACTACCCGGAGCGCCAGGATGGAGGCGGTAGAAGTCACGAAGGAGGTCAGCATCCAGGATCTGGCGCCGAGGAATCCAACTCCTCTCTTCAGGACCATACCCCTCCCAGTCCACGAGATACTGGAAACCCCGGCCCCGCCGTCTGGAATCCATAATGCGGCGCACCGTGTAGGCAGGACCACCTCCGATCATCCGAGGGGGAGGAGGAGGAGGCGGAGGGGGTAACAGAGGACTGAGGAGAACAGGTTTGAGGCAGGAGACATGAAAGGTGGGATGGACTCTGAGCGTTCTAGGTAACTTGAGTCGAACCGCCACAGGATTGATCACCTTCTCCACCACAAACGGACCAATGAACTTCGGTGACAGTTTCTTAGACTCAGTCCGCAGAGGAAGATCCGGTGTGGCCAACCAGACCCTATCTCCGATGGTATAGGTGGGGGCGGGAATCCGGCGACGATTCGCCTGGAGCTGATACCGGTCAGAAACTCTAAGGAGGGCCTTTCTGGCCCGATGCCAGGTCCGGTGGCAACGACGAATGTGGGCCTGAACAGAGGGCACTGAGAGATCCTTCTCCTGAGAAGGAAACAAGGGAGGTTGGTAGCCATACAGGCACTGGAAGGGAGACATCCCAGTGGCAGATGTAGGGAGAGTATTGTGGGCATACTCAACCCAAGGCAACTGAGAGACCCAGGAGGTGGGGTTGGAGGAGACAAGGCAGCGTAGCGTGGATTCCATCTTCTGGTTGGCTCTCTCCGCCTGACCATTATATTGGGGGTGAAAACCAGATGTGAGACTGACTGTAGCTCCAATGGCCAAACAGAAAGACTTCCAGACGGCAGAGGTAAACTGAGGGCCACGGTCGGAAACTATGTCACTGGGCAACCCGTGGACCCTGAAAACGTCCCTAACCAGGATCTCGGACGTCTCAGAGGCCGAGGGAAGCTTGGAAATGGGCACAAAGTGGGCGAACTTGCTGAATCTGTCCACGATAGTCAGAATGACCGTGTTCCCCTCAGAGGAGGGCAACCCAGTGACAAAGTCCAGGGCCAGATGCGACCATGGTCGCCGGGAAATAGGGAGGGGGTGAAGTAGTCCAGAGCTGGGCCGGTTGGCACTCTTATTCTGCGCACACACTTGACAGGCAGCAACAAACCTCAGAGTATCTTCTCCCATGGCCGGCCACCAAAATCGTCTGCGAAGTAACGCCATCGTCCGGGCCACGCCAGGTTGACAAGCCATCTTGCTGGCGTGGGACCATTGGAGGACAGCAGAACGAACCGACTCAGGCACAAACAAACGACCGGGTGGACCGTTACCGGGACCGGGCTGCGTCCGAAGGGCCGCCATAACCTCCTCCTCAATCCTCCACATAACTGCTCCCACGACACAGTTCCGGGGAAGAATCGTCTCGGTCTTGGCCCCACTCTCCTCCGTCTTGGAGAACATCCGGGACAAGGCGTCCGCCTTGCCGTTCTTAGACCCAGGTCGGAACGTCAGGGAAAAATTAAAGCGTCCGAAAAACAAAGCCCACCTGGCCTGACGGGAGTTGAGATGTCTAGCCGATTGCACGTAAGCAAGATTCTTGTGGTCGGTCCAGACAATAAACAGTTGCTCCGCCCCCTCCAACCAGTGGCGCCACTCCTCCAAGGCAAGCTTCACCGCGAGAAGCTCCCGGTTACCCACATCGTAGTTCCTCTCCGCAGACGAAAGACGACGAGAGTAGTAGGCGCAGGGATGGAGTTTCCCGTCAGTGGAGCATCGCTGGGACAGGATGGCGCCAACCCCCACATCAGACGCATCCACTTCCACGACGAACTGACGTGTCAGGTTGAGAGAGAGAATCGGTGCGTTGGTGAATCGCCTCTTCAAATCCAGGAACGCTCGGTCCGCCTCAGGGTTCCAACTGAAGGTCCTGGTACTGGAAGTCAGGGCAGTTAAAGGAGCGGCCACACGGCTGTAATCCCGGATGAATCTGCGATAGAAATTCGCAAACCCCAGAAACCTCTGGAGCTGCAATCTCGTACCGGGCTGGGCCCATTCCAGAACCGCCCTAACCTTCTCCTGGTCCATCCTGATCTCTCCCCTGGAGATGATGTACCCGAGGAAGGATGTAGTGTGGGCGTGAAATTCGCACTTCTCGGCCTTCACGAACAGGCGATTCTCCAACAATCGCTGCAGAACCTGCCTGACATGCTGGACGTGGCTGGAAGGTTCCTTCGAGAAGATAAGAATGTCATCCAGGTAAACAAACACAAAGAGACCGATCATATCTCTCAGGACGTCATTCACCATACTCTGGAACACTGCTGGAGCATTGGTCAGTCCAAACGGCATCACCTGATACTCGAAGTGACCCATCGGTGTATTGAAACCCGTCAACCACTCGTCCCCCTCTCTGATCCGGACCAGGTGATACGCATTGCGTAGGTCTAGCTTGGTGAACACAGTAGCACCCTGTAAGGAGTCGAAGGCAGAGCTCATCAAGGGCAGGGGATACTTGTTCTTGACCGTGATATCATTCAACCCCCGATAATCAATACACGGTCGAAGAGAGCCATCCTTCTTACCCACAAAGAAGAATCCTGCCCCCAGGGGTGATGATGAGGGACGAATGAGACCAGCCGCTAGGGACTCCTTGATGTAGGTCTCCAACGCCTCACGTTCAGGTCGGGAGATGCTGTATAACCGTCCCTTGGGATAGACAGCTCCAGGGAACAGGTTTATGGCACAGTCATATGGTCGGTGGGGAGGGAGTGACAGAGCCCTCTGCTTACTGAACACTTCCCCCAAATCGTGATATGTCTCGGGAACCAGGGACAAATCTGGGGGTCTAGCCTCAATCACCTGACTGGGAACAGAATGGGAACAGGCAGTCTTGAGGCAGTTAGCATGACACTCAAGGCTCCAACTAGTTACCTTGCCAGTCACCCAATCGAACGTGGGATTGTGTTCTTTCAGCCAGGGGTATCCAAGGACCAGAGGAACATGGGAAGAAGGCAGAATGAAGAATGAGATCACCTCAGAATGATTCCCTGACAACAGCATCTTAACCGGTTCAGTCCTCATCGTGATACGTGCCAGACTACTGCCGTTCAGAGTGGTAGCTTCAATGGCTTCCGGTAATCGCTCCTTGGAAAGCCCCAGCTGTTCCACCACTTCGGCATCAATAAAGCTTCCATCGGCACCTGAATCGACGAAAGCGTTAATCGCTAGACTCTGATTCCTATTCATGAGGGTAGCCGGGAAACGGGGTCTGACAGAGGTATTGAGAGGTTGAAACTGGCTCGCTAAAAGTCCTCCCAACTTTAGCGAGCCGAGCAGTTTGACGACCGCCGGGAACAAGTGGACGGGCCCCATTGCTTCTCCCTCCTTCTCTCTCGAACTCGGTTATCCACCCGAATAGACAAGGCTACCAAGCTGTCCAGGTCACTAGGCTCCGGATAGGAGATCAACTCATCCTTGAGCTGCTCCGACAGCCCCTGGTAAAAGGCCGCTTGCAGAGACTCCTCATTCCACCCACTCTCCACAGCCAAAGTCCTGAACTCGATCACGAAGTCGGCAACGCTGCGAGTTCCTTGGCGAAGCGAAAACAGGCGCCTAGCTGCGTCCATACCTCGGACGGGATGGTCAAATAGCTTCCTCATCTCGGCCGTGAACTCCTGGTATGAGGCCATGCAGGTGTCCTGTTGTTCCCAAACGGCTGAAGCCCACTCCAGAGCTCAACCACGCAGCAACTCAATGACAAAGGCTATCCTAGCCTTGTCTGTGGCATAAGAGTGGGGCTGTAGATCGAACACTAATCCACACTGCATAAGGAAAGAACGGCATCTTCCCAACTCCCCCTCATATTTATCAGGCGTCGGAACCTTGGGCTCACGGAAGGGCACAGCTCCAGAAGCGGCAGGCGAGATGGGTGAAACCGGTCGTGGATTCTCCACCGGCAAACTGAGCTGAGCCTGGATCTTCGTCAGACTGGTAGAAAAGTTCAGAACGGACAAAGCTATCTCCTGTAGCGCCGTGCTATGTTGTCCCAACATCTTCTCCTGATGGGTAATGGCATGGCGAACAGAGTCCAGGTCCGCTGGGTTCATTTCTGGCCGGATCGTTCTGTCACGGTTTACTAAGCCAGAACCCAGAAGCAGACCAGGACAAGGTGAGTTGAAACGAAGGTGAGTATTTATTTAACAGATTCAAAAAAACGATGTAGAATAATCCAGGGGACAGAGTGGACGGCGGAGATGAGTTGGTGGAGGTGCAGTGGTAGATCCAAGAATGGCTCGGCAGCCGCCGACAACCAGGCAGGGGTTGGGTGAAGGTTCCGGGAGATTGACTGCAGATAGAAACAAAACGGAGGTAAGTACACGGCAAGCCAACAAGGTGCAAAACAACAAAACTAACGCTAGAAACTCCAAGGCTGATACACTGACAAACATACTGTTCATGGTTAACGATCCGGCAGGGAATGGATGTCAGGTCAGGGCTTAAGAAGGGTGATGATCAGGACCAGGTGTGCAGACCGCTGATGAGATGCAGGTGCGGTTAATCGGGAGATCTCCCGCCTAGCAACGTCGCCAGGCAACCAGGCCGGGAGCGTTCACGAACCCTCAGGAAACTGGAGATTCCGAGCAGAAAAATGGCAACACAGGCAGGAACCGACTCAGGATGCAGGGTTCATGACATCCGGGTTGAGCGTGGTTGTCCCGACTGACCTTCCATACACTGTTTTACTTCAGGAAATGAAGCTTCTTGAGCTATTCGGCCTCTCGAAATATCACAAGAATTGATAAGCAATCTCTTTTATATGAGTTCTGGTATTAAAGGCTACGTACGTCACATGTGAACGCCGCCATTGTTGCAACACATTCTTTCTGCAATGGATGGATAGTCCTATTAGATGAGACTATAATTACGTTGAACGTAATGCTAATGAGAATGAGCTGATTGTTGCATATACAGAATAACAATTTGTTGTTTTGTTTCAGGATCCCTCGGTTACAGAAGTGACCAACTCTGGCGTAAACCACATTGAGCAATTGAACCCTTTCCCATACCATCATACGGTAAAATCACCTGCTTTTTACCCCTGCACGCGCACACACACACACACTCACTCACTCACTGATCAAAACTACAGTAACTGACGTTGAATAGATTGATGCCCCTTTGATCACAGATTGCTGTATTGTGTGTTGGCTTTTGTTCCGCCTTTTCGCAGTCTGCCATGTGTATTTCCTGTTTCAGGATAGCCTATCAGGGCCCACCATTCCGGCCTCCACGATCCTTTCCCAGCCTGCCGTGCTGCAGCCGTCAACAGAGCCCAGCCCACAGGTCAGTGATGTCACTGGACGGCGCTTGTCACTAGTTTTACTATGGAACCAAAAGCCATCAATGTCTTCACATAAGAATGAAAATATGTACTCTACTTGTCCATACTGACTTAAAGAAGCTATATGGAACGTTTTGCTTCTGGGTGTTAGAGTAAGCCAAAAGGGTTCCCTTAAATCTGCAGATATATGGTCCATAAATGAGCTGATTGGCCAGAAAGGGACGCACCTCTCCACACCCATGAGCAAAAGTATATATTGTTTGCCTCAAACTATTTGTGTGGTTACATGTGATTAGAAATGGAATAGCCTAGTATTGGTCTTCACAAAGTTTGCTGCTTCAGTGTTATGAGATATTATTGTCAGATGTTACTATGGTATACTGAAGTATAATTACAAGCATTCCATAAATGTCAAAGGCTTTTATTGACAATTACATTAAGTTTATGCAAAGAGTCAATATTTGCAGTGTTGACCCTTCTTTTTCAAGACCTCTGCAATCCGCCCTGGCATGCTGTCAATTAACTTCTGGGCCACATCCTGACTGATGGCAGCCCATTCTTGCATAATCAATGCTTGGAGTTTGTCAGAATTTGTGGGTTTTTGTTTGTCCACCCGCCTCTTGAGGATCGACCACAAGTTCTCAATGGGATTAAGGTCTGGGGAGTTTCCTGGCCATGGACCCGAGCCACTTAGTTATCACTTTTGCCTTATGGCAAGGTGCTCCATCATGCTGGAAAAGGCATTGGTTGTCACCAAACTGTTCTTGGATGGTTGGGAGAAGTTGCTCCCAGAGGATGTGTTGGTACCATTCTTTATTCATGGCTGTGTTCTTAGGCAAAATTGTGAGTGAGCCCACTCCCTTGGCTGAGAAGCAACCCCACACATGAATGGTCTCAGGATGCTTTACTGTTGGCATGACACAGGACTGATGGTAGCGCTCACCTTGTCTTCTCCGGACAAGGTGTTTTCCAGATGCCCCAAACAATCGGAAAGGGGATTCATCAGAGAAAATGACTTTACCCCAGTCCTCAGCAGTCCAATCCCTGTACCCTTTTGCAGAATATCAGTCTGTCCCTGATGTTTTTCCTGGAGAAATTGGCTTCTTTGCTGCCCTTCTTGACACCAGGCCATCCTCCAAAAGTATTCGCCTCACTGTGCGTTTAGATGCACTCACACCTGCCTGCTGCCATTCCTGAGTAAGCTCTGCACTGGTGGTGCCCCGATCCCGCAGCTGAATCAACTTTAGGAGACGGTCCTGGCGCTTGCTGGACTTTCTTGGGCGCCCTGATGCCTTCTTTACAACAATTGAACCTCTCTCCTTGAAGTTCTTGATGATTTCAAGCACCACCCTCCTTTTAAAGCTTCCAGTCTGTTATTCTAACTCAATCAGCATGACAGAGTGATCTCCAGCCGTGTCCTCGTCAACACTCTCACCTGTGTTAACGAGAGAATCACTGACATGATGGCAGCTGGTCCTTTTGTGTTTTTTGGGGATTAAGTTCAGTTTCATGGCAAAGAGGGATTTTGCAATTAATCTGATCAGTCTTCATGACATTCTGGAGTATATGCAAATTGCCATCATCAAAACTGAGGCAGCAGACTTTGTGAAAATTAGTATTTGTGATATTCTCAATTTTTTTTACCACGACTGTATGTATGTGAACCATACAGCCAACAATCAAGCCAAAATGCCACCTGTCCTCTCTCTCCACTCCAAAATGCCACCTGTCCTCTCTCTCCACTCCAAAATGTCACCTGTCCTCTCTCTCCACTCCAAAATGTCACCTGTCCTCTCTCTCCACTCCAAAATGCCACCTGTCCTCTCTTTCCACTCCAAAATGCCACCTGTCCTCTCTCTCCACTCCAAAATTCCACCTGTCCTCTCTCTCCACTCCAAAATGCCACCTGTCCTCTCTCTCCACTCCAAAATGTCACCTGTCCTCTCTCTCCACTCCAAAATGTCACCTGTCCTCTCTCTCCACTCCAAAATGTCACCTGTCCTCTCTCCCCTCCTGTCCCTGCAGGCCACGGAGCGCAGAGAGCAGGAGTTGCAGAGCAGGGGCGGCTCAACAGGTCACTCCCTTCTCCTCACACCATATACCTCTGAACAAATCCTAGCCTCTCCTTCTCCCCACACCATATACCTCTGAACATATCCTAGCCTCTCCTTCTCCCCACACCATATACCTCTGAACATATCCTACCCTCTCCTTCTCCCCACACCATATACCTCTGAACAAATCCTAGCCTCTCCCTTCTCCTCACACCATATACCTCTGAACATATCCTACCCTAGACTCTCCTTCTCCCCACACCATATACATCTGAACATATCCTACCCTAGACTCTCCTTCTCCCCACACCATATACCTCTGAACATATCCTACCCTACCCTACCCTCTCCTTCTCCCCACACCATAGACCTCTGAACATATCCTACCCTACCCTCTCCTTCTCCCCACACCATAGACCTCTGAACATATCCTACCCTAGACTCTCCTTCTCCCCACACCATATACCTCTGAACATATCCTACCCTAGACTCTCCTTCTCCCCACACCATATACATCTGAACATATCCTACCCTAGACTCTCCTTCTCCCCACACCATATACCTCTGAACATATTCTACCCTCTCCTTCTCCCCACACCATATACCTCTGAACATATCCTACCCTAGACTCTCCTTCTCCCCACACCATATACATCTGAACATATCCTACCCTAGACTCTCCTTCTCCCCACACCATATACCTCTGAACATATCCTACCCTAGACTCTCCTTCTCCCCACACCATATACATCTGAACATATCCTACCCTAGACTCTCCTTCTCCCCACACCATATACCTCTGAACATATCCTACCCTAGACTCTCCTTCTCCCCACACCATATACATCTGAACATATCCTACCCACTCCCTTCTCCCCACACCATATACCTCTGAACATATTCTACCCTCTCCTTCTCCTCACACCGTAGACCTCTGAACATATCCTACCCTAGACTCTCCTTCTCCCCACATCATATACCTCTGAACATATCCTACCCTAGACTCTCCTTCTCCCCACAGAAGCCTCTTATTAGGTTTGGATCAACCCGTTTCAATTCAATCAAATCAGGAAGTAAACTGATATTCCTGGAGTCAATTCAGGAAGTAAACTGAAATACCTATCAGGAAGTAAACAGAAATTCCAGGAATTTCAGTTTCCTTTCTGAATCAACTGAATTGAAATGGAATTGACCCCAACCTCAGCCTCTTAGACACCCATTCACACCTCTACTTCAATTCAGTCAAACCAGGAAATTAATTGAAATTGTAATTCATGAATGGAAACATCTTCTTGGGAAATAGATGAGGATCAACAAGGATACATTTTACATTCTTGAAATAGAGCTGTTGAAAAAAGTGAATGATGACATATTAATCAATTAATTTGTATTTTAATAGGGAAGGAAAACAACTGGCCACCTCTTCCCAAGGCTTTTCCCATAAATCCTTGCTTCTACCAGGACTTCTCGGCAGAGATTCCCATGGAGTATCAGAGGGTCTGCAAGATGGTGTACTATCTGTGGATGTGTAAGTACACTGTGTGTGTGTGTGTGTGTGGTACTATCACAGAGACTGGTTAGTTACTTTGTTAAATACAGCAAAGATGCTAACTCATGGTATAGTTAAGCAATAAGGCCCGAGGAGGTGTGGTATATGGCCAATATACCACGGCTAAGGGCTGTTCTTATGCACGACGCAACGCGGAATGCGTGGATTCAGCCCTTAGCCGTGGTATATTGGCCATATATCACAAACCCCCGAGGAGCCTTATTGCTATTATAAACTGGTTACCAATGTACACTGCTCAAAAAAATAAAGGGAACACTTAAACAACACAATGTAACTCCAAATCAATCACACTTCTGTGAAATCAAACTGTCCACTTAGGAAGCAACACTGATTGACAATACATTTCACATGCTGTTGTGCAAATGGAATAGACAACAGGTGGAAATTCTAGGCAATTAGCAACACACCCCCAATAAAGGACTGGTTTTGCAGGTGGTGACCACAGACCACTTCTTAGTTCCTATGCTTCCTGGCTGATGTTTTGGTCACTTTTGAATGCTGGCGGTGCTTTCACTCTAGTGGTAGCATGAGACGGAGTCTACAACCCACACAAGGGGCTCAGGTAGTGCAGCTCATCCAGGATGGCACATCAATGCGAGCTGTGGCAAGAAGGTTTGCTGTGTCTGTCAGCGTAGTGTCCAGAGCATGGAGGCGCTACCAGGAGACAGGCCAGTACATCAGGAGACGTGGAGGAGGCCGTTGGAGGGCAACAACCCAGCAGCAGGACTGCTACCTCCGCCTTTGTGCAAGGAGGAGCAGGAGGAGCACTGCCAGAGCCCTGCAAAATGACCTCCAACAGGCCACAAATGTGCATGTGTCTGGTCAAACGGTCAGAAACAGACTCCATGAGGGTGGTATGAGGGCCCGACGTCCACAGGTGGGGGTTGTACTTACAGCCCAACACCGTGCAGGACGTTTGGCATTTGCCAGAGAACACCAAGATTGGCAAATTCGCCACTGGCGCCCTGTGCTCTTCACAGATTAAAGCAGGTTCCCACTGAGCACATGTGACAGACGTGACAGAGTCTGGAGACGCTGTGGAGAACGTTCTGCTGCCTGCAACATCCTCCAGCATGACCGGTTTGGCGGTGGGTCAGTCATGGTGTGGGGTGGCATTTCTTTGGGGGGCCGCACAGCCCTCCATGTGCTCGCCAGAGGTAGCCTGACTGCCATTAGGTACCTAGATGAGATCCTCAGACCCCTTGTGAGACCATATGCTGGTGCGGTTGGCCCTGGGTTCCTCCTAATGCAAGACAATGCTAGACCTCATGTGGCTGGAGTGTGTCAGCAGTTCCTGCAAGAGGAAGGCATTGATGCTATGGACTGGCCCGCCCGTTCCCCAGACCTGAATCCAATTGAGCACATCTGGGACATCATGTCTCGCTCCATCCACCAACGCCACGTTGCACCACAGACTGTCCAGGAGTTGGCGGATGCTTTAGTCCAGGTCTGGGAGGAGATCCCTCAGGAGACCATCCGCCACCTCATCAGGAGCATGCCCAGGCATTGTAGGGAGGTCATACAGGCACGTGGAGGCCACACACACTACTGAGCCTCATTTTGACTTGTTTTAAGGACATTACATCAAAGTTGGATCAGCCTGTAGTGTGGTTTTCCACTTTAATTTTGAGGGTGACTCCAAATCCAGACCTCCATGGGTTGATACATTTGATTTCCATTGATCATTTTTGTGTGATTTAGTTGTCAGCACATTCAACTATGTAAAGAAAAAAGTATTTAATAAAGATTATTTCATTCATTCAGATCTAGGATGTGTTATTTTAGTGTTCCCTTAATTTCTTTGAGCAGTGTAATTAGAGCAGTAAAACTAAATGTTTTGTCATACCCGTGGTATAAGGTCTGATACAGTGGCTTGCGAAAGTATTCACCCCCCTTGGCATTTTTCCTATTTTGTTGCCTTACAACCTGGAGTTAAAATTGTTTTTTTGTGGGTTTGTATCATTTGATTTACACAACATGCCTACCACTTTGAAGACGCAAAATATTTTTTCTTGTGAAACAAATAGGAAATAAGACAAAAAAACAGAGAACTTGAGCGTGCATAACTATTCATCCCTCCAAAGTCAATACTTTGAAGAGCCACCTTTTGCAGCAATTACAGCTGAAAGTCTCTTGGGGTATGTCTCTATAAGCTTGGCACATCTAGCCACTGGGATTTTTGCCCATTCTTCAAGGCAAAACTGCTCCAGCTCCTTCAAGTTGGATGGGTTCCGCTGGTGTACAGCAATTTTTAAGTCATACCACAGATTCTCAATTGGATTGAGGTCTGGGCTTTGACTAGGCCATTCCAAGACATTTAAATGTTTCCCCTTAAACCACTCGAGTGTTGCTTTAGCTAATTTTTTTTCTTTAAGTAATGGTGTTTTCATTCCACTCTTCCGTAATGGCCAGCTCTGTGGAGTGTATGGCTTAAAGTTGTCCTATGGACAGATACTCCAATCTCCGCTGTGGAGCTTTGCAGCTCCTTCAGGGTTATCTTTGGTTTCTTTGTTGCCTCTCTGATTAATGTCCTCCTTGCCTGACCGTGAGGTTTGGTGGGCGGCCCTCTCTGGGCAGGTTTGTTGTGGTGCCATATTTTTTCCATTTTTTAATAATGGATTTAATGGTGCTCCGTGGGAAAGTTTCCGATATTTTTTTATAACCCAACCCTTATCTGTACTTCTCCACAACTTTGTCCCTGACCTGTTTGGAGAGCTCCTTGGTCTTCATGGTGCCGCTTGCTTGGTGGTGCCCCTTGATTGGTGGTGTTGCGGACTCTGGAGCCTTTCAGAACAGGTGTATATAAACTGAAATCATGTGACAGATCATGTGACACTTAGATTGCACACAGGTGGACTTTATTTAACAAATGATGTGACTTCTGAAGGTAATTGGTTACACCAGATCTTATTTAGGGGATTCATAGCAAAGGAGGTGAATCCATGTGCACGCACCACTTTTCCATTATTTATTTTTTTGAAACAAGTTATTTTTTTTCATTTCACTTCAATTCACTTCATTCCACCAATTTTGACTATTTTGTGTATGTCCATTACATGAAATCCAAATAAAAATCCATTTAAATTACAGGTTGTAATGCAACAAAATAGGAAAAACGCAAAGGGGGATGAATACTTTTGCAAGGCACTGTATACCACGGCTGTCAGCCAATTAAAATTCAGGACTCAAACCACCCAGTTTATAATGTAATGTCAGGCCTGCAGGTGCACAGAGCTAATATATACCTGTACCATCTATATCTATATATATCTATGCTTATCTATACCTGTACCATCTACAGTGGGGAGAACAAGTATTTGATACACTGCCGATTTTGCAGGTTTTCCTACTTACAAAGCATGTAGACGTCTGTAATTTTTATCATAGGTACACTTCAACTGTGAGAGATGGAATCTAAAACAAAAATCCTGAAAATCACATTGTATGATTTTTTAGTAATTAATTTCCATTTTATTGCATGACATACAGTGGGGAAAAAAAGTATTTAGTCAGCCACCAATTGTGCAAGTTCACCCACTTAAAAAGATGAGAGAGGCCTGCAATTTTCATCATAGATACACGTCAACTATGACAGACAAAATGAGAAATAAAAATCCAGAAAATCACATTGCAGGATTTTTTATGAATTTATTTGCAAATTATGGTGGACAATAAGTATTTGGTCACCTACAAACAAGCAAGATTTCTGGCTCTCACAGACCTGTAACTTCTTCTTTAAGAGGCTCCTCTGTCCTCCACTCGTTACCTGTATTAATGGCACCTGTTTGAACTTGTTATCAGTATAAAAGACACCTGTCCACAACCTCAAACAGTCACACTCCAAACTCCACTATGGCCAAGACCAAAGAGCTGTCAAAGGACACCAGAAACAAAATTGTAGACCTGCACCAGGCTGGGAAGACTGAATCTGCAATAGGTAAGCAGCTTGGTTTGAAGAAATCAACTGTGGGAGCAATTATTAAGAAATGGAAGACATACAAGACCACTGATAATCTCCCTCGATCTGGGGCTCCACGCAAGATCTCACCTCGTGGGGTCAAAATGATCACAAGAACGGTGAGCAAAAATCCCAGAACCACACGGGGGGACCTAGTGAATGACCTGCAGAGAGCTGGGACCAAAGTAACAAAGCCTACCATCAGTAACACACTACGCCGCCAGGGACTCAAATCCTGCAGTGCCAGACGTGTACCCCTGCTTAAGCCAGTACATGTCCAGGCCCGTCTGAAGTTTGCTAGAGTGCATTTGGATGATCCAGAAGAGGATTGGGAGAATGTCATATGGTCAGATGAAACCAAAATATAACTTTTTGGTAAAAACTCAACTCGTCGTGTTTGGAGGACAAAGAATGCTGAGTTGCATCCAAAGAACACCATACCTACTGTGAAGCATGGGGGTGGAAACATCATGCTTTGGGGCTGTTTTTCTGCAAAGGGACCAGGTTGACTGATCCGTGTAAAGGAAAGAATGAATGGGGCCATGTATCGTGAGATTTTGAGTGAAAACCTCCTTCCATCAGCAAGGGCATTGAAGATGAAACGTGGCTGGGTCTTTCAGCATGACAATGATCCCAAACACACCGCCCGGGCAATGAAGGAGTGGCTTCGTAAGAAGCATTTCAATGTCCTGGAGTGGCCTAGCCAGTCTCCAGATCTCAACCCCATAGAAAATCTTTGGAGGGAGTTGAAAGTCCATGTTGCCCAGCGACAGCCCCAAAACATCACTGCTCTAGAGGAGATCTACATGGAGGAATGGGCCAAAATACCAGCAACAGTGTGTGAAAACCTTGTGAAGACTTACAGAAAACGTTTGACCTGTGTCATTGCCAACAAAGGGTATATAACAAAGTATTGAGAAACTTTTGTTATTGACCAAATACTTATTTTCCACCATAATTTGAAAATAAATTCATTTAAAATCCTACAATGTGATTTTCTGGATTTTTTTTCTCTCATTTTGTCTGTCATAGTTGACGTGTACCTATGATGAAAATTACAGGCCTCTCTCGTCTTTTTAAGTGGGATAACTTGCACAATTGGTGGCTGACTAAATACTTTTTTTCCCCACTGTAAGTATTTGATACATCAGAAAAGCAGAACTTAATATTTGGTACAGAAACCTTTGTTTGCAATTACAGAGATCATACGTTTCCTGTAGGTCTTGACCAGGTTTGCACACACTGCAGCAGGGATTTTGGCCCACTCCTCCATACAGACCTTCTCCAGATCCTTCAGGTTTCGAGGCTGTCGCTGGGCAATACGGACTTTCAGCTCCCTCCAAAGATGTTCTATTGGGTTCAGGTCTGGAGACTGGCTAGGCCACTCCAGGACCTTGAGATGCTTCTTACGGAGCCACTCCTTAGTTGCCCTGGCTGTGTGTTTCGGGTCGTTGTCATGCTGGAAGACCCAGCCACGACCCATCTTCAATGCTCTTACTGAGGGAAGGAGGTTGTTGGCCAAGATCTCGCGATACATGGCCCCATCCATCCTCCCCTCAATACGGTGCAGTCGTCCTGTCCCCTTTGCAGAAAAGCATCCCCAAAGAAATGTTTCCACCTCCATGCTTCACGGTTGGGATGGTGTTCTCGGGGTTGTACTCATCCTTCTTCTTCCTCCAAACACGGCGAGTGGAGTTTAGACCAAAAAGCTCTATTTTTGTCTCATCAGACCACATGACCTTCTCCCATTCCTCCTCTGCATCATCCAGATGGTCATTGGCAAACTTCAGACGGGCCTGGACATGCGCTGGCTTGAGCAGGGGGATCTTGCGTGCGCTGCAGGATTTTAATCCATGACGGCGTAGTGTGTTACTAATGGTTTTCTTTGAGACTGTGTTCCCAGCTCTCTTCAGGTCATTGACCAGGTCCTGCTGTGTAGTTCTGGGCTGATCCCTCACCTTCCTCATGATCATTGATGCCCCACGAGGTGAGATCTTGCATGGAGCCCCAGACCGAGGGTGATTGACCGTCATCTTGAACTTCTTCCATTTTCTAATAATTGCGCCAACAGTTGTTGCCTTCTCACCAAGCTGCTTGCCTATTGTCCTGTAGCCCATCCCAGCCTTGTGCAGGTCTACAATTTTATCCCTGATGTCCTTACACAGCTCTCTGGTCTTGGCCATTGTGGAGAGGTTGGAGTCTGTTTGATTGGGTGTGTGGACAGGTGTCTTTTATACAGGTAACGAGTTCAAACAGGTGCAGTTAATACAGGTTATGAGTGGAGAACAGGAGGGCTTCTTAAAGAAAAACTAACAGGTCTGTGAGAGCCGGAATTCTTACTGGTTGGTAGGTGATCAAATACTTATGTCATGCAATAAAATGCAAATTAATTACTTTAAAATCATACAATGTGATTTACTGGATTTTGGTTTTAGATTCCGTCTCTCACATTTGAAGTGTACCTATGATAAAAATTACAGACCTCTACATGCTTTGTAAGTAGGAAAACCTGCAAAATTGGCAGTGTATCAAATACTTGTTCTCCCCACTGTATATCTATATATATCTATATATATATATATATATATATATATATATATATATATATATATATATATATATATATATACACCTATCTAAACTTATCTATACCTACCAGCCTCCGTCCCCGCAGGAGGCCTTTTGGTAGTCCGTCATTGTAAATAAGAATTTGTTCTTAACTGACTTGCGTAGTTAAATAAAGAAAAAAAATATATATATATATATATGTCTATACTGATCTACACTATACATATCTATATACAGTACCATTCAAAAGTTTGGACACACCTACTCATTCAAGGGTTTTTCTTTATTTTTACTATTTTCTACATTTTCTACAATAATAGTGAATCAAATCAAATAAAATAAAATGTTATTTGTCACATACACGTGTTTAGCAGATGTTATTGCGGGTGTGGCAGAATGCTTGTGCTTCTAGCTCCGACAGTGCAGTAATATCTAACAAGTAATATCTAACAATTTCACAACATATACCCTATTCACACAAATCTAGTAAGGAATTGAATTTAAGAATATATACATATATGGACAAGCAATGACAGAGCGGCATGGACTAAGATACAGAAGAATATTATAGAATAGGATGCAGTATATACATATGAGATGAGTAGTGCAAGATATGTAAACATTATTAAAGTGACTAGTGTTCCATTTCTTAAAGTGGCCAGTGATTTCAATAGGCAGCAGCAGCCTCTAATGTGCTAGTGATGGCTATTTAACAGTCTGATGGCCTTGAGATAGAAGCTGTTTTTCATTGTCTCGGTCCCAGCTTTGATGCACCTGTACTGACCTCGCCTTCTGGATGATAGCGGGGTGAACAGGCAGTGGCTTGGGTGGTTGATGTCCTTGATGATCTTTTTGGCCTTCCTGTGACATCGGGTGCTGTAGGTGTCTTGGAGGGCAGGTAGTTTGCCCCCGATAATGAGTTTGGCAGACCGCACCACCCTCTGGAGAGAACTGCGGTTGCGGGCGGTGCAGTTGCCGAAACCAGGAAACTGAAGACATCAAAACTATGAAATAACACATATGGAATCATGTAGTAACCAAAAAAGTTTTAAACAAATCAAAATATATTTTAGATTTTAGATTCTTCAAAGTAGCCACCTTTTGCCTTGATGAAACTTTGCACACTCTTGGCATTCTCTCAACCAGCTTCATGAGGTAGTCACTTGGAATGCATTTCAATTAACAGGTGTGCCTTGTTAAAAGTAAATTTGTGGAATTTCTTTCCTTCTTAATGCGTTTGAGCCAATCAGTTGTGTTGTGACAAGGTAGGGGTGGTATACAGAAGATAGCCCTATTTGGTAAAAGACCAAGTCCATATTTTGGCAAGAACAGCTCAAATAAGCAAAGAGAGACTTTTGGACTGTCCAAACTTTTGACTGGTAGTGCCTTCGGAAAGTATTCAGACCCCTTGACTTTTTCCACATTTTGTTATATTACAGCCTTATTCTAAAACGGATTAAATAAAATAAATTCATCAGCAATCTACACACAATACCCCATAATGACAAAGAGAGGTTTAGACAGTTTTGCAAATTTATAAAAAACATCAAAAACTGAAATACCTTACAAATGTATTAAAAATAAAAATAAACGTATTTACATAAGTATTCAGATCTTTTGCTATGAGACTTGAAATTCAGCTCAAATGCATCCTGTTTCCATCTATCATCCTTTAGATGTTTCTACAACTTGATTGGAGTCCACCTGTGGTAAATTCAATTGATTGGACATGATTTAGAAAGGCACACACCTGTCTATATAAGGTCCCACAGTTGACAGTTCATGTTAGCACAAAAACCAACTTTGGCCTGAATGCCAAGCGTCACGTCTGGAGGAAACCTGGCACCATCCTTACGGTGAAGCATGGTGGTGGCAGCATCATGCTGTGGGGGTGTTTTTCAGCGGCAGGGACTGGGAGACTAGTCAGGTTCGAGGCAAAGATGAACGGAGCAAAGTACAGAGAGATCCTTGATGAAAACCTGCTCCAGAGCGCTCAGGACCTCAGACTGGGGCGAAGGTTCACCTTCCAACAGGACAACGACCCTAAGCACACAGCCAAGAAAACGCAGGAGTGGCTTCGGGACAAGTCTCTGAATGTCCTTGAGTGGCCCAGCCAGAGCCCAGACTTGAACCCGATCGAACATCTCTGGAGAGACCTGAAAATAGCTGTGCAGCAACGCTCCCCATCCAACCTGATAGATCTTGAGAGGATCTGCAGAGAGGAATGGGAGAAACTCCCCAAATACAGGTGTGCCAAGCTTGTAGCTTTATACCCAAGAAGACTCGAGGCTGTAATCGCTGCTAAAGGTGCTTCAACAAAGTACTGAGTAAAGGGTCTGAATACTTATGTAAATGTGATATTTCCGTTTTTTTCTGTAAATTCACACAAAAATCTAAAAATCTGTTTTTGCGTAGTCATTTCTTAAATGTAATTACATTTCTTTTTTATTTAGCCTTTATTTTTCTAGGCAAGTCAGTTAAGAACAAATTCTAATTTACAGTGACGGCCTACTCCAGCCAAACCCGGACGACGCTGGGCCAATTGTGCGCCGCCCTATGGGACTCCCAATCTCGGCCGGTTGTGATACAGCCTGGAATCTAACCAGGGTCTGTAGTGACGCCTCAAGCGCTGCCTTAGCCACTCAGGATCCCAAACATATGGGTATTGTGTGTAGATTGATGAGAAGAAAAAAAATGGAATCCATTTTAGAATAAGGCTGTAACATAACAAAATGTGGAACAAGTCCAGGGGTCTGAATACTTTCCAAATGCACTGAACTCAGAAAGTATTGGGACAGTGACCCATTTTTGGTTCTTTTGGCTCTGTAAGTGCTGTAATTTCTAAACGGTTCACCCGATATTGATGAAAATACCCTCAAATTAAAGCTGACAGTCTGCACTATAACTCATAGCCATTGTATTATTAGGGGCGCATTCATTAGGGACGTGTTCACATTAAAAGCATTTTGCTACGGAAAACAAGAGTCAAGGTCGCCCAACCCTGTTTCAGTCAGTTTTCTTCAGTTTTCTTCCGTTTGGTACCTTATGAACACAACCCCCTCTCTTTCTCCCTCCCTCTAGTCCACTGTGTGACTCTGTTCCTCAACCTACTGGCCTGTCTGGCCCTCTTCACCATGGACGCGTCCTACGGCGTGGACTTTGGCCTGTCCATCCTTTGGCTCATCCTGTTCACCCCCTGCTCCTTCCTCTGTTGGTACAGACCTGTCTACAAGGCCTTCAAGTGAGTACAACAGGACCTACTGATCTACAGTTGGCTTGCAGACAATTATGTCATAGCTTAAAGGGATATTTTTCCTCTTTTATTTTTACACCTCAGTCTTAATCAATGTCTTACTTAGAGAAGTTATTTCTTTAATTAATGTATTATCTTGAGAATAAATTGTATAGTCTTTCATGTTTGCATAAAGCTAATTTTGGCATCCAATTGGTTTGCATGTCACTGTGCTTTGGCTTACAACAAGGCTTTGTTTATCTGGTGGATCACAAAGAACATTTGAAAGTCCCTCCAGGATTTCAGTGTGTTTTTTGTGTGTGATATTTGCATGCAGAAATAGTTGATTTTCCAATTCTGACATTTTGCATGGTAATTTGCGATTATGTTTTTCAGATTTGTCACTAAAATGCACTGACGTGAGGAAACGTTTGTTGAAGTGTGGCTTGATTGAACCATTTTATGTGGTAAAAGTGAGGTGATTGGTTAAAATTGCGAGCCTTCTTTTTGTAGTGCGGTGATTGGTCAGTTTTATGCGGTAATAGTGCGGTGATTGGTCAAATGTGCAAGCTGTTGATTTAGCTAAGAAAAACTAATGCAATCACTAAATCCTGGAGGGACTGATTTGAAACATATCAGTGTGTTGTAGCAAGGTTTAAAATATTATTATATATTATAAACTGGGTGGTTCGAGCCCTAAATGCTGATTGGCTGACAGCCGTGGTATATCAATCAATCAATCAATCAATTTTATTTTATATAGCCCTTCTTACATCAGCTAATATCTCGAAGTGCTGTACAGAAACCCAGCCTAAAACCCCAAACAGCTAGTAATGCAGGTGTAGAAGCACGGTGGCTAGGAAAAACTCCCTAGAAAGGCCAAAACCTAGGAAGAAACCTAGAGAGGAACCAGGCTATGAGGGGTGGCCAGTCCTCTTCTGGCTGTGCCGGGTGGAGATTATAACAGAACCATGCCAAGATGTTCAAAAATGTTCATAAGTGACAAGCATGGTCAAATAATAATCAGGAATAAATCTCAGTTGGCTTTTCATAGCCGATCATTAAGAGTTGAAAACAGCAGGTCTGGGACAGGTAGGGGTTCCATAACCGCAGGCAGAACAGTTGAAACTGGAATAGCAGCAAGGCCAGGCGGACTGGGGACAGCAAGGAGTCACCACGGCCGGTAGTCCCGACGTATGGTCCTAGGGCTCAGGTCTCTCAGTTGGCTTTTCATAGCCGATCATTAAGAGTTGAAAACAGCAGGTCTGGGACAGGTAGGGGTTTCGTAACCGCAGGCAGAACAGTTGAAACTGGAATAGCAGCAAGGCCAGGCGGACTGGGGACAGCAAGGTGTCATCATGCCCGGTAGTCCTGACGTATGGTCCTAGGGCTCAGGTTCTCAGAGAGAAAGAGAGAACGAGAGAATTAGAGAGAGCATACTTAAATTCACACAGGACACTGGATAAGACAGGAGAAGTACTCCAGGTATAACCAACTAACCCCAGCCCCCCGACACATAAACTACTGCAGCATAAATACTGGAGGCTGAGACAGGAGCGGTCCGGAGACACTGTGGCCCCATCCGAAGAAACCCCCGGACAGGGCCAAACAGGAAGGATATAACCCCACCCACTCTGCCAAAGCACAGCCCCCGCACCACTAGAGGGATATCCTCAACCACCAACTTACAATCCTGAGACAAGGCCGAGTATAGCCCACAGAGGTCTCCACCACAGCACAAACCAAGGGGGGGGGGCGCCAACCCAGACAGGAAGATCACGTCAGTAACTCAACCCACTCAAGTGACGCACCCCTCCCAGGGACGGCATGAAAGAGCACCAGCAAGCCAGTGACTCAGCCCCTGCAACAGGGTTAGAGGCAGAGAACCCCAGTGGAGAGGGGAACCGGCCTGGCAGAGACAGCAAGGGCTGTTCGTTGCTCCAGAGCCTTTCCGTTCACCTTCACACTCCTGGGTCAGACTACACTCAATCATATGACCTACTGAAGAGATAAGTCTTCAGTAAAGACTTAAAGGTTGAGACCGAGTCTGCGTCTCTCACATGGATAGGCAGACTGTTCCATAAAAATGGAGATCTATAGGAGAAAGCCCTGCCTCCCGCTGTTTGCTTAGAAATTCTAGGGACAATTAGGAGGCCTGCGTCTTGTGACCGTAGCGTACGTATTGGTATGTACGGCAGGACCAACTCGGAAAGATAGGTAGGAGCAAGCCCATGTAACGCTTTATAGGTTAACAGTAAAACCTTGAAATCAGCCCTTGCCTTAACAGGAAGCCAGTGTAGGGAAGCTAGCACTGGAGTAATATGATCAAATTTCTTGGTTCTAGTCAGGATTCTAGCAGCCGTATTTAGCACTAACTGAAGTTTATTTAGTGCTTTATCCGGGTAGCCGGAAAGTAGAGCATTGCAGTAGTCTAACCTAGAAGTAACAAATGCATGGATTAATTTTTCTGCATCATTTTTGGACAGAAAATTTCTGATTTTTGCAATGTTACGTAGATGGAAAAAAGCTGTCCTTGAAACAGTCTTGATATGTTCGTCAAAAGAGAGATCAGGGTCAAGAGTAACGCCGAGGTCCTTCACAGTTTTATTTGAGACGACTTTACAACCATCAAGATGAATTGTCAGATTTAACAGAAGATCTCTTTGTTTCTTGGGACCTAGAACAAGCATCTCTGTTTTGTCCGAGTTTAAAAGTAGAAAGTTTTCAGCCATCCACTTCCTTATGTCTGAAACACAGGCTTCTAGCGAGGGCAATTTTGGGGCTTCACCATGTTTCATTGAAATGTACAGCTGTGTGTCATCCGCATAGCAGTGAAAGTTAACATTATGTTTTCGAATAACATCCCCAAGAGGTAAAATATATAGTGAAAACAATAGTGGTCCTAAAACGGAACCTTGAGGAACACCGAAATGTACAGTTGATTTGTCGGAGGACAGACCATTCACAGAGACAAACTGATATCTTTCCGACAGGTAAGATCTAAACCAGGCCAGAACTTGTCCGTGTAGACCAATTTGGGTTTCCAGTCTCTCCAAAAGAATGTGGTGATCGATGGTGTCAAAGGCAGCACTAAGGTCTAGTAGCACGAGGACAGATGCAGAGCCTCGGTCTGACGCCATTAAAAGGTCATTTACCACCTTCACAAGTGCAGTCTCAGTGCTATGATGGGGTCTAAAACCAGACTGAAGCATTTCGTATACATTGTTTGTCTTCAGAAAGGCAGTGAGTTGCTGCGCAACAGCTTTTTCTAAAAATTTTGAGAGGAATGGAAGATTCGATATAGGCCGATAGTTTTTTATATTTTCCTTTTTTTTATATCAGAGCGTATACCATGTGTATGACAAAAAATGTATTTTTAATGCTCTAATAACATTGGTAACCAGTTTATAATAGCAATAAGGCACCTCGGGGGATTTGTGGTATATGGCCAATATACCACGGCTAAGGGCTGTATCCAGGCACTCCGCGTTGCGTCGTTATATAATATTTCTTACCAACTGAGCTATAGAGGACCATATCGTAGGCTGGCTTGCCACAAAGCAAATAGGGAAATATTTTGCAGTAGGTTGTTTACTGTTTTATAATGGGTATCGATGCCCAGTCATCGTGGTAATGATGTTCCTTAATTAAACTATTTCAATTAAACAGACATGCTATGATAATGATATTGTAATGTTGTTGACATCCTGTCCAATAGCCAAACACGGAGGAACAGTGTAGTGTGCAAAAAAATGAAGGGTTTTATTTCTCAATGTACTGCCAGATTGTGTTATTTAATCCAATGCGTTTTCTAAACCCTGGGTCTCTGCAGGTCGGACAGCTCCTTCAGTTTCTTCTTCTTCTTCTTTGTGTTCTTCTGCCAAGTGGTGGTGTTCATTATCCAGTCTGTGGGCATCCCCAGGTGGGGAAACAGGTGGGTCTGAGTGAATGAGATGCTATGGATGTCAAATTGATGTATTTTTCTGTTTCGCATATCTTCAATCTGTACGTGTGGAGGGGGGTTGTGTGTGTGTGTGTGTGTGTGTGTGTGTGTACACTACAGCCTGAGTGAATCTGCATGCCAGTCAATGAGCTTTCTCTCTATCTCTATTATTTCTTCCATCTCTTTCTTGCTCTTCTTGTCATCTCTGACGGATGCCTTCCTACTTCAGTGTATCTCGCTGGCTGTCTCTTGTTGTCTCCCTTCTTTTGGTGTAATCACAAATGTCTTTTTTGCTGGATACGTGACTAAGGGCTTTCACCAGTCCAACCAGGGCCCGTATTCACCAGTCCAACCAGGGCCCGTATTCACCAGTCCAACCAGGGCCCGTATTCACCAGTCCAACCAGGGCCCGTATTCACCAGTCCAACCACATATTCACCAGTCCAACCAGGGCCCGTATTCACCAGTCCAACCACATATTCACCAGTCCAACCAGGGCCCGTATTCACCAGTCCAACCACATATTCACCAGTCCAACCAGGGCCCGTATTCACCAGTCCAACCACATATTCACCTGTCCAACCAGGGCCCGTATTCACCAGTCCAACCACATATTCACCAGTCCAACCAGGGCCCGTATTCACCAGTCCAACCACATATTCACCAGTCCAACCAGGGCCCGTATTCACCAGTCCAACCACATATTCACCTGTCCAACCAGGGCCCGTATTCACCAGTCCAACCACATATTC
The DNA here is from genome assembly GCF_964263955.1 of Coregonus lavaretus. Lineage (NCBI taxonomy): Eukaryota > Metazoa > Chordata > Actinopteri > Salmoniformes > Salmonidae > Coregonus > Coregonus lavaretus. Next base: position 7,247,556 of record NC_140008.1, read on the forward strand.
ACCAGTCCAACCAGGGCCCGTATTCACCAGTCCAACCAGGGCCCGTATTCACCAGTCCAACCACATATTCACCAGTCCAACCAGGGCCCGTATTCACCAGTCCAACCAGGGCCCGTATTCACCAGTCCAACCACATATTCACCAGTCCAACCAGGGCCCATATTCACCAGTCCAACCAGGGCCCATATTCACAAAACGTCTTAAGATTAGGAGTACTGATCTAGGATCAGTTTTCCCTTTAAGTACGAGTGTATGGCAATGAGGAACCTGATCCTAGATCAGCACTCCTACTCTGAGATACTTTGTGAATACGGGCCCAGGTCAGATATGTGAGGGAGGGAGGTAGAATGCACTTGTAAAGAATTGGAACAGGGCCACTGTTTGCTTTGAGTAGTTGATAAGTAAATCAGAAAATATTTTGATCAATGAAATATAATATTTTGTCAAATATTGTGAATTCTATAAATATTGTGAATACAAACCATAGAATCGTTCAATGGTGAATAACATATACGTTTTATAACATCATTTCTAAGGAAAATGCATTCACGTGTTAGACTAAATGAAACAGCTTACCGTGTATTGATTCCTTCTTCTTCATTCCAGTGGTTGGAACGCCTCGTTGTCCGTCATTTTCTCCAACAAGGCGGTGGGAGCCATCATGATGGTGGTGGCCTACTTCTTCACCAACTGTGCTGTGCTGTCAATCATTCTGCTTAGATTGGTACGTGGCGTTGCCGTAACTCCCTGGGAGAATCTCTATCGCATTTCCTTGATATCCATTGCGTCCTCACCTCCTCCTCCTCCTCAAAACCCATTGGATGAGAAGGTCAGAGGGGCGGGACATCTGACCTTCTCATCCAATCAGAGGGTCGGGACATCTGAACTTCTCATCCAATTGGTTTTAGGAAGGAGGCTAGGAGAGAGGACACGAGGAATCAAGGAAATGCAATTGAAATTATCCCCCTGTGTGCTGTGTGTTATAACTGTACAAATCCAGTTTTTTGACTGAGCAGTTTTGTTTTCAGTATGACCATGACTGGTGCTTTACTATAAAGCCAGTCTAGTTCAGTTCAATCCTGTCTATTGTTTTCAGTATGACCATGACTGGTGCTTTACTATAAAGCCAGTCTAGTTCAGTTCAATCCTGTCTATTGTTTTCAGTATGACCATGACTGGTGCTTTACTATAAAGCCAGTCTAGTTCAGTTCAATCCTGTCTATTGTTTTCAGTATGACCATGACTGGTGCTTTACTATAAAGCCAGTCTAGTTCAGTTCAATCCTGTCTATTGTTTTCAGTATGACCATGACTGGTGCTTTACTATAAAGCCAGTCTAGTTCAGTTCATTCCTGTCTATTGTTTTCAGTATGTCCATGACTGGTGCTTTACTATAAAGCCAGTCTAGTTCAGTTCAATCCTGTCTATTGTTTTCAGTATTTCCATGACTGGTGCTTTACTATAAAGCCAGTCTAGTTCAGTTCAATCCTGTCTATTGTTTTCAGTATGTCCATGACTGGTGGTTTACTATAAACCCAGTCAAGTTCAGTTCAATCCTGTCTATTGTTTTCAGTATGACCATGACTGGTGCTTTACTATAAAGCCAGTCTAGTTCAGTTCAATCCTGTCTGTTTTGGGTCGCCTCTGGGATTAGTATTAACATAAACACTTACTCGGTGACTGGGTTCATCAGGAAGTGCATAGAGGATGTCTTCCTACTGTGACGATTAGAACTTATCCAAACCAAAAAAACGTGGATAAATGGCAACATTTGCACAAAACTGAAAGCGCAAACTACCGCATTTAACCACGGCAAGGTGACTGTATTCATTTAACGAAACAGAATGTAAGCTGGCGAGATCAGGATTGTTCGTACGGGGCTAAGTTGTAATTAACCTGATTCATTTTATCAACCAGCTAATTATTAGAATCAGGTGCGCTAGATTAGGGTTGGAGTGAAAACCTAGAGGACGGTATCTCTCCAGGAACAGGGTTGGAGAGAACCTAGAGGACGGTAGCTCTCCAGGAACAGGGTTGGAGAGAACCTAGAGGACGGTAGCTCTCCAAGAACAGGGGAGGACGGTAGCTCTCCAGGAACAGGGTTGGAGAGAACCTAGAGGACGGTAGCTCTCCAGGAACAGGGTTGGTGAGAACCTAGAGGACGGTAGCTCTCCAGGAACAGGGTTGGAGAGAGAACCTAGAGGACGGTATCTCTCCAGGAACAGGGTTGGAGAGCCCTGCTATACATTCTATACTATAGCCCCTAATGACGTGGTGTCCTCTCCCAGGTGCACAGCCAGTACCGGCGTACCGGGGCCAGCTTCCAGAAGGCCCAGCAGGAGTTCTTCCAGGGTGTGCTCACCAACAAGACCTTCCAGACGGCCGCCGCCTCCGGAGCGTCCTCCGCCGCCTCTGGAGCCTTCCAGGGGAACAGCTAGACCCAGGCTGGGTTAACTCAACCCCCAGATACCCCCTTCACCTCCTCCATCCAACCCCCACCACCGCACCACCTTTTTGGGATGGATCCCCCTCCCCAAACCCTGCTGTCACCATCCAGTGCAGGTCCCACCATGGTGCTCATTTCATATATGAGCTGTGGTCATCGGACAGCAAGAAATGGTTGCTTGAGTAGGAAACTGTCCCAACTGTGGTTTTTGGGAATTGGAAGCCTGATGTCAAATGGTTGTGAATCTTGTGATGCTCTTCAGTATGTGTTTGTGTGCACTTTTTTTGCGATGCTTGTGTATGTGTGGATATTCTCTTTTAGCGATTCTCTCCTGTGTGTGTGTGTGTGTGTGTGTTTGTGTGTGTGTGTGTGTGTGTGTGTGTGTGTGTGTGGCGCTCCTGATAGTGTCTTGCATGTCTGGCTGTTGTAAAGTAACCACCGGTTGAGACTCTGTTGTAAAGTAACCACCGGCTGAGACTCTGTTGTAAAGTAACCACCGGTTGAGACTCTGTTGTAAAGTAACCACCGGTTGAGACTCTGTTGTAAAGTAACCACCGGTTGAGACTCTGTTGTAAAGTAACCACCGGCTGAGACTCTGTTGTAAAGTAACCACCGGTTGAGACTCTGTTGTAAAGTAACCACCGGTTGAGACTCTGTTGTAAAGTAACCACCGGCTGAGACTCTGTTGTAAAGTAACCACCGGTTGAGACTCTGTTGTAAAGTAACCACCGGTTGAGACTCTGTTGTAAAGTAACCACCGGCTGAGACTCTGTTGTAAAGTAACCACCGGCTGAGACTATGTTGTAAAGTAACCACCGGTTGAGACTCTGTTGTAAAGTAACCACCGGTTGAGACTCTGTTGTAAAGTAACCACCGGTTGAGACTCTGTTGTAAAGTAACCACCGGTTGAGACTCTGTTGTAAAGTAACCACCGGTTGAGACTCTGTTGTAAAGTAACCACCGGTTGAGACTCTGTTGTAAAGTAACCACCGGCTGAGACTCTGTTGTAAAGTAACCACCGGTTGAGACTCTGTTGTAAAGTAACCACCGGTTGAGACTCTGTTGTAAAGTAACCACCGGCTGAGACTCTCAACAATGGTGGCTTTTCAGCATCCTTTAATTTCAATGTACAAATGAAGACAATGAGTGTTGCTTTTAGTAGGGTGAAACCTGAATGAAAAATATGAAGTTTAAAGTGTGTACTCTGTCTAATAAGACTATGATAATCACCTAGGTTATTAGTTACCATGGCTACTGTAATTATTAGATGCACATTTTCCATTATACTTACAAATCACCTCAAACTAACGGACCTTTAGAGTCACACCATTAGCCTTTTAGAGTCACACCATTAGCCTTTTAGAGTCACACCATTAGCCTTTTAGAGTCACACCATTAGCCTTTTAGAGTCACACCATTAGCCTTTTAGAGTCACACCATTAGCCTTTTAGAGTCACACCATTAGCCTTTTCAGACCTTTAGTCACACCATTAGCCTTTTAGAGTCACACCATTAGCCTTTTAGAGTCACACCATTAGCCTTTTCAGACCTTTAGAGTCACACCATTAGCCTTTTAGAGTCACACCATTAGCCTTTTAGAGTCACACCATTAGCCTTTTAGAGTCACACCATTAGCCTTTTCAGACCTTTAGAGTCACACCATTAGCCTTTTCAGATAGTTCTCGTCAAAATGAGGTACTTTGTTTCCAATCTTTTCATGTTCTAAAAAGTGCCTGCTGTATGTGTGAAGTATTGGCTTTGACAATGAGAGACTGGTGTTGTGTAAGAATGGGTTGAATATTTGATAGCAGGTTGGTTTGTCAGTATAGGCTGTCCCATTCACCTTAAAGGGACAGTTCACCCCATTGTCAGTATAGACTGTCCCATTCAACTTAAAGGGACAGTTCACCCCATTGTCAGTATAAGCTGTCCCATTCATCTTAAAGGGACAGTTCACCCCAGAACCCAAGTTTGTTTGTCATTTTCATACCCCCAAAGTGGTCTGTTTCACGATGTCTATATCCCACTACACATGCATTCAAAGAAACGTGTAGGCATTCATCTCAAACCAATGAAAACAATGGTAACCTTAGTACAGATCGTATGGAATAGACTGCTTTTCTTACACTTAAAGGCCCATTCTGTGATAGTCACCGCTGTTAGGGTATGATGGAGTCTGGCAAACTTGGATTTTGGAGTGGACTACACCTTTGACCAAAACCTTGACGTGTGCCTTGACCAGTGCCTTGCAGAAGTGTCGTCTCTCCAGTTTGCCACTGTAGCCATTGGTTCCTACGGTAACCAACCCTTAACCATATTATGGGAGATATTCCGTTATTAAAGAACAATACTTTTCATACTATCGTGTCGACCCAAATCGTGCTGTACTCATATTTTCATTTCACGTTGTTCTTTCCAGCACGGTTCAGGCAACTATGCTGGATGCATAACCAAGCCAGTGCAGTACAGCTCTGTTCAGCTTAGCTCAGTAGTGTGAAAAGGGTGTCAATTAGATTGACATTCTCACCTACAAATGATTGCTATATTCTATTCTATGGATTTGCCACTAACAGACTAAATGAGAACAATGTGAAATAGCTTTTAGCTCTATTTAGGATTATTTTTTATACTTCAGGCGGGAAGCGCTTGTCAGTCAAAATTTGAGCTGGATAAAGTAGAGCTGAGTGGTGAAAAAATAAGATAAATGCTCTTATTTGAGATTCTTTCTTACTGTAACACACATTTCTTCCCTAAGCTTCCTAGACGAAGACCAGCACTTAAATTATTTGTGAATGGATTGATGTAAATTATCTATTTTGTCAGTTTGATTTGCCACATTCACAGGAGTATATATTCATTTCTATAAGTGTTGGTTTAAATGTAAGAATTGTCTGAGATCAACAAAGCAAATCAATACTGAAGAATGTAATATTTGATCGAATGGTTTACTAAAGGTTAAAAAAAGTATTATCTAAATCATTGTTTCTTAAAATGACTATTGATACTGAAATAGATTGTGTTTTCTTAATTCATATCTGTGTGAATATGACCATTGACATGCATTGTATTGGGAGGGGAGAATTTTATATTGGCTTTTGTAATAAAAATGTTTGCTTTAACTGATACAATTCTTGTGTTTTAAATTAAGATAAGTTAACTAACATAACAACAACATTCTGTGAAATCCTGTGTGATGTTTCAAAGGACTTATTTTGATTCAAATCCTTTTCTCCCTTCCTTGAAGTGATCACTAATCTAACATAATTGGACATGTAAGAGCAAGACCTTCACCAATCCAGTCATATCAGTACCGCGATTAGGGCTGTCCTAAATGGCACCCTATTCCCTACAACGTGCTCTCCTTTGGACTAGAGATGCAGCCTACTTTCACGAAACTAGGAAGGAAGGATGCAATTCTGAAGTATTTGAATGGGATCAATATTGAAATGCACCGTGGCCTTTTTAAAATGTCCTCCACCTTCCCCTTGACCCACTCCACCACTCCGCTGTCTGACGCTGCAGTGACTTTGCAATAAAGAACAAACCGCAGCAGCTGACGCTCTCCCCTCTCCAGGGTGCAGGCCAGAATAACAACCCAGCCTCCAGCCCCTCCTCTTTCTCCTCCTCCTCCTCTTGCTCCTCCTCCAGCTCCTCCTCTTTCTCCTCCTCCAGCCCCTCCTCTTTCTCCTCCTCCAGCCCCTCCTCTTTCTCCTCCTCCAGCCCCTCCTCCTCTTTCTCCTCCTCCAGCTCCTCCTCTTTCTCCTCCTCCAGCTCCTCCTCATCCTCTTGCTCCTCCAGCTCCTCCTCTTTCTCCTCCTCCAGCCCCTCCTCTTTCTCCTCCTCCAGCCCCTCCTCCTCTTTCTCCTCCTCCAGCTCCTCCTCTTTCTCCTCCTCCAGCTCCTCCTCATCCTCTTGCTCCTCCAGCTCCTCCTCTTTCTCCTCCTCCAGCCCCTCCTCTTTCTCCTCCTCCAGCACCTCCTCCTCAAGCCACTCCTCTTTCTCCTCCTCCAGCTCCTCCTCCTCCTCTTTCTCCTCCTCCAGCCCCTCCTCCTCTTTCTTCTCCTCCAGCCCCTCCTCTTGCTCCTCCTCCTCCTCTTTCTCCTCCTCCAGCCCCTCCTCTTGCTCCTCCTCCTCTTTCTCCTCCTACAGCCCCTCCTCCTCTTTCTCCTCCTCCAGCTCCTCCAACTTCTTCTCCTCCAGCTCCTCCTCCAGCTCCTCCTCTTTCTTCTCCTCCAGCTCCTCCTCTTTCTCCTCCTCCAGTTCCTCCTCCTTCTCCTTCTACTCCACCTTCATCAAATGGGACAGTGTCCCAGCCATCACCAGCCAACCACCTGACCCTGCACACCGCTCATTCAGATCACAGTCTGTAAGACACAGAGACCCAGTGGAATTCTCCTGACGCTTTACAGGTACATATTCACGGCAGGGGAGCTAGCTATTTAAAAGTCCAACAAAGCAATCAAGGTCGACGAGGAGAGGAGCAGTCTGAGTTTGAACAGCTTTGGCAAGTCGATGAAGGGAGGGATGCAAGAAGGAGGCTGTACCTGTTGTATTGATGGAACAGATTGTTGTGGTTTTCTTTGCAGGAACTTATAGACAATAGTCATAACCAAGGCTTGGCCTGGACCCAGATCTGTTTGTACTGTCTTGCCAACATCTAAGGTAATTGATGGCCATCAATGACCATAGGAGTTGGGAAGACAGCACAAACAGATCTGGGACCAGGCTAGTCAAGGCCTATCTTGTCTAATAGATAGATTCTGAATGTACACAGTGCCGTTTTAGAGGTGTTGATTGACTGGTATCAGAAAGAGAAAGTGCAATTTTAGAAAACGAAACAAAATATGCTTCGAAAAGTGACGTATGTGTGTTGAGAGAGGTCAAGCAGCAGAGGTCACTCCAGCTCTTCATGAGTTAGTCACTTCTTCATTGACATTATTGGCATGGCATCACCTACCATAGAGAAGCTAAGCTGATAGCACTCTCAAAAACTTGGGATTTGACTTATCCTAATTGTTTTATTATCAACAAACAAACATTTGCAGCACTGCAGCGATATAAATGAAGGTATATATTTATTTTAAGGAGAGTCAATAATTCTTTCCCCAGTAGGGTGCAGCACTTTGGAGTTTCTGGAACATGCTGAAATGAAGTGCTGACTCATTGCTCAGTGCTGGATCATATGGTGAGACGGGGTACTTTTCACCAATTTAATACAAATAACCTACATCTGTCCTCTACAAATTGGTGTAGTTATATGTAACTCAAACTGCAAATGCATGGTTTTGTCTTGAATACAAGGAGTGAGTTGTTACAATTTATCCCAGAGTCTGGCTCAGTCGTAACATTGCTTCTTGAGGTGAAATGTAAAAGTCAAAAAAAAAAATCATAAATCATGACATGCAACTAAACATTAAAAAGCCTTTATTGAGAACATGAAAACAACATCGCCATGTGGCAGAAATTATAATACAATGTTTATTATTGAACTATTATTGAACATTAACTGGCCCTTCTCAACTATTACATTTACATTTAGCAGACGCTCTTATCCAGAGCGACTTACAGTTAGTGAGTGCATACATTTTTTCATACTGCATCTGAACTAAACAGTGTTTGTGTGTTACATGTCCACAGTGGTTTGGTAGTCCCGGGGTACAGGCTTGGTGGGCCCATCATTTGCATTCCCAGCACTGCACCCAGACCTTCTCAGGCTTGTTACAACTAACCCTGACCCTTGCACCCATTAGCTAGCTTCAATTTTAAAACTTAAACATTGCTAAATTACATCAAATACTTCTACACAGACTGGTTATAAACCTGATATAAGTTTGGTGACACTAAATACAAAGCAGGAGATGCCATCACCCAAAAAATATATTTAAAAATATATATTACCTCAAAATCATATTTTGGTCAATACAATCTGCAGTTTATCACAGGGTCTTGCTTCTTCACATGAGGGTTGAGGACTAAACTGAGCATGTGCAAATGAATCACATGATTCTATCTTGCTCCTTGGATTGGAGGAATTGAAAGTGTTACAACTATCCCCAGTCTCCCCCAACCTGCAGCCCATACTGTACATTTACATCATTCAGCAGACGCTCTTATCCAGAGCGACTTACAAATAGGTGCATTCAACTTATGATAGCCAGTGGGACAACCACTTTTCTTAAAAAATATATATATATATATTTTTTTTATGGGGGGTGGGGGAAGAATAATTACTTTTATACTATTCCAGGTATTCCTTAAAGAGGTAGGGTTTCAAGTGTCTCCGGAAGGTGGTCAGTGACTCCGCTGTCCTGGCGTCGTGGGGGAGCTTGTTCCACCATTGGGGTGCCAGAGCAGCGAATAGCTTTGACTGGGCTGAGCGGGAACTGTGCTTCCATAGAGGTAGGGGAGCTAGCAGGATTTTGGAGTGGACTACACAGGGTGTTGTCCAGGGTCACGCCAAGGTTCTTTGCACTCTGGGAGGAGGACACAATGGAGTTGTCAACCGTGATGGCGAGATCATGGAGCGGGCAGTCCTTCCCCGGGAGGAAGAGCAGCTCTGTCTTGCCGAGGTTCAGCTTGAGGTGGTGATCCGACATCCACACTGATATATCTGCCAGACATGCAGAGATGCGATTCGCCACCTGGTTATCAGAAGGGGGAAAGGAGAAAATGAATTGTGTGTCATCTGCGTAGCAATGATAGGAGAGACCATGTGAGGATATGACAGAGCCAAGTGACTTGGTGTATAGAGATAATAGGAGAGGGCCTAGAACTGAGCCCTGGGGGACACCAGTGGTGAGAGCACTGCTTGGTGTATGTATTCAACTGACCGATCTATGAATGCTGAATGCCTAATTGAATATGTCTCTCTCTCTCTCTCTCTCTCTCTCTGTCTCTCTCTCTCTCTCTCTCTCTCTCTCTCTCTCTCTGTCTCTCTCTCTCTCTCTCTCTCTCTCTCTCTCTCTCTCTCTCTCTCTCTCTCTCTCTCTCTCTCTCTCTCTCTCTCTCTCTCTCTCTCTCTCTCTCTCTCTCTCTCTCTCTCTCTCTCTCTCTCTCTCTCTCTCTCTCTCTCTCTCTCTCTCTCTCTCTCTCTCTCTCTCTGTGTCTCTCTCTCTCTCTGTGTGTCTCTCTGTCTCTCTCTCTCTCCCTGTCTCTCTCTCTGTCTCTCTCTCTCTCTCTCTCTGCCTCTCTATCTCTGTGTCTCTCTCTGTGTCTCTCTCTCTGTGTCTCTCTCTCTGTCTCTCTCTGTCTCTCTCTCTCTCTCTCTCTCTCTGTGTCTCTCTCTGTCTCTCTCTCTGTCTCTCTCTCTATGTGTCTCTCTCTGTGTCTGTCTCTCTCTGTCTCTCTCTGTCTCTCTCTGTCTCTGTCTCTCTGTCTCTCACACACACACACACACAATCTACTTCATTGCTGCAGAGATGCTTCTATCACAGGAAATTGCACACCTATAATATAGCCTATTGGAACACCATCCTTTTAACCCAATTGCATCAACCTTCAGAAAAGGGTTATGTCATCGTCAAGTCCTGTGGTGATGGTTTCTGCTGGAACACCCTCTGGTATATATTTAGATGTGTGAACCACAGGCACAAGGGCAGTGTCCCAAATGGTACCCTATTCTCTACATAGTGCACTACTTTTGATCAGAACCCTATGGGCCCTAGTCAAAAGTAGTGCACTACGTAGGGAATAGGGTTCCATTTGGGAGAACGTCAATGTCAACGAGGAGGAAATATCATTTAGGCAGTCGCAGAGAATAAACAGAGTTTGAAGACTGGCCTTTGCACTGAACTCACTGCATGGCCTGAATGGGAAATAGTAACTGATAACTTCTTAATTTTCTACGGATCATTTTAATATCCTCTTCCACTGTGGCAGATTGCCTGGGTTAGTCCATTGAACAAATCGTAAATGGGAAATGGCCTACAAATTCATTTTCAAGACATCAAAAGTCCCTAAAATAGTGCCTTATATATTAAATATTCACATTTATATTCACTACATTTTAGCTATCTAAATAAAAATGTGGCAACTAAATCACACTTTTTATCTGAATAATTAATTAAATTAGTGTTGTGGAGTCCTATCACAATGACTAAGGCTTGTCTGTACTTTTAACAGCCTTAAATTGATAAACATTGATATTGATGTCTTAAGAGGCTTCCTCAGCATTTTTGGCAATGTTTATAATTCATTCAAGCTTGTCTGACAGACCCAGCAGAAATACAACATAGGGAGGATCTCTGAGGCAGCAAGTGATCTGTGTTTGGCCGGCGACTGGACCTTTTTTTGGAACACCATTATTTTTGTCTTACTGAGATTCTCTGTCAGGGCCCAGCTCTGACAGAATCTGTGCAGAAGATCTAGGTGCTGCTGTAGGCCCTCCTTGGTTGGGGACAGAAGCACCAGATCATCAGCAAACAGTAGACATTTGACTTCAGATTCTAGTAGGGTGAGGCCGGGTGCTACAGACTGTTCCAGTGCCCTCGTCATTTATATATTTATATATATTTTTATGAGCATGGCCTTATTTCTATTACAGCATATTGGATGACTGTCATTCATATTCCATTCACACAGCTCAATGTTACATCGATAGGTTTAGGTTACTACTTGATGCTGTCTGGACCAAAAGAGTATAACATGTTGCCACTGCAGCATTTGATTGATTGATGCCAGCAAGCGTTTAAAAAAAATTATAAAATAATTAGCCAATCAGCGTTGAGCTGAGCTCAACTGTGGGTTTGTCCTGGTGCAGCAAAACGCTCCCCAAGGGAGGCCAGTTTGGATTTGGCTTCACACCAATCAAATCACTTCTTCAGCAAAACGTCATTTTCAGAAAGACTTGTCTGTTTCTGGTCTGCATGTGTTGTTGTGCTGCAGTAGCTAGCTTGCTAAATCGGCCCTTTCCTAAGCCATGGATGGAGATGGGGATTTGGACTTGTGGTTTTGACTTAATTCTCTGTACAGGCCAATGATTATGACGGCGATTCTGATTCTAACCACAAATGAATATGTTGTGCCACTGGCCTGAGATGATTCAAGTTCAATATGTAGCCTAGATGTAGCCTAGTAGGCACATGATAACTAGCTAGGTAACTTAGCTGGTTCATTGTTGCCCATTCCAGGAAGTTAGGCTAGCAAGCGTTTTAGATATGTAGCCTATGACAACAACAACTAAAAGTGTACTTACTGTATGACAGAGCCATATATCGTGTTGCCAACATTAAAGACAGGAGGATGGCATTGCCGTTCAACTAGTCTACAAGTACAGAGTCAACATGTTTTGTTATAGTTGTACGCACACACACACACACACACACACACACACACACACACACACACACACACACACACACACACACACACACACACACACACACACACACAAATCAGGACCATGGACAGCCACATGCTATTTATACTGAACAAAAATATGAACCCAACATGTAAAGTGTTGGTCCCATGTTTCATGAGCTGAAATAAAAGATCCCAGAAATTTTCCGTACTCACCAAAAGCTTTTTTCTCTCAAAATTTTTGCAAAAATGTGTTTACATCCGTTAGTGAGCATTTCTCCTTTGCCAAGAGAATCCATCCACCTGACAGGTGTGGAATATCAAGAAGCTGATTAAAACGCATGATAATTACACAGGTGCACCTTGTGCCTGGGACAATAAAAGGCCTTTCTAAAATGTGCAGTTTTGTCACACAACACAATGCCACAGATGTCTAAAAATTTGAGGGACTGTGCAATTGGCATGCTGACTGAAGGAATGTCCGCCAGACAATAAATGGCAACATTAAATGGTTTTGTGATGAATAAGTCTTTCTGCCCATGATTTCATTTATAGTACTACAGTGTTTTTTTCCATCATTATTTATATATTTTTAACATCATCCACATAAATCTTTTGTATGATCTCTTATACACTATTTTAGGCCCAGCTTTCGGAGCTTTGGCTTTCCTGGATATACAGCGCATTTGGAAAGTATTCAGACCCCCTTTTCCACATTTTGTTACAATACAGCCTTATTCTGAAATGGTTCAAGTCCGGGCACTGGCTGAGCCACTCAAGGACATTCAGAGACTTGTCCCGAAGCCACTCCTGTGCCTTGGCTGTGTGCTTACGGTTGTTGTCCTGTTGGAAGGTGAACCTTCGCCCCAGTCTGAGGTCCTGAGCGCTCTGGAGCAAGTTTTCATCAAGGATCTCTCTGTACAGTCGTGGTCAAAACATTTGAGAATGACACAAATATTAATTTCCACAAAGTCTGCTGCCTCAGTTTTTATGATGGCAATTTGCATATACTCCAGAATGTTATGAAGAGTGATCAGATGAATTGCAATTAATTGCAAAGTCCCTCTTTTCCATGAAAATGAACTTAATCCCCCCAAAACATTTCCACTGCATTTCAGCCCTGCCACAAAAGGACCAGCTGACATCATGTCAGTGATTCTCTCGTTAACACAGGTGAGAGTGTTGACGAGGACAAGGCTGGAGATCACTCTGTCATGCTGATTGAGTTAGAATAACAGACTGGAAGCTTTAAAAGGAGGGTGGTGCTTGAAATCATTGTTCTTCCTCTGTTAGACATGGTTACCTGCAAGGAAACACGTGCCGTCATAATTGCTTTGCACAAAAAGTGCTTCACAGGCAAGGATATTGCTGCTAGTAAGATTGCACCTAAATCAACCATTTATCGGATCATCAAGAACTTCAAGGAGAGAGGTTCAATTGTTGTGAAGAAGGCTTCAGGGCGCCCAAGAAAGTCCAGCAAGTGCCAGGACCGTCTCCTAAAGTTGATTCAGCTGCGGGATCGGGGCACCACCAGTGCAGAGCTTGCTCAGGAATGGCAGCAGGCAGGTGTGAGTGCCTGGTGTCAAGAAGGGCAGCGAGGAAGCCACTTCTCTCCAGGAAAAACATCAGGGACAGACTGATATTCTGCAAAAGGTACAGGGATTGGACTGCTGAGGACTGGGGTAAAGTCATTTTCTCTGATGAATCCCTTTTCCGATCGTTTGGGGCATCCGGAAAAAAGCCTGTCCGGAGAAGACAAGGTGAGCGCTACCATCAGTCCTGTGTCATGCCAACAGTAAAGCATTCTGAGACCATTAATGTGTGGGGTTTCTTCTCAGCCAAGGGAGTGGGCTCACTCACAATTTTGCCTAAGAACACAACCATGAATAAAGAATGGTACCAACACATCCTCCGGGAGCAACTTCTCCCAACCATCCAAGAACAGTTTGCTGACAACCAATGCCTTTTCCAGCATGATGGAGCACCTTGCCATAAGGCAAAAGTGATAACTAAGTGGCTCGGGGAACAAAACATTGAAATGTTGGGTCCATGGCCAGGAAACTCCCCAGACCTTAATCCCATTGAGAACTTGTGGTCAATGCTCAAGAGGCGGGTGGACAAACAAAAACCCACAAATTCTGACAAACTCCAAGCATTGATTATGCAAGAATGGGCTGCCATCAGTCAGGATGTGGCCCAGAAGTTAATTGACAGCATGCCAGGGCGGATTGCAGAGGTCTTGAAAAAGAAGGGTCAACACTGCAAATATTGACTCTTTGCATAAACTTTATGTAATTGTCAATAAAAGCCTTTGACACTTATGGAATGCTTGTAATTATACTTCAGTATACCATAGTAACATCTGAGAAAAATATCTAAAAACACTGAAGCAGCAAACTTTGTGAAGACCAATGCTTGTGTCATTCTCAAAACTTTTGACCACGACTGTACTTTGCTCCGTTTGTCTCGATCCTGACTAGTCTCCCAGTCCCTGCCGCTGAAAAACATCCCCACAGCATGATGCTGCCACCACCATGCTTCACCGTAGGGATGGTATTGGCCAGGTGATGAGTGGTGCCTGGTTTCCTCCAGACGTGACACTTGGCATTTAGGCCAAAGAGTTCAATCTTGGTTTCATCAGACCAGAGAATCTTGTTTCTCATGGTCTGAGAGTCCTTTAGGTGCCTTTTGGCAAACTCCAAGCGGGCTTTCATGTGCCTTTTCCTGAGAAATGGCTTCCGTCTGGTCACTCTACCATAAAGGCCTGATTGGTGGAGTGCTGCAGAGATAGTTGTCCTTCTGGAAGGTTCTCCCATCTCCACAGAGGAACTCTGGAGCTCTGTCAGAGTGACCATTGGGTTCTTGGTCACCTCCCTGACCAAGGCCCTTCTCCCCCGATTGCTCAGTTTGGCCGGGCGACGAGCTCTAGGAAGAGTCTTGGTGGTTCCTAACTTCTTCAATTTAAGAATGATGGAGGCCACTGTGTTCTTGGGAACCTTCAATGCTGCAGACATTTTTTGTTACCCTTCCCCAGATCTGTGCCTCGAAACAATCCTGTCTCGGAGCTCTACGGACAATTCCGTCAACCTCATGGCTTAGTTTTTGCTTTGACATGCACTGTCAACTGTGGGACCTTATATAGACAGCTGTGTACCTTTCCACATCATGTCCAATCAATTGAATTTACCACAGGTGGACTCCAATCAAGTTGTAGAAACATCAAGGATGACCAATGGAAACAGGATGCACCTGAGCTCAATTTCGAGTCTCATAGGAAAGGGTCTGAATACTTACGTAAATACCTTATTTATTCTTATTTTTTTTTCGCTTTGTCATTATGGGGTATTGTGTTGATGAGAAAAAATGATCATTTAATCAATTTTAGAATAAGGCTGTAACGTAACAAAATGTGGAAAAGTGAAGGGGTCTGAATACCTTCGGAAACTATTCAGACCCCTTGACTTTTCCCACATTTTGTTACATTACAGCTTTATCCTAAAATGGATTAAATAAAAAAAAGATCCTCAGCAATCTACACACATACCCCATAATGACAAAGCGAAAACAGGTTTTTAGAAATGTTAGCAAATGTATTACTAATAAAAAACGGAAATACCTTATTTACATAAGTATTCAGACCCTTTGCTATGACACTCGAAATTGAGCTCAGGTGCAGATCCTTGATGAAAACCTGCTCCAGAGCGCTTAGAACCTCAGACTGGGGCAAAGGTTCACCTTCCAACAGGACAATGACCCTAAGCACACAGCCAATACAATGCAGGAGTGGCTTCGGGACAAGTCTCTGAATGTCCTTGAGTGGCCCAGCCAGAGCCCAGACTTGAACCCGATCAAACATCTCTGAGGAGACCTGAAAATAGCTGTGCAGCAACGCTCCCCATCCAACCTGACATTGCTTGAGAGGATCTGCAGAGAAGAATGGAAGAAACTCCCCAAATACAGGTGTGCCAAGCTTGTAGCGTCATACCCAAGAAAACTAGAGGCTGTAATCGCTGCCAAAGGTGCTTCAACAAAGTCATGAGTAAAGGGTCTGAATACTTATGTAAATGTGATATTTCCGTTTTTTATTTTTAACAAATTAGAAAACATTTCTAAAAACCTGTTTTTGCTTTGTCATTATGGAGTATTGTGTTTAGATTGATGAGGGGGGAAAAAACAATTTAATCAATTTTAGAATAAGGCTGTAACCTAACAAAATGTGGAAAAAGTCAAGGGCTCTGAATACTTTCCCGAAGGCACTGTATATAACAGCATATATGGATAGCTTGCTGCCACAGAGATCATCACTCTGTTGTGTTTTTTTTCGGCACTCAGACTGGCATCGCCAAACTGTCTGAGAAATGTGCAAATTTCAGCAGGGGAGTCAGCAGTTTACCATGGCTTTGGAATTAGACTGGCGCCATACTGACACCGTTATCTGCCAACTTGGGCAGAGGCTAACACAAACACACTTTGACAAACTGCTAAAACGCTATTTGATCTCTCACTCTCTCCGTGTGTGTGTGTGTGTGTGTTGTTCTCAAAGTAGGTGATAAGCTACTGAAAATAAACTTTGAGATGCTGCCGATGTCAGCACATTGGTAGTTTGGTATTTACAATTTACCTTTGAGATTTCAACCTAATCATAGTTTTTGGGGGGCTCACCATTTCCAAAATCAAAGGTCCTACCCCTTGGACGTGCCCGATCACTCAATATGTGACATCATCCTGCTACATGGGCCTTTCGACCAATCAAATGGAAGTAAATAGCTCAAAAAGTGAACGTTCGGATAGCCCTGCTAACCCTCCTCCTACTGCACACACAGTGCTTGTGGAAGTTGTCATGGAGATAGAACCGTCCCCGGCGTCGGCTCGCTGGGGTGTTGCCATGGAGATTCCTGCTCGAGGTCCGCTCAAGGCAGTGCAGGAGGAAGAGAGTAGCTCGCGGCTGGGGTCGGAGAAGCGAATTCAGGACCTTGGAGAGCAGCGGCGCCGAGGACCCCCTTTCAGCCAAGGGAACTACTACATGCTCATAGTGATCGGAGAGATAGCGACAGACCACCAGCTGCAACGCGCCAGAGACCACTTAGAGCGGGGTGAGTAGCTAACTTCAACTACTCTCACTTTTACACACTAATTCTGTAATTCCAGCATGCATGACCTCCAATATATATATATATAAAATGATAGCATAAAAAGGATTGAAATGTATAAGATGCAATTGAAAGATATGAAGAATGTGCTGCCGGTTTCCTAATAAAAAAATGACGCATTAGGCATATTGAATCAGCAGTTTTGCACAAACGAATAGCCTACTACGCCACTTTTTAGTGGAACGAAAACGTTGTGTAGCCTTGCCTACACGTTTCACATTCGTTTTATAATTATTTGATAAAAAAATCTATACATTTATTCGTTTTTCAAATAGGGACACAAACAGACAATTATCATGGCTTCCCAGAAAATGTATGCATGTTTTATATAGCCTCCAAAATAGTATGTAGCCTTCAGTTTTTTTTCTACCACATGTATTTACAAAAATGTGTGTGTGATCCTAAAAACCAACATGGTCTCAGAGCATTTCGTATTATTCTGTACATAAATCCGAGACACTCCATTTAGTATGACATGTTACATTTTGTATGGTACAGTATGTATTAATTTGTGGATGACATCCATTTCGTATGATATGTTACGAATTACAATTAGTATGATATGTTATGAATTGCAATTCGCACAATATGTTATGAACTTGCAAACGTATGATATGTTGCAAATTCCTAGCTGGCTAACGTTAGATAGGCTAGGGGTTAGGGTTAAGGTTACGGTTAGGAGTTAGGTTAAAGAGTTAAGGTTAGAGTTAGGGAGAAGGGTTAGCTAAAAGTGTTAAGGTTAGGGTTAGGGGAAAGGTTAGCTAACATGCTAAGTAGTTGCAAAGTAGCTAAAATGTAGGAAGTACTTGCAAAGTTGCTAATTAGCTAAAATGCTAAAGTTGTCCGTGATGAATTTCAAACATTCAACCTTTGGGTTGCTAGATGTTTGCGTTATATGCCCACCCTCCTTTCATTTTTGCCTTAAGTAAACTTCTGTCTTATGTAACCATACCAAAGTAACATGTCATACTCATTTGAGTGGCTCGGATTTACATGTATTATGTTACGTCTAGTCTATGAGACCAGTCTGTAATAACTGACATGTAGCCTGCCATGAGAGGGCCTGCTACAGGAAGAAAACAGTTGCACACATTCTCAGCAATGGTGTGATAGAAAAACAACAACAATATGGAAGCCTAAATAGACCATGAAGGGGACAATCCGTAGACTAACTGGTTTGGCTTGTTCAAAATGCACACTGCCAAACTCCTGGGACATTGCCCTCATAAATAATGAGTCATCCGTCGCACTAAAGCATTCAGAATGATGTTCAGTTAAATACAGTAATGTTGTTGTCTTGTTCAAAATCATGGCTGTCATGTTCTTTCTGAATCAAGGTAACCCAGGGTTACGCCAATTGTTGCACATACAGAAAATCTTCAATATGAGCTAAAAGGCCAGTTGGATGATAGAAAGTTGGGTACAAATGGAGGGTGTTGTCCAGTGTTTCTTGACACATAGGATCTGTGTCCTAAAAGTCACCCTCTTCCCTTTATAGTGCACTACTTTTGACCAGGGCCCAATAGGGTGCCATTTGGCTCACACTCATGGTGTGAAATATGCTAGGTGTTTACACAGGAGTTTACTGGTCACCAGAGTCGGCCAATGAGGAATCACCCTATTAAGTGCCAGGCTGGCACCATGGCAACCGCCTCATTACCATCGTTACTAAGGACCGTGCCCACCGTTATACTTTTTCTTAGGATATGAGAGTTTGTCATCATCATCATATTGTTTGTCATACAGAGTGATATCAAAATAGTATGAATGCCAGTCTGTTTCCACTCATGCCAACTTGTTGTTGAATGCCAACAGTGTCATTGTTGAAGGCAGAATGAGCCTAACATAAAACTGTAATTGAACACTCCCTGCTAGTTTCATTAGGCTTTTACACTGTAAGACTTGTAAATCTGTAGAGCAAAACAACACTGATCTCTCCGTTCTCTTGTAGTCTGAAAGTGACGTCAATACCTGGTTCCTTTGATGGAGATGAGTGGTCACTTTGTGCTGCCTTGGATCAGACCACTGGTCCCCAGATGGGTTTATTCCTCTGATAAAGTTCTGAATGATGGTACCACTGGTCCCCAGATGGCTTTATCCCTCTGATAAAGTTCTGAATGATGGTACCACTGGTCCCCAGATGGCTTTATCCCTCTGATTGTCATGAGCCTCTCACTCCACCGGGTTACCACCTTAATTTTCTTCCACTCTGCTCACCACTCTCTCTACTCAGCCTAACTAGCTCCACCTGTCCCTGCTCTGCTCTGCTCTAATTACTCTGCCAGCTGCGCTGCATTACCCACTACCTCTCCCAGTATTTAAGGCCCTGTCTTTCAGCTCTCCGGTGTCAGATCGTCTGCAAAGCTCACACCCGGAACCTGTTTGCTCGCGCTTCTGGCTCACCCTGGTTTTGTGACCCCGGACCTGCCTGAATTTTTGGATACTCTTCTGCCCCAGGAGATCCAGACCTGCTTCTGCCATAACGACTCCTGACTACTCTTCAATCCCGGTAACTCTGACCAGCCTTCTGCCTTGCTACTACGTATTTTGGATTTCCCTTGAACTGTACTGCTGCCTTGTTTCATTCCGCCCTGTTGTGTCTGTGTCTCCCCCCCCCAGGACTTCTGGACCACCCACCACCGGCTTCATAGGACGCATCGCTGCCACTGGGGGGGGCACAGACCCAGCACATTGGACGGGATCCCTGTTACCCCTGGAGCCTTCATTCACTCCCTACTTCCCTTTTCCCTTAAGTTTTAATAAACTTTCTGGTGTGACGCAATTGTGGTCCTCTGGTCGTCTGTCTGAACCGTGACAGTACGATCTGACCATTATGGACTCAGCGCACACTTTCCCCGACATGGAAACCGATGAGCATGAGCAGCAGTTCCAGCAGCAGCAACAACAACTCGCCATGATCATTCAACTCCTCACCAACCTTACCCCAGCCAGTCTGCCCACCAGCCCTGCCCCCGAGTTACCTGCCCCGGTCATTGCAGCCGCTGCTCCGGAACCCAAGATTGGAAACCCCGAGCGGTTCAACGGCGATTCAACCCAGGTCCGGCCATTCCTGACTAGCTGCCGACTTCAGTTCTCCTTGCAGCCAAGGACCTTCGCCACGGAGGGGGCTAAAGTTGGGTATGCCATCACTCACCTGACGGGCCGAGCTCGACTCTGGGGAACAGCAGAGTTCGAACGTCAAACCCCCGCATGTGCAACCTTCGACCTGTTTGCTGAGGAGATGCTGAGGGTGTTTGACCTGGATTCACCAACCGCAGAGGCGTCTCGTGAACTGTTCAGTATTCGACAAGGCAGACGTACAGTCGCAGACCATTCCATCGACTTCCGAATCCTGGCTAGACGAAGTTCTTGGAACACACCATCGTTGGTGGACGCGTTCTTCCATAGTTTGGCTGACTATATCAAGGACGAGTTGGTCTCCCATGAACTGCCTTCCACTCTTGATGAAGCCATCGCACTGACTGTCAGGATCGACAGAAGGATACAGACCCGTCGTCGTGAGAGGGGGCGCCAAGGTCCACCTACTACCGGCATTCGGAGAGATCCGGCTGGGCTCCTGTCATCTACTGCCACTCACCCAGGTCAGCTTGATCAGTCTGAGCCTATGGAGATTGGGCGAGCCTCTCTCACTCCTGCAGAGCGCCAGCGCCGCTTCACCTCAAACCTCTGCCTCTATTGTGGAGGTGATGGACATCGTGTGGTAACCTGCCCTTTAAAGGGCCGAAGCTCACCGGGCATAGGGGGAGTCCGGTTGAGTTCAATGACCATCCAGTCCTCCGACCGCAAACCCCTGCTGCAAGTTCACCTCCGCCTCTCTGACTCAACTCACACCCTGGCTGCTCTGGTGGATTCTGGCGCCGAAGCCAACATAATGGACATCAAGCTGGCACGCCAACTGGGACTGGAGAACCTCCGTTTGACACCTCCTATTCCTGCCCGGGCACTGGACGGACACTTACTCGGATCGGTCACTCATGTCACGGCCCCGGTCTCGATGGGTCTGTCCGGAAACCATCAAGAAACTATCCAGTTTCACCTGCTCCCCTCTCCAGGCCAACCCCTCATCCTGGGTTACCCATGGCTCCGCCGGCACAACCCTCAGCTCGACTGGGTGACCGGGGTGATCAGGGAGTGGGGAGAGGACTGCCACCGAACCTGCCTGCTTGCTGCCGCACTACCCCCTCGGCCAGTACCTACTAACTCCGCTCCTGACCTCTCCAATGTCCCAGAATGCTACCATGGTCTCAGAGAGGTGTTTAACAAAGCAAGAGCCACATCTCTGCCCCCTCACCGACCGTACGACTGTGCCATCGACCTCCTCCCTGGAACAGCCCCTCCAAAGGGTCGTCTTTATTCGTTGTCTGCTCCTGAAAGAAAGTCCATGGAGGACTACATCAATGGCTCTCTGTCCGCAGGATTAATCCGTTCATCTTCATCTCCTGCTGGTGCTGGCTTCTTCTTTGTGGGGAAGAAGGACGGATCTCTTCGCCCCTGCATCGACTACAGGGGACTCAACGACATCACAGTGAAAAACCGTTACCCTCTGCCTCTGCTCACCTCTGCTTTTGAGTTGCTCCAGGGAGCCACTGTTTTTACCAAGTTGGATCTCAGAAACGCTTACCACCTAGTGCGGATCCGGGAGGGAGATGAATGGAAAACCGCATTCAATACACCAACAGGCCACTACGAGTATCTGGTTATGCCTTTTGGCCTCACCAATGCTCCTGCTGTGTTCCAGGCTCTAGTGAATGATGTACTGCGGGACATGTTAAACAAGTTTGTCTTCGTTTACCTGGATGACATCTTAATCTACTCCAGAAACCTGTCTGAACACACCCGCCATGTCCAGCAAGTCCTTCATCGTCTTCTGGAGAATTCCCTCTACGCCAAGGCAGAGAAATGTGAGTTTCACGTCAAGACAGTGGCCTTCCTGGGGTACATAGTGGCAGAGGGAAGTATCCAAATGGATCCTGCCAAAGTATCAGCAGTCACTTCATGGCCAGTTCCGGAGAACAGAAAGAAGCTGCAACAGTTTCTGGGGTTTGCTAACTTCTATAGAAAGTTTATCCGGAACTACAGTACCGTTGCTGCCCCTCTCACTGCTCTAACCAGCACCAAGCAACCCTTCACCTGGACCCCAGCAGCCGACAAAGCCTTCAGTACCCTCAAGGTGAGGTTCACCTCCGCTCCCATCCTCCAGATGCCTGATGTGGACCGGCAATTCATTGTGGAGGTGGACGCCTCGGATGTGGGAGTTGGTGCTGTGATTTCTCAGTGGGCTGCGGAGGATAGGAAGCTCCATCCCTGTGCCTTTTTCTCACGTCGGTTGTCCCCCTCTGAGTGCAATTACGACATAGGGAACCGTGAGCTGCTGGCTGTGAAGCTTGCCTTGGAGGAGTGGCGTCACTGGCTGGAGGGGTCCACCATTCCATTTCTCGTTTGGACCGATCATAAGAACTTGGAGTACATCCGCACGGCCAAACGGTTGAACTCCAGGCAGTCCCGCTGGGCCCTGTTCTTCACCAGGTTTAATTTCACTCTGTCATACCGGCCTGGATCACGTAACACCAAGCCAGACGCCCTCTCCCGTCAATTCCAGAAGGATGACACCCCCTCCAAGGACCCTGTGTCGATTCTGCCAAGTCCCTGCATCGTTGCAGCTCTGACCTGGGCTGTTGAGGAACAGGTGCTGGAGGCTCTCCGTAACCAGCCAGGTCCCAGCACTTGCCCAGCTGACCGCCTTTTTGTCCCCGAAGACCTGAGGTCCCAGGTCGTTCAGTGGGGACATGACTCCCGCCTAGCTTGTCACCCTGGCTCCACCCGCACTTACAACCTGCTCGCCCAGAGGTTCTGGTGGCCCTCTCTGAGAAAGGATGTACGGGAATTCGTCCAAGCCTGCCCCATCTGCAACCAACACAAGTCGTCCTGCCAGCCCCCAGCCGGATTGCTGCAGCCCCTGCCTGTGCCCAGACGTCCCTGGTCTCACATCGCCCTTGACTTTGTCACGGGGCTGCCCCCTTCAAGGGGCATGACCGTCATTCTCACCATAGTTGACCGTTTCAGCAAGATGGCACACTTCATTCCCCTCCCCAAGCTCCCAACCGCCAAGGAGACCGCCCAGGTGGTCCTGGAACACGTCTTCCGGATCCACGGACTGCCAAAGGATGTAGTTTCTGACCGTGGTCCACAATTCTCCTCCGCTTTTTGGAAGGAGTTCTGTCACCTGCTGGGAGCCACAGTCAGTCTGACTTCCGGATTCCATCCCCAATCCAATGGGCAGTCAGAGCGGGCTAATCAGGAGCTCGAGAAGGCACTGCGATGCATGACTTCACGCAACCCCCACTCCTGGTCGCAGCAATTGACATGGGTGGAGTACGCACACAATTCTCTGACCTGCTCTGCCATCGGTATGTCCCCTTTCCAATGTGTTTATGGATACCAGCCTCCTCTATTTGCCAGCCAGGAAGAGGAGGTCACTTGCCCATCTGGACTTGCTTTTGCCCGTCGATGTCGCCGCACCTGGTCACAAGCCCGAGCCACACTCCTCAGATCCGTTGCCAGCTACACTACCGGGGCCAACCGTCGGAGAATTCCTGCTCCCACCTACCATGTTGGTCAAAGGGTGTGGTTGTCATCGAAGAACCTGCCACTCAGGGTGGAGTCGCAGAAGCTGGCACCTCGGTTCATTGGCCCATTCCCTATCATAAGAGTGATTAGCCCAACTGCTGTCCGGCTCCAACTGCCTAATTCCCTGAGGGTGCACCCCACTTTCCATGTGTCTAAGATTAAGCCCATCCATGAGAGTCCGCTGGTCCCTGCTGCGCCTTGTCCTCCTCCTCCACGGCTCGTCGATGGTGGTCTGGTTTACACCGTCCGCCGCCTGCTTCGGTCCAGACGGAGGGGTAGGGGTCTCCAGTACCTCATTGACTGGGAGGGCTATGGACCTGAGGAAAGGACCTGGGTGCCAGCTAGTCGGATTGTGGATAGGACTCTCATCACCGCTTCCACCAACGGCATCCTGATCAACCTGCAATCCGTAGGGGCCGCCCCAGAGGGGTCCCTAACCGTCCTGCCCGCTCGGCTTCCTGTCCTGTGCCTGATCCTGTCTCGGGACCTGTCCCATCTCCCGACCACGGCCCTCCGGCTTCCTCCGAGGATGAGGACGTTCACTCGGACCGTTCGGAGGAGTTCTAGCCCTCCTCCGGCTCCCCTCCTCCCGCCCGGCGTGGTGTTGCTCTTGGGACTTCTGGGGCCGTCCCTTGGGGGGGGGGTTCTGTCATGAGCCTCTCACTCCACCGGGTTACCACCTTAATTTTCTTCCACTCTGCTCACCACTCTCTCTACTCAGCCTAACTAGCTCCACCTGTCCCTGCTCTGCTCTGCTCTAATTACTCTGCCAGCTGCGCTGCATTACCCACTACCTCTCCCAGTATTTAAGGCCCTGTCTTTCAGCTCTCCGGTGTCAGATCGTCTGCAAAGCTCACACCCTGAACCTGTTTGCTCGCGCTTCTGGCTCACCCTGGTTTTGTGACCCCGGACCTGCCTGAATTTTTGGATACTCTTCTGCCCCAGGAGATCCAGACCTGCTTCTGCCATAACGACTCCTGACTACTCTTCAATCCCGGTAACTCTGACCAGCCTTCTGCCTTGCTACTACGTATTTTGGATTTCCCTTGAACTGTACTGCTGCCTTGTTTCATTCCGCCCTGTTGTGTCTGTGTCTCCCCCCCCCAGGACTTCTGGACCACCCACCACCGGCTTCATAGGACGCATCGCTGCCACTGGGGGGGGCACAGACCCAGCACATTGGACGGGATCCCTGTTACCCCTGGAGCCTTCATTCACTCCCTACTTCCCTTTTCCCTTAAGTTTTAATAAACTTTCTGGTGTGACGCAATTGTGGTCCTCTGGTCGTCTGTCTGAACCGTGACACTGATAAAGTTCTGAATGATGGTACCACTGGTCCCCAGATGGGTTTATCCCTCTGATAAAGTTCTGAATGATGGTACCACTGGTCCCCAGATGGGTTTATTCCTCTGATAAAGTTCTGAATGATGGTACCACTGGTCCCCAGATGGGTTTATTCCTCTGATAAAGTTCTGAATGATGGTACCACTGGTCCCCAGATGGGTTTATTCCTCTGATAAAGTTCTGAATGATGGTACCACTGGTCCCCAGATGGCTTTATCCCTCTTAAAAAAGTTCTGAATGATGGTACCACTTGTCCCCAGATGGCTTTATCCCTCTTAAAAAAGTTCTGAATGATGGTACCACTGGTCCCCAGATGGCTTTATCCCTCTTAAAAAAGTTCTGAATGATGGTACCACTGGTCCCCAGATGGCTTTATCCCTCTTAAAAAAGTTCTGAATGATGGTACCACTGGTCCCCAGATGGCTTTATCCCTCTTAAAAAAGTTCTGAATGATGGTACCACTGGTCCCCAGATGGCTTTATCCCTCTTAAAAAAGTTCTGAATGATGGTACCACTGGTCCCCAGATGGCTTTATCCCTCTTAAAAAAGTTCTGAATGATGGTACCACTGGTCCCCAGATGGCTTTATCCCTCTTAAAAAAGTTCTGAATGATGGTACCACTGGTCCCCAGATGGCTTTATCCCTCTGATAAAGTTCTGAATGATGGTACCACTGGGCCCCAGATGGGTTTATTCCTCTGATAAAGTTCTGAATGATGGTACCACTGGTCCCCAGATGGCTTTATCCCTCTGATAAAGTTCTGAATGATGGTACCACTGGGCCCCAGATGGGTTTATTCCTCTGATAAAGTTCTGAATGATGGTACCACTGGTCCCCAGATGGGTTTATCCCTCTGATAAAGTTCTGAATGATGGTACCACTGGTCCCCAGATGGCTTTATCCCTCTGATAAAGTTCTGAATGATAGTACCACTGGGCCCCAGATGGGTTTATTCCTCTGATAAAGTTCTGAATGATGGTACCACTGGTCCCCAGATGGGTTTATCCCTCTGATAAAGTTCTGAATGATGGTACCACTGGTTCCCAGATGGCTTTATCCCTCTTAAAAAAGTTCTGAATGATGGTACCACTGGTCCCCAGATGGCTTTATCCCTCTTAAAAAAGTTCTGAATGATGGTACCACTGGTCCCCAGATGGCTTTATCCCTCTTAAAAAAGTTCTGAATGATGGTACCACTGGTCCCCAGCTGGGCACAGATGTCATTTCAATGTGAAATCAACAAAAAATGTCACCATGTCATTGAATTCAGGTTAAAAGTTGGGTGAAAAAAAGACAACATTTCCTTACGTTAATGACTTTTTTCAAATTCAATCAGTTTTCCATGTTGATTCAATAGCATCACATTACATATTTTTGTTGAAATTATGTGGAAAGTTTTTGCCCAGTGGGTAGGCTTTTGGCCTATTGTTGCATCTCGTGCCAGCCAACCCAAGTTGACCACTGTCTGAACTCTTATTAGCAGGGACAATTAGCTAGCAAGCTCCCGGTGGCCATGAGCGGCCTACCATTAGCAAAGTTTGCGACCCACTGCCTTTTGCTCATGGGGTTAACGGCAGGCTGAAAACAACAAGCTATACTGAAATAAAATATAAAAACGCAACATGCAACAATTTCAAAGATTTTACTGAGTTACAGTTCATGTAAGTAAAATCGGTTAATAATAAATTCATTAGGCCCTAATCTATGGATTTCACATGACTACAGCAGCGGCGGTCAGTGCCGTTTATGATGACGGAGGACCTTTTTTTTTTCTCATGAGAATGGTCTTATTTCTATTACAGCATATTGGATGACTGTCATTCACATTCCATTCACCCAGTTCATTGTAAAATCGCTAGGTTTAGGCTACTACGTGATACTCAAATTTTCCCTATATGCATCATGAGGTTGCTACAACCTAGCCTATGAATGAAAGTTTACAATGTAGGTGCACACAGGTTGAGAAAATGTTGAGGTGACAGACAGTGACACATGGACAGACAGTGACACATTCAATACCGCCTTGCACACTCTTGCCTGCATCTAGCTGATCTAGGGTGTAATTATTAGTCCAATAGTTGCAAACGAGAATTTCTATTGGACAAATTCAGGTATGCTTATTCCCGTTTCGTTCCTTTTTCTTCCGTTTAAGAAACGTTTTTCAACAGAATCGGCAGAATGAATACACCCCTGATCACGTGTGAACACAGTTCACTTTCATAGCAGCCACGTTGTATTCCTTCTCTCATCTATGCGCTCTCCTCCTCTCACCTTTTTCCTTCATTTGTGGATTTCAATGTACAACACATCAGCTGTATGTGACCAGGCGAAAAAACCTTTCCAAGCCAAACCATATCATAAGGGGTGTATCACAACCGGCCGTGATTGGGAGTCCCATAGGGCGGCGCACAATTGGCCCAGCGTCGTCCGGGTTTGGCCGGTGTAGGCCGTCATTGTAAATAAGAATTTGTTCTTAACTGACTTGCCTAGTTAAATAAAGGTAAAACAATATATAAAATAAATAACTGCTACACACAGCCTACATCGTTGTCACAATATTATTTAAAGTAACGTCATAGTCAACATAGCTAATAGAACAAATGCGTTAGTAAACCCGCTACAATCATGCAATAACGTTACAGTGTATAGTCAGTAAGCAGTTTAGCAGTTACACCGGCAGGCCCAGGTGGCAATAAATTCATAAAACCAAAAGCTTACCTTGACTTGGAAGAGTTCCTGTGTTGTGTTGGATACATTTACATTACATTTTAGTCATTTAGCAGACACTCTTATCCAGAGCGACTTACAGTTAGTGAGTGCATACATTATTTTTATTTTTTCATTCAGTCCCCCCGTGGGAATCAAACCCACAACCCTGGCGTTGCAAACGCCATGCTCTACCAACTGAGCTACATCCCTGCCGGCCATTCCCTCCCCTACCCTGGACGACGCTGGGCCAATTGTGCGCCGCCCCATGGGTCTCCCGGTCGCGGCCGGCTACGACAGAGCCTGGATTCGAACCAGGATCTCTAGTGGCACAGCTAGCACTGCGATAGTCATAGCCAGCTAGCTAACATAGCATCCCTCTGTTTGAGCAGGGTGTTTGAGTAGGCTAAACTAGCTAGCTGCATTTGCTAGCTAAATAAGTGAAACTGAAAGTGAAAAGTGAAAAAATGATGAAATATCTCTCTTGCTTCTCCTTCATTTTTGAAGAAATGAATTTGTTCAAAACTGATCAACTATGGTCTTTCTCTCTCTTTGAGTCAACTACTAACCACATTTAATGCATTGCAGTGCTAGCTAGCTGTAGTGCTAGCTAGCTGCTTATGCTTTCAGTAGTAGATTGATTCTCTGATCCTTTGATTGGGTGGACAACATGTCAGTTCATGCTGCAAGAGCTCTGATAGGTTGGAGGACATCCTCCGGAAGTTGTCATAATTACTATGCAAGTCTATGGAAGGGGGTGAGAACCAAGGGCATCCTAGGTTTTGTATTGAAGTCAATGTACCAAGAGGAGGACGGAAGCTAGCTGTCCTCCGGCTACACCATGGTGCTACCCTACAGAGTGCTGTTGAGGCTACAGTAGACCTTCGTTGCAAAATAATGTGTTTCAATCAATTATTTGGTGACGTGAAAATATTTAGTATAGTTTTATCTAAAAAGGATAACTTTTTTTTTAAAGTAACTTTTTTATGAAATTCACTGAGGAGGATGGTCCTCCCCTTCCTCCTCTGCGGAGCCTCCACTGGAATACAGATATGCATCTGTTGGTCACAGATACACTATATATACAAAAGTATGTGGACACCCCTTCAAATTAGTTGATTCAGCTGTTTCAGCCACACCCGTTGCTGCCAGGTGTATAAAATTGAGCACACAGCCATGCAATCTCCATAGACAAACATTGGCAGTAGAATGGCCTTACTGAAGTGCTCTTTGACTTTCAACGTGGCACCGTCATAGGATGCCACCTTTCCAACAAGTCAGTTCTTACAATTTCTGCCCTTATAGAGCTGTCCCGGTCAACTGTAAGTGCTGTTATTGTGAAATGGAAATGTCTAGGAGCACCAATGGCTCAGCTGCGAAGTAATAGGTCACACAAGCTCACAGAACGGGACCGGCGAGTGCTGAAGCGCGTAGCACGTAAATATTGTCTGTCCTCGGTTGAAACACTCACTACCGAGTTCCGAACTGCCTCTGGAAGCAACGTCAGCACAAGAACTGAACTTCATCCGGAGATTCATGAAATGGGTTTCCATGGCCGAGCAGCCGCACACAAGCCTAAGATCACCATGCACAATGCCAAGCGTCAGCTGGAGTGGTGTAAAGCTCGCCGCCATTGGACTCTGGAGCTGTGGAAATGCGTTCTCTGGAGTGATGAATCACGCTTCACCATCTGGCAGTCCGATGGACGAATCTGGGTGTGCCAGGAGAACGCTACCTGCCCCAATGCATAGTGCCAACTGTAAAGTTTGGTGAAGGAGGAATAATGGTCTGGGGCTGTTTTTCATGGTTCGGGCTAGGCCTCTTAGTTCCAGTTAAGGAAAATGTTAACGCTACAGCATACAATGATATTCTAGAAGATTTTGTGCATCCAACTTTGTGGCAACAGTTTGGGGAAGGCCCTTTCCTGTTTCAGCATGACAATGCCCCCGTGCACAAAGCGAGGTCCATACAGAAATGGTTTGTCGAGATCGGTGTGGAATAACTTGACTGGCTTGCACAGAGCCCTGACCTCAACCCCATCGAACACCTTTGGGATGAATTGGAATGCAGACTGCGAGCCAGGCCTAATCGCCCAACATCAGTACCTGACCTCACTAATGCTCTTGTGGCTGAATGGAAGCAAGTCCCCGCAGCAATGTTCCAACATCTAGTGGAAATCCTTCCCAGAAGTGTGGAGGCTGTTATAGCAGCAAAGGGGGGACCAACTCCATATTAATGCCCATTATTTTGGAATGGGATGTTCATTGAGAGAATGCCAAGAGTGTGCAAAGCTGTCATCAAAGCAAAGGGTGGCTATTTGAAGAATCTCAAATATAAAATATATTTGGATTTGTTTAACACTTTTTTGGTTACTACATGATTCCATATGTGTTATGTCATAGTTTTGATGACTTCACTATTATTCTACAATGTAAAAAATAGTAAAAATAAAGAAAAACCCTTGAATGGGTAGGTGTGTCCAAACCTTTGACTGGTAGTGTAAATACATTCATGATTTCTTACTCAAAGCGGGCGGCCATTCGTGTGCCAAGTATATGGTTACTGTAGGTGAGAGTAGTTTCTGAATGTACCAATGTTAAGTGTCTCTGTCCCTCTCTCTAACCCTCTCCATCGCTTCTTTAACAAGCAGCCATGTTGTTGTCATTCCGCGTATTCCAACGTATTACGTCTCCAGTCAATAACCAGCGCAGTGTGTGTGTTTATCCTGTGTTCCCATTTAATTAGCTAGTAAATAAATAATTAAACCAATTTGTGTAGTACTGAATCATAAGAAGGCTCAGGTTTTTGCAGATGCAAGGAGGTTACGACTGTTCAGAATGAAGATATGATATGAGGTTGTGATTAATAAATTGACTGTTTATAGATGTGATAGGTAAAGACCTTTTAGAGTTTAATTAGGAAGATGGTGACTCTTTAAAGAACTGCTCTCGTGGTGCCCCCGATCGTAATGAGTTAATTGTTACATGATTAATTTAAATTGGGTAACAATTAAACATAGTTAGTTCGATAAATAACAGTCATCAGATTATTGTTAAAGTCACGACACGACACACTCTTATTCCCAACCTCTCGTGTCGTACAACTAACAATGACATTTCAGCTGAAGCTTTTGACTTCCTCCATTTCAGCTGGAGCTTTTGACTTCCTCCATTTCAGCTGAAGCTTTTGACTTCCTCCATTTCAGCTGGAGCTTTTGACTTTCTCCATTTCCTCCTTCTGGTTCCTAAGAGAGAGATAGCACAAGACTCGAAAAGCAAAAAGAAACACAAAACATAGCAAGTATTAATAATGCGTTATGTAAATAAGGAATGTCTTTTTGTTCTTTTTAATAAATTAATAAACATTCTAATAACCTGTTTTCACTTTGTCATTATGGGTTATTGTGTGTAGATTGATAAGGATTTTTATTTATTTAATCCATTTTAGAATAAGGCTGTAATGTAACAAAATGTGGAAAAAGTGACTGTAATTAGTATTTAATCGACCTCTTCAATGGTGCTAATTGGCTCTGAGCCAATCAGTTGTTGAGCTGCAGTGTCATTCAGTGGGTGGTTGGTGGTTAGTCAGAGAGCTCTCCTGAACACAGTTTTCCTACGACTATTGAGTGATCTCACACACTCGCACACACTCGCACACATACACACACACAGGCACACACACTCACACACCTTCCCCCAGTCCAGGAAATTACATTTTAGGCATGTCTAAACATGTCAAGTTGTCTGTCATAATGATCGATGTCATTGTCACCTCTTTGAGAGGGGTTTTGTCGGTGCAAACACAAAATGCCAATTTCAGCAAGGCGCATTGAGCCCTTTACCAGAATTGATATCAGGTGACACAGCATTTCTGAGAATAGACCGCAGTCGTCTGCAGCAGGGGAACATTTCTCTCTCTCTCAGTGAATCAAAACAGAGGCTGGACAAAATCCAAAAGAACCTAAGTACAGTCATCCTCTTCTTATTGAGGCATGGGGAGATAAGGGGGTGGAGGAAAGGAAATTATATTAATCTCCTATCCCAGACTCAGCCAGTGTATCCACCAGTGAATAGGATCAGAGACAGGGTTCTCCTGCGGTTAAGGCCCTGTTGAATGAGATCTGACGTAGATTTCTCTCTGAACTTCTGAGAATCTTCGCTCGAATCCAATCTGACAAAGGCTCTCCCTAATGTTGGGTGGAATGAGGACGTTGACTGGAACATTATTGAGAATCGTTGTACCCCCTTCCTTGTACTGAACCCCCTGCTCTTTAATCAGTGTGTCTGTTCTGGTAACACCTAACTTTAAATCCAGGTATAATGTGTTATGATGCAGTTATAATGCATTGTAAGACTTGTTATAAGCATGTATGACCCCCAGGAATATTGCTTAGAAATACTGAACCCGTTGCTCCTTAATCAGTGTGTCTGTTCCAGTAATATACTTTAAAGTATGTATAACGCGTTATGATGCAGTTATATTGTAAGTCATGTCATAAGGATATTACCCCCTTATAATGCCATAATGATTCTGATAGTTATTTTCAGGTAAACTCTGTTCCTTAACTAAATGACCAATGTTCTAGTCCAGTACATTCATAAAAAAATACATCTATATTATAGAAAACATCATATCTGTCTGGACCAGCTGTTATTCTTTACAGTATCAATGGGGGTTAAATTAAGTCTTGGAGAAATGAAGTCTCCCATGAAACGGAGAAAACAATTCACACTGAAATATAACAAAATAATAAGGTTACAGAGATTTAAGAGACGTTGGTTGTTTTCCAATTTCCTTTCCCCGACTTCCTATCCTTGTGCCCTTGCACAGGATCTGCAGATAATGAGAAATACTCAAATGGAAGTTTAGTGTTTTATACAGTTATTTTAGATGGTTTCTCTCCATGAAAGTAGTCTATGGGCCACTATTGCATGGTTACCCTAATCACGTCCATTGAAGTTAGTAGTGGGCTGTTTAATAAAGAAAACTAAACGATGGATTACAGTTTCTTCTGGCCCATAGACTACTATCAGGATAAGGAACCATATAACAGTAAGGTCTAAAATAGCCAACTCGTCCTTTAATGTCACATTACCCTCTTCTTCTGTCTCGTTATACCAGGGATACGCTCCTGGGACGTCAGCCTCAAGTCATGTGACCTGGACCAGCAGCTGCAGCTGTTTGTGACGCGTCACTCCGCCCAGTTCTCCGCAGAGGTCAGAGGTCAGTCAAAACCTGGGTCATGTGACATCACATATCATGACGTTGGACCATATGGGCCTGGTCCCAGATCTGTTTGTGTTACCTTGCCAACTCCTATGTCTTTGTCACGCCAAACAATGACAATGACACATGAGTTGGCAAGATAGATCTGGGACCAGGCCAGGTTCTAACACCTAGTGACAATAATTAATGTTAGAATAAATAAGATGATTACTTCATTATTACTTCAGGTACAGTAATAGTACTCTGGTGCAAGGTGGGTTGAGGTACTCTATAGAGACTTGGGTCCTTCCATCTACACACATATGAGATGTTTCTAGTACCACTGTAATGCATTTATTTAATGATAAGTCATGATAATAATATGAACTTACTCATGTATCTTTATCAGATAAATTGAGCTGTTGAACACAATACTAGGATGGCCAGGGTTGGAAACTGCATCAGTAAGGTATTTTTTTATCAATTAATTAACTATTTAGATACATACATGGTGTGCTCCATAAACGTTTGAAATATTATCCCGCATTTTGTTGTGTTACAGCCTGAATTTTAAATGGCTTATTGTAATTCTTCAAGCTCTGTTAAATTGGTTGTTGATCATTGCTAGACAACCATTTTCAGGTCTTGACATAGATTTTCAAGTAGATTTAATTCAAAACTGTAACAACACGGCCACTCAGGAACTCACCGTTTTCTTGGTAAGCAACTCCAATGTAGATTTGGCCTTTTGTTTTAGGTTATTGTCCTGCTAAAAGGTGAATTAATCTCCCAGTGTCGGGTGGAAAGCAGACTGAACCAGGCTTTCCTCTAGGATTTTGCCTGTGCTTAGCTCCATTCCGTTAATTTTTTATCCTGAAAAACTCCCAGTCCTTAACGATTACAAGCATACCCATAACATGATGCAGCCACCACTATGCTTAAAAATATGGAGAGTAGTACTCAGTAATGTGTTGTATTGGATTTGTCCCAAACATAACACTTTGTATTCAGGACAGAAAGTGAATTGCTTTGCCACATTTTTTACAGTATTACTTTAGTGCCTTGTTGCAAACAGGTTGCATGTTTTGGAATATTTGTATTCTGTACAGGCTTCCTTCTTTTCACTCTGTCAATTAGGTTAGTATTGTGGCGTAACTACAACGTTGTTGATCCATTATCAGTTTTCTCCTGGCACAAACATTAAACTCTGTAACTGTTTTAAAGTCACCATTGGCCTCATAGTGAAATCCCTGCGCGGTTTCCTTCCTCTCCGGCAACTGAGTTAGGAAGGACACCTGTATCTTTATAGTGACTGGGTGTATTGACACCATCCAAAGTGTAATTAATAACTTCACCATGCTCAAAGGGATATTCAATGTCTGCTTTTTTTTTTACCCATCTACCAGTAGGTGCCCTTTCTTGCGAGGCATTAGAAAACCTCCCTGGTCTTTGTGGTTGAATCGGTGTTTGAAATTCACTGCTCGACTGAGGGACCTTACAGATAATTGTATGTGTGGGGTACAGAAATGAGGTAGTCATTCAAAAATAATGTTAAACACTATTAAACACACAGAGTGAGTCCATGCAACTTATTATGTCACTTGTTAAGCACACTTTTACTCCTGAACTTATTTAAGCTTGCCTTAACAAAGGGGTTGAATACTTATTGACTCAAGACATTTCAGCTTTTCATTTTGAATTCCTTTATAAACACTTTGAAAAACATAATTCCACTTTGACATTATGGGGTATTGTGTGTAGGCCAGTGACCAGAAACCTACATTTAATTCATTTTAAATTAATGAATACTTTCTGAAGGCACTGTAATTGTAATTTTCTTATCTTCAAAGTATTTATGATTCATCTCCACAGCTAGGAAGACATATTATGGTCTCAAGGCACAGTATTTCAATGCAGTCTGAATTCATTGCTCAAAGATAACATAAGCCACACTTTGCTACAGTGGACAGGTCCTAAACCACACACATCTCCTGTGATGGTGATTGATACTTATGCATCGCATCCAGGGGCTTGACTGCTTTCCCATAACCTCTATATTGCGCACACACACACACACACACACACACACTGTAAATAGGAAACTATAGGAGTGCTGGGCTACATCGGAGCCAGCAGAAATGACACAGCATTTTTCAAGAGGAAGACATCCAGAGAATGTCCTATCTTATAAGAATGCTTCTTTTCAGTGGTGTAACTTGTATTCGGACCATCCCTTCCGGGTTTCCAGGTGGCTATAAGGTGTCGAAAGCGTCAGTATGGATCATAAATACACACTGACGCTGTGCTGCATAAGCCCTCTCCTCTATCAGTGACCTTGTTTGGGCAG
The DNA here is from genome assembly GCF_964263955.1 of Coregonus lavaretus. Taxonomy (NCBI): domain Eukaryota; kingdom Metazoa; phylum Chordata; class Actinopteri; order Salmoniformes; family Salmonidae; genus Coregonus; species Coregonus lavaretus. The sequence goes on from NC_140008.1 coordinate 7,282,697, forward strand.
CTTTGATCTAAAGTCAATATTTTCTTAGCGATCTGGTCGCAGAGGACCATTGCGCTGAAAGGGGGGCTGAACTCATCGATTTCACCTGGGATTTTGTCCTCCTCATTAAGAAAATAAAATGATTTGCATCTTGGGGGTGTGGTTTGATGTGGGTGTGTTATGTCCGTTATATCCTTCCTTGGCAGTTATGGTTGTTTGTTCCTCTTCACTCACCGCAGTTGAGTTATCACTGTAGTTGATTATCTCTGTAGCAGATTATCTCTGTAGTTGATTATCTCTGTAGATGAGGAACCACTGTACTATCTATTGCTGGCTAAAGGAATGACAGTAATAATAATAATAAGGTGGGTTGTTATATTTGTCCTATTTCACACATGTGCAAGTGTGTATTAATACGCATGTGTGAACTGGAAATTTTGCTTATCCCAATTCTCCATGAAACACCCTCGGAGAGTGGGGTCACGGCCAGTCATTATCAATGGCAACCCTAGAGCAATTAGGGTTAATTGCCTTGATCAAGGGCACATCGGCAGATTTCTCACCTTGTCGACTAGGGGATTCGAACTAGCGACATTTATAAAGAACAAGTCTGGTTCTTTAACATAACATTGGGGGCGATGTATTGTAGCCATGTCTGCCTCTTTAACATAACATTGGGGGCGATGTATTGTATCTATGTTGCGTTCATTGTCTCATGTCAATCAAACCTCAAAGTCTGTGTGTAATTGGGCAGTTCTGCTGTCTGTAAAGAAATGTGCGGGCTGTGGGTTGATTCTGCTGCTATGATTGGATGCAGCTGTGATCTGATTGATTTTGGTGCTGCCAGGCAGCGGTCCCGTGTTAGTGGGCATGTGGGCATGACTGAAATCTTAACCCAACAAAAACGACAACGTCTTCGAATTCTTAAATCTCACAAAACACTGTTAAAGGAAAATACTTAACATTATGTCAAAATGTATCTGACATTTTTTTTGTCCGTTTTGGGACTACAGATGTTTCTGACTACTATCGATGACCACATAGGCCATTGTCAACCAGAGAAGTCGATTTTTTTTGATCAGACGCCCTTTAAGAATTTCATAACAATGTGGATATTTACTGTGATTGAATGTGATTTTTTTTTTATATACTTGGTTTCAGCCCAGGGGAACTATGAAATATTTACAAGCAATTTAGCACTTATTTACTTCAATAGAAGTGGCAAATTGGCCTTGACACAATAATGATGATGAGTTAATGGACCATACTGTCACCTCTCTCTATTTGGTGTTTAACGTTCAGCTAGGTTTTCCACTTAACTTTTAACTGTATTTTATTGATTCATGCCATTTGCAGAAACTGAAGAAATGCAGAATACTCCGAACATACAACCATGCCAGTGGCTTTTTGCAGTTGCTGGATGTCCAGAAAAAGTATCTCAAGTCAATATTACGCTCTCAAAGGGGTTTATTCTGTCAACGCTTGGGTTGAAACACTGACATAATAAAGAGTTGAAAAAAATTGTCCCATACAGTGTGTATAGCTTAGTGTGTTGTTTTAACCTTAGACCACCTCTGCATTTCATCACATCTGCATGCTGGTCCACCAGGTAGAGAGGGGGTGAGCGAGGCCACCAAACCCAGTCAAGGGCACTCGGGAATGGGATCAGATTGTGTTGAGTCTGGGCTTTGTGGTGAAGAGTGGAGACACAGGGACTGCTGGTTCTCTGAGGCAGCTTAGGTTGAGTGGGGCTGGAGCTTCTGAGGAGCGGGAGGGCCAGGGATGGCTGGGATGGGGGCTGGGTAGAGAGGAGAGCTGGCGATGGCTGGGATGGGGGCTGGGTAGAGAGGAGGGCTGGCGATGGTTGGGATGGGGGCTGGCTAGAGAGGAGGGCTGGGGATGGTGTGGATGGGGGGGTAGAGAGGAGGGCTGGGACTATCGATTGCATTCCTCTATTCAGCATGAGAAAGGCTACAACGCAGATCAATGGCACTGAATGTGGAGGGGAATTCAACACTACAGAAATAGATAAAGTGAGCATGTTACTCAGAGTCGATGAAAAACATCCCGGGACTGTTTCCCGGACACAGATTAAGCCTAATCCCGGACAAAAAATCAATGTCCACGTCCACAAAGTGAAGGCTTGTCTTAGCATCTTCTAGCATGACACAACCTAAGGCTGGGGAATGCAATTGGAAACTGTGATGTCATTTATGTTGTGGTACAATACGTGACTCATGTTGTCAGCCCTGTGGCCTTGAAGGTCCAATGTAGCCATTTTTTCATCTCAACATCAAATCATTTCTGGGTAAAAATTAAGTACCTTACTGTGACTGTTTTCAATTAAAATGGTCAAAAAGAAACAAAAATAGCTTTTTAGCAAAGAGCAATTTCTCACGCAAGAATTCTGCTACACTCAGAAAAAAGGGTTTCAAAAGGGTTCTTCAGCTGTCCCCATAGGAGAACCCTTTTTGGTTCCAGGTAGAACTTTGGGTTCCAGGTAGAACTCTCTGTGGAAAGGGAACCGGAACCGGAAAGGGTTCTACCTGGAACCAAAAAAGGTTATCCAAAGTTCTGCTATGGGGACAGCCAAAGAACTGTTTTAGGTTCTAGATTGCATCTTTTTTTCTAAGAGTGTAAGACTGTTTAGGAGTGGTCTGAGCGGGGAGGGGAAAACTGAAAACTAGCTGTTATTGGCAGAGAGGTTTGGAACTCTCTTTAATATTGGTCTATTAACTAATTTATTAACTCCATACCACCAAAACAGGCTGACAGTTTAAGTAGTCTTTTCACAATTTGACAGTATTATTCCAACCTCATAGTGTGGAAATATATAAAAACACAGGAAAATCACGTTTTTGACTGCACTGGGCCTTTAACCCTATTGAAACTGTGTGTCATTCATGTCTGGCTTTGAAGCTTGTGTTTTCCTTATTTCATCTAAATGTTCCATTTGTTCCATAGAGGATCACCCTGGTTACGTCCCAAATGACACCTTATTCCATACTTCCCTAGAGAATACACTATTTTTGACCAAAAGGGCCCTTTGCCAAAGCAGTGCATTATGGGAGTTAGGCTGCCATTTGGGACGTACCCTGTGACATTTCTATTCAGGTCCTTTAGAGCGGTCTTCCTGACTGGCTTCTTCTAACGCACATACGTTACTTTAGTGACCTTGGATTTTGAGTTGGCGCCCTCAAGTCTTGGATGCTAGAATTGCAGAAGTGAACGCTCTCCCATTCGCCTCCTCAGCTGGAACGGATGTCTGCAGCGTATGTGGCACCTTGCTGCATTTTTTCAATTTTGCTCAATCTGTTTATTCATTTTGGCATCTGTCCTCTACACTAAAAATAAACTTTGTTTTTACAGCTTTTTCTTTTGTTGTTACAGGTGCATTCTACACACATGGCATTTTTTTTTCTTTTAACTAGTTACATAGCAAGAATAAAGTAATTTGATATTTGTATATAAATCGTGTTCAGTCATAACTATTATAGAACATGAGCTTCTAAACCCCTCAGCTACTCTCAGTCCATCCCACCTATCACCCTAACCCCACCCCTCAGCTACTCTCAGTCCATCCCACCTATCACCCTAACCCCACCCCTCAGCTACTCTCAGTCCATCCCACCTATCACCCTAACCCCACCCCTCAGCTACTCTCAGTCCATCCCACCTATCACCCTAACCCCACCCCTCAGCTACTCTCAGTCCATCCCACCTATCACCCTAACCCCACCCCTCAGCTACTCTCAGTCCATCCCACCTATCACCCTAACCCCACCCCTCAGCTACTCTCAGTCCATCCCACCTATCTCTGTAAACCACCCTCTGATTTCCATGTGCCATATATTTTTCAACTGTACTGTGATGTTTCACATACATTCTGAACCTGTCTAATCACAGTTTCTACAGATTGTAAGTTAAAGATAAATATTTTTACTAAAATAATTATTGTATTGTTAATTGATTGACGATGGTTCTCCAAATCTCCCAACAGTGCTATTTGTAGAGTTAATTTTAGATAGATGTTGTGATTTTTCAGCCATTCTTGAATCTGTGACCAGTAACAAGCTACATAGAGGCAATACCAAAATAAGTGATCTAATGATTCTGTCTCTTCGTAGTTAAATCTGCAGAGCTGAGATGGTTGTATGCCCCATATACATAACATTCTGTTTGTGGCAAGAATTTTGTATAACAATTTAAATTGAAAAACTTTTGAATCAAGCGTTGTTTTGTGTATCAGTTCATAAACCATGTGCCGCAGAATCGGCACATCGAAAATCTCGTCCCAACTATTTTGCAACCTTTATGGTGCGGTGGTCAACATTTTGATCCTCAACTAAAACTGCTATATATTTTTTATTTATGATTTTTTTTTTTTTTGCCATTTTTGGTCTTTAATAAAGGGCAAACAAACAAGTTCCCCACCTTCTCCCCCTTCCACTTGCCTCCTCCATTTTTGCAGTAATGCTGCAATCAGTTGGTTGTAATTATGGATAGAGCAAACATTTCCATGTATGTTTGTTAACTGCACATGTGACATAATTTTCATAATATCATTAACAAAGATAATTCCTTTTTTTTCCTTCTTCATAAATAATGTTTTATTTTAAAATCAATTAGTGGGGAAAAAAGTATTTAGTCAGCCACCAATTGTGCAAGTTCTCCCACTTAAAAAGATGAGAGAGGCCTGTAATTTTCATCAAAGGTACACGTCAACTATGACAGACAAAATGAGATTTTTTTTCTCCAGAAAATCACATTGTAGGATTTTTATGAATTTATTTGCTAATTATGGTGGAAAATAAGTATTTGGTCACCTACAAACAAACAAGATTTCTGGGTCTCACAGACCTGTAACTTCTTCTTTAAGAGGCTCCTCTGTCCTCCACTCGTTACCTGTATTAATGGCACCTGTTTGAACTTGTTATCTGTATAAAAAACACCTGTCCACAACCTCAAACAGTCACACTCCAAACTCCACTATGGCCAAGACCAAAGAGCTGTCAAAGGACACCAGAAACAGAATTGTAGACCTGCACCAGGCTGGGAAGACTGAATCTGCAATAGGTAAGCAGCTTGGTTTGAAGAAATCAACTGTGGGAGCAATTATTAGGAAATGGAAGACATACAAGACCACTGATAATCTCCCTCGATCTGGGGCTCCACGCAAGATCTCACCCCGTGGGGTCAAAATGATCACAAGAACGGTGAGCAAAAATCCCAGAACCACACGGGGGGACCTAGTGAATGACCTGCAGAGAGCTGGGACCAAAGTAACAAAGCCTACCATCAGTAACACACTACGCCGCCAGGGACTCAAATCCTGCAGTGCCAGACGTGTCCCCCTGCTTAAGCCAGTACATGTCCAGGCCCGTCTGAAGTTTGCTAGAGTGCATTTAGATGATCCAGAAGAGGATTGGGAGAATGTCATATGGTCAGATGAAACCAAAATAGAACTTTTTGGTAAAAACTCAACTCGTCGTGTTTGGAGGACAAAGAATGCTGAGTTGCATCCAAAGAACACCATACCTACTGTGAAGCATGGGGGTGGAAACATCATGCTTTGGGGCTGTTTTTCTGCAAAGGGACCAGGACGACTGATCCGTGTAAAGGAAAGAATTAATGGGGCCATGTATCGTGAGATTTTGAGTGAAAACCTCCTTCCATCAGCAAGGGCATTGAAGATGAAACGTGGCTGGGTCTTTCAGCATGACAATGATCCCAAACACACTGCCCGGGCAACGAAGGAGTGGCTTCGTAAGAAGCATTTCAAGGTCCTGGAGTGGCCTAGCCAGTCACCAGATCTCAACCCCATAGAAAATCTTTGGAGGGAGTTGAAAGTCCGTGTTGCCCAGCGACAGCCCCAAAACATCACTGCTCTAGAGGAGATCTGCATGGAGGAATGGGCCAAAATACCAGCAACAGTGTGTGAAAACCTTGTGAAGACTTACAGAAAACGTTTGACCTGTGTCATTGCCAACAAAGGGTATATAATAAAGTATTGAGAAACTTTTGTTATTGACCAAATACTTATTTTCCACCATAATTTGCAAATAAATTCATTAAAAATCCTACAATGTGATTTTCTGGATTTATTTTTCTCAATTTGTCTGTCATAGTTGACGTGTACCTATGATGAAAATTACAGGCCTCTCTCATCTTTTTAACCCTACCGTTGTCCTAGGGTCAAAATGACCCGCCACTGTGTTGAACCAACTTTATTTAATTCTTATATTTTTGGGATCATTTGTGAGAAGGAGGCAGTGAGACTTTAAAGAACGTATCACTGCCTCCTTCTCACAAATGATCAAAAAAACATAAAAATTAAATAAAGTTGGTTCAACACAGTGGCTGGTCATTTTGACCCTAGGACAACGGGAGGGTTAAGTGGGAGAACTTGCACAATTGGTGGCTGACTAAATACTTTTTTCCCCCACTGTATTTATATATAACCATATTTGTTGTAATATTTATTCTGTCTTTTCTGGAGGATGAAACTGGAATTGGAACCAGCTTTGTATGGCTTGTTTTCGAAAGGGCGATATTTTTGAAAAAGGTTCCATTTTCAATTACCTGAAAGTGAGAGGTTGCAATCTGGATAAAGGCGAAAAGACCACACTTTCTCCCTCCTGCTGACGGATCTAAAAATGATTTGACTGCTAAAATGTGCAGTATCCTTTCTGGTGGGCTCAACCACCCCCCCCTTCCCCTCTAACACCCAGCAGAGAAGCAAAGCATGAGGCATGGATTACTGTCAGCTATTTACTCTGATTAAGTCCCCTATGCCTCTAGGTTTAGGGCTCGATTCAATCCGGAGCGCAAAATATCTGCATTGTAGCATAGTTCACATGAAAAGGTAATTTCTGATTGAACCGACATTTGCAGCGTTTTTACTGTGAATGCAGTCTCCGCGACCGTGGGAACATTGCCTTTATTTGTCAATCGTGCTATAAAGCGGATCTTCAGCGCTGCAGATTGAATTGAGGCCTTAGTTAAGCCACACCGATACACACAGAGGTGTGTAGGCTGAGCCCTGCGTGGGGAGTATCGATGGCTCTCACCGGGTCCTCGTCAACAGAAATGACTCAATTTCCTCCCAAACTATCAATCAAACAGCTATGGGAGCAGTGGGCTATGGTAAATGAGGACGGACACAGGCTTCAATGCCCAAAAGGCCTGTGGGGTAGTTGAAAGTGAGGACATGTATTATTTTAGTAAAAGGGTGGTGTTGGAGGAAGGTGGAAACGAAAGCAGCTGTAAATCACATCAAATCAAATTTTATTTGTCACATGCGCCAAATACAACAGACCTTACCGTGAAATGCTTACTTACAAGGCCTTAACCAACAATGCAGTTCAAGAAATATAATTAAGTAAAAAATAAAATAAAAAGTAACACAGTAATCGCCTTACACGTCCACAGGTGGAGAGGAGGAGAGATGAGATGGGATAGTGTGTGTGTGTGTGTTTGTCAGATATGGTAAGCCCTGTAATAACAATCCCCACTAAGTAGATCATTAGATGAGATGGTTCCAGAATGATAACACAGAACAACATGCTAGGACAGGATCTGAGAAAATAGGATAGGAAAGGACAGAGGTCTCCAACAGGTAGATCGAAGCCCACCTATGAGTAGCTCGCCAAACAATTCTAAAAGTACATGCAATTTTCACATGTTCCACCGCAAACTGTCATTAACAAATCTCACAAGTATCAGACACAGCAAGCTCCCAGCTACTATCTAATCAACGCAACTTTGACATTATCCCACCCCTTGTTAGTCACTATTGGCTTAAAAAGCCAAACCTAACACAATATCTGCCAATACATTTCCAGCAATATTGCCCCTGTCTGTCTGTGTGGTGCGAGCGTTTGTCTATCACTCCGTGTGAAGCCAGTTGATGTGATAACCGTCTTGTGGGTTGACAGAAATACTTTCCCCAAAACCTTCTCAATTAAATGTTAACTGCAATGTAGGCTTACCTGGCAGAAGTATATCATGAGGAAGTATATCATTATATCATTTCTATCTATTATTTGTTATTTTCAAACTTTCCCATGAAATGAGCAGCAGCGGTACAGAACCATCGCTGGACCGGCACATTAGACAGCACATTCCTCACTCGCTAGATGCACAATTAAAGGGACAGATGCGCAATTAAAGGGCCAGATAAGCAATTAAAGGGCCAGATGAGCAATTAAAGGGCCAGATGAGCAATTAAAGGGCCAGATGCCAATTAAATGGCCAGATTCGCAATTAAAGGGGAGGTAAACAAAAACAAAAAAATCGAAATGTGTTAATTTCCTTCCAGACCAAAAACATTGACATCGACTCAGAACATTCAACTTCGTTGTTTCTCTATGATTTTTATTTATTTTGAGAGTGAAAGGGCCCCCCTTAGAGTTGTTTATGAACCATTATTTTACCATGTATATTGACAGAAAACATACTGCACTATTTTCTCTACACTAAGGACCCGGGGAAGAGTTGCAGGGGAGAGGAGAAGAGAACAATGGGTCTATTTGATGCTAGAATACATTTTTTTGCTAGCTAAATGTTTTTAAAAGTAGGTCTCATACTAGAAAAGGTTGGAGTCCATGGGATAGGATATGCTGAGATGGGATAGATGTGCTAAGATGGGATGGGATATACTAAGATTGGATAGGATATGCTAAGATATGATAGGATATGCTAAGATATGATAGGATATGCTAAGATATGATAGGATATGCTAAGATATGATAGGATATGCTAAGATATGATAGGATATGCTAAGATATGATAGGATGTGCTAAGATATGATAGGATGCTAAGATATGATAGGATAGGATATGCTAAGATAGGATAGGATATACTAAGATATGATAGGACATGCTAAGATATGATAGGATATGCTAAGATATGATGGGATATGCTAAGATATGATAGGATGCTAAAGATATGATAGGATATGCTAAGATAGGATATGATATACTAAGATAGGATAGGATATGCTAAGATATGATAGGATATGCTAAGATATGATAGGATAAGATATGCTAAGATAGGATAGGATGTGCTAAGATATGATAGGATGCTAAGATATGATAGGATAGGATATGCTAAGATAGGATAGGATATACTAAGATATGATAGGACATGCTAAGATATGATAGGATATGCTAAGATATGATAGGATATGCTAAGATATGATAGGATGCTAAAGATATGATAGGATATGCTAAGATATGATATGATATACTAAGATAGGATAGGATATGCTAAGATATGATAGGATATGCTAAGATATGATAGGATAAGATATGCTAAGATAGGATACCATACTTTGGTCCATTATTTATCTTAGGTTGACACAGTAACAAGAAGACACAATCTCAGAAAACCCACTAAGCCGGTACATACATTATATTACTTGTACAGTGTGACTCCAATGTATTTAATAAATCAAAATACACTTGCCATTTTAGTAATACCAAAATGATATTTTCAACTTTAAAATAACCTCTGCAAAAACAACAATTGTGTTTATTACATTTACATTTTAGTCATTTAGCAGACGCTCTTATCCAGAGCGACTTACAGTTGTGAATACATATTTATTTTTTTATACTGGCCCCCCGTGGGAATTGAACCCACAACCCTGGCGTTGCAAACGCCATGCTCTATCAACTGAGCTACATCCCTGCCGGCCATTCCCTCCCCTACCCTGGACGACGCTGGGCCAATTGTGCGCCGCCCATGAGTCTCCCGGTCGCGGCCGGCTGCGACAGAGCCTGGATTCGAACCAGGATCTCTAGTGGCACAGTTAGCACTGCGATGCAGTGCCTTAGACCACTGCGCCACTCAGGAGGACGGTTTATGCCAACTAACGATGTCCTTTGAAGCCCCAAAAAGTATCTGGAAATCCAGACCTACACACAGAACCACATTATCATAATCACATTGTGTGACATGACAGAGGTTAGAGGTGACCTGAGGGTAGCGGTGGGGTGATGATTAATAACATACCTGGTCGATGGTTCCAATTTGCTTGGTTGAATCCATGTTCCTCTTCTTCAGCCATGTTACCATGGTGACCAGGATGACACCTCTTTGACCCTGACATTGACCCCTGGAGATGTCAGATGAAAGGTTAACGATTGGCCTCTACGTTTACCGCAATATTGGAATTATTTTCTGTGTGTGCGGGGAGGTGGGGTGGGGGGTGGGGGGGGGGGGATCAGAAACCATAGGTGTGTGAGTGCATGGGCACATTCGTTTCACTTCTGAACCATTTTGGGCTTCATTTTAGTGTTAATTGATTAGGCTACTTTCAGATTTTCTATTATTATGTATTTTTGTTTATTTTCTATCATTTTTATTTTTATTAAAATAACACAGACACTTGAGGGATATTGATTAATTTGATATATATTAAAATATTATTTTGTCTTAGATTAATTTACCATTCAACATTTTTTATCGGATCAATTTAACTTATTCTATATCATCAAAAGTTTTAAAAAATTCAATGGCGGATCTTCTTGCTACCAGTGTTGTTTCCTTCAGCCTCTGTGCCTCGGGATCTCTCTTCTCTGGATCTCTCTCTGGATCTCTCTCTGGATCTCTCTCTGGATCTCCGGATCTCTCTCTTGATCTCTCTCTGGATCTCTCTCTGGATCTCCGGATCTCTCTCTGGATCTCTCTCCGGATCTCTCTCTGGATCTCTGGATCTCTCTCTGGATCTCCGCATCTCTCTCTGGATCTCTCTCTGGATCTCTCTCTGGATCTCTGAGTAGCTAGTGTTGTTTTCCTTGTCCTCTCTGTATCTCTGGATCTCTCAGAGTTGCCAGACAGAGTTGCCAGACAGAGTTGCCAGACAGTCTCCCACTGTGTCATGATGGTGGCTGGGCCTGGAGCTCCTATCTCTCCTTCTGCTTCTTCCTCGGGAGGAAGAGGATGAGGAGGAAGCTGCAACACCCCTCTTCTGCAATACCCCTCTGCTTGTCCCCAGCAGACACTATGGGTGACAGGGGAAAACTAAAGAAAACACTCAAATACAATAATTACATTACCGCTCTAAATACAAGACCAAAACTCCTTATTACCTGTGACCTTCTGCAGATTGGGGAGATGTTTGGCCTTGATAGGGTTTGTAAAGGACTTCTGAATCTCATCCGCTGGTTGACAGGGATATGATAATAGGAACATTGGTACATTGCAGATCACTGTGTCTATTACATTACCTTTTTGAAATGGCATTTCCTGTCAATTTCGGTGTCCTTGTCAGTAAGTGACTCGGATGCCGAAAGAAAACCTCATCTTCTTGCAGGTCTTCGGGGGACAATTGGATGGGGAGCCATTACCTTACACATTCTCTTGCACAAGCCATTTTCTCACAGCGCAGTTAGTGTTCTGATTTGAAGCACCTCTCTTCGGTGTAGAATGCACATTTGGCGTTGGTTCTGTTTCCAGGGAAACCCACTGTCAAATTCTAAACTCTTATATGTTTATTTATGATGTCATTGAGGCATCTTTTAAACAGATTAGATGTTGTTTTGGAAACGTTACAATTATCTCCAAGGATATTACTGTAGGTTCGAAAAATAACAGGCTAGAGGAGTTGAAACAAAGTGCTCGCCGTGGCACTGTCAGCAGCGCTCTCCGTGGTGCTGATCGCTGTTTGATCCTCGCTAGATTTATTATCTCAACGGGAAACTGTTGATCATGCTCCCAGTTCACTTATTTGTTGCTTTCCAAATAACATTTTAAGTGACTTTAATTGAGAATATAATAGCACAATGTACAGTATAATGCTCGTATAGTGGAAATGCTCTATGCATTATGCTATCATAATCTCAATTGCTGCCTTAAATTTAAAAAATATCAGTGTATTCCAAATAGTGGAGTCAGGAAGGTCCTTTGGATTTTTATTCAGAAAAATTGAAACGATTCGGCCGAATATATCCGTCTATCAACTGATTATTTCACCCCCCCCATCATAATACCCTGGGCTACCTATCACCCCCCCCCCCCCCCCATCATAATACCCTATCACCCCCCTGGGCTACCTATCATACCCCCATCATAATACCCTGGGCTACCTATCACCACCCCCATCATAATACCCTGGGCTACCTATCACCCCCCCCCCCCCCCATCATAATACCCTGGGCTGCCTATCACCACCCCCCCATCATAATACCCTGGGCTACCTATCACCCCCCCCCCCCCCCCATCATAATACCCTGGGCTACCTATCACCCCCCCCCCATCATAATACCCTGGGCTACCAATCACCCCCCCCCCCCCCCCATCATAATACCCTGGGCTGCCTATTACCACCCCCCCATCATAATACCCTGGGCTACCTATCACCCCCCCCCCCATCATAATACCCTGGGCTACCAATCACCCCCCCCCATCATAATACCCTGGGCTACCTATCATCCCCCCCCCCATCATAATACCCTGGGCTACCTATCTCCCCTCATCATAATACCCTGGGCTACCTATCACCCCCCCCCCCCATCATAATACCTTGGGCTACCTATCACCCCCCCCCCCCCCCCCCCCCCCCCATCATAACAAATTGTCTGTCACAGGCTTCATTACTGTGTGCTTGGTTAGATTTAAAGGTTGACAGTAATGAAGATTAGTGTGAAAGGTTAAGAGGTTGTAATCAGACTAAATGAGCCATTAACAGTATGAGATTCCTAGCCATAGTAACACCAGCACACTGAATCCGTATAAGGAGTCAAAATAGTATAAACATCATTTTTAACAAATATAATACAAATGTCATCCATACTCTTTCCCCCATTTTATTACACGGTCACATCATCCATATCTGTTTCTGACAGTCCCCATCCCCATCCTTATGACAGGAATCCTCTATTGGACAGAGGGGAGACATTTTTATTACTGTTAAGCTCTGCTAGATTGCAGAGAAGTAATCGATTGCCAACAGGCAGTCAGAGTTATGGTTAGGAGTTGAAGGAGATTGTTTCCCTATCACAAGGCACCACAGCAATATTGCAGACTGTTAATTTCCTCTCCTCTCTACACTCCTCTTTAAAGCTCTTCAAGTGCTTTCTCACCTCCTCTCCTCTCGTTCCCTTCAAAGATGTGGTCTGTCCTTAGATTGCTATGGGATTTTGATAACTGAACAGCAATAACAGTGAGTGCAAATTTCATAAATAACAGTTTATGATATACAGTGCCTTGCAAAAGTATTCATCCCCCTTGGCGTTTTTCCTATTTTGTTGCATTACAACCTGTAATTTAAATTTATTTTTATTTGGATTTTATGTAATGGACATACACAAAATAGTCCAAATTGGTGAAGTGAAATGAAAAAAATAACTTGTTTCAAAAAATTCAAAAAAATTAATAACGGAAAAGTGGTGCATGCATATGTATTCACCCCCTTTGCTATGAAGCCCCTAAATAAGATCTGGTGCAACCAATTACCTTCAGAAGTCACATAATTAGTTAAATAAAGTCCACCTGTGTGCAATCTAAGTGTCACATGATCTGTCACATGATCTCTGTATATATACACCTGTTCTGAAAGGCCCCAGAGTCTGCAACACCACTAAGCAAGGGGCACCACCAAGCAAGCGGCACCATGAAGACCAAGGAGCTCTCCAAACAGGTCAGGGACAAAGTTGTGGAGAAGTACAGATCAGGGTTGGGTTATAAAAAAATATCAGAAACTTTGAACATCCCACAGAGCACCATTAAATCCATTATAAAAAAATTGAAAGAATATGGCACCACAACAAACCTGCCAAGAGAGGGCCGCCCACCAAAACTCACAGACCAGGCAAGGAGGGCATTAATCAGAGGCAACAAAGAGACCAAAGATAACCCTGAAGGAGCTGCAAAGCTGCAAAGCTCCACAGCGGAGATTGGAGTATCTGTCCATAGGACCACTTTAAGCCGTACACTCCACAGAGCTGGGCTTCACGGAAGAGTGACCAGAAAAACACCATTGCTTAAAGAAAAAAATAAGCAAACACGTTTGGTGTTCGCCAAAAGGCATGTGGGAGACTCCCCAAACATATGGAAGAAGGTACTCTGGTCAGATGAGACTAAAATTGAGCTTTTTGGCCATCAAGGAAAACGCTATGTCTGGAGCAAACCCAACACATCTCATCACCCCGAGAACACCATCCCCACAGTGAAGCATGGTGGTGGCATCATCATGCTGTGGGGATGTTTTTCATCGGCAGGGACTAGGAAACTGGTCAGAATTGAAGGAATGATGGATGGCGCTAAATACAGGGAAATTCTTGAGGGAAACCTGTTTCAGTCTTTCAGAGATTTGAGACTGGGACGGAGGTTCACCTTCCAGCAGGACAATGACCCTAAGCATACTGCTAAAGCAACACTTGAGTGGTTTAAGGGGAAACATTTAAATGTCTTGGAATGGCCTAGTCAAAGCCCAGACCTCAATCCAATTGAGAATCTATGGTATGACTTAAAGATTGCTGTACACCAGCGGAACCCATCCAAGTTGAATGAGCTGGAGCAGTTTTGCCTTGAAGAATGGGCAAAAATCCCAGTGGCTAGATGTGCCAAGCTTATAGAGACATACCCCAAGAGATTTGCAGCTGTAATTGCTGCAAAAGGTGGCGCTACAAAGTATTGACATTGGGGGGGGTGAATAGTTATGCACGCTCAAGTTCAGTTTTTTGGTCTTATTTCTTGTTTGTTTCACAAGAAAACATATTTTGTATCTTCAAAGTGGTAGGCATGTTGTGTAAATCAAATGATACAAACCCCCCAAAAATCTATTTTAATTCCAGGTTGTAAGGCAACAAAATAGGAAATATGCCAAGGGGTGTGAATAATTTCGCAAGCCACTGTAAGATACCAATAACATCATAATAACAACAACTAATCAAGCCTTAATCATATGTATTGGTCAGCTGGTACTTTATTAGAAATACCACAATACGGTCAGTACTATATACTTATTCAACATTCTTACCATCTGTGCTTGTTCTTGTTTTACATGCCTTTTGTTTCAAATTAATCTCAGGCCAGAGTGGTAGAGAACAGAGTGATAAAACTGTGTGATAGAGTAATCAAGATGTCCTGAGTCACTTCCTGACTCTATTAACGACACTTCCTGGTTCTATTAGTGCCTTGTGACTCTGCACAGCCCAGTTCTCTGACCTCATTCGGGGCCCGAGACTGGCTGTGCATCATTACCCTGCTAGCCCCCGGTGTTCTGACTGGGTCACCCTGCACTCTCAGTCTTACCATGCCCCAATGCATTCTCCTGAGTAGAAGCCCAGGTTGAGCTGTGGGTTACTTCCTTAGAGGGAAGGTAGTGTTACACATGTGGCTGTGAACGTCCCTTAACCTTACGTCTGCTACCCACTTTGTCCTGCTCATCTTAGTCCTCTGTACACACACACACACACACACACACACACACACACACACACACACACACACACACACACACACACACACACACAAATTCAAATGGAGGGTGTAGAGCTGCCAGCTTCCATTCCATGTCAGTAGTCTCTAAATCAACAGAACATGGCCTTGGCTGTCTCTTTTTCCACCTCCCTGCACATTGGGTTGACTTGTGCTTTCTAGGAAGCGTTTCTGCTCTACTACAGTGCCTTGGAGCAAGGCAGGAGGTGAGAGAGAGTTTACAGGGGTAAAGACAGAGAGACAGGGGAATCAAAATGACATCCAAAGGAGTACATAGGGAGAATCCAGTGAACATTGTAATAAGCCAACAATGGGCTGACAAACTATGAGCATTAGACTTACGCTGATAAATTATAGACTGTGTTCCAAATGGCACCTTATTCCCTACACTCTTAGAATAAAAAGGTGCTATCTAGAACTTTAAAGGGTTATTCGGGTGTCCCCATAGGAGAACCATTTGAATAACCTTTTTTGGTTCCAGGTAGAACCCCTTTGGGTTCCATGTAGAAACCTTTCCACAGAGGGTTCTACATGGAACCCAAAAGGGTTCTACCTGCAATCAAAAAGGGTTCTCCTATGGGGACAGCTGAAGAACCCTTTTGGAACTCTTTTCTAAGAGTGTACATAGTGCTACACGGTGTAGAGAATAGCGTGCCATTTGTGATGCAAGTATAGCAGGTAAGTACTCAATGGGCCCTAGCTACGGTAACTGATGTACATCCCATCTGCTGCACCTGCAATGCCAAAAGCAGTCAAATGCAGTGTCATCATGTAGAACCCGATGAATTACTATTGATTTCATACAAGTGTAGAACCCAATGAATTACTATTGACATCATACAGGTGTAGAACCCGATGAATTACTATTGACTTCATCCAGGTGTAGAACCCCATGAATTACTATTGACTTCATACAGGTGTAGAACCCCATGAATTACTATTGACTTCATCCAGGTGTAGAACCCCATGAATTACTATTGACATCATACAGGTGTAGAACCCAATGAATTACTATTGACTTCACACAGGTGTAGGACCCCATGAATTACTATTGACTTCATACAGGTGTAGAACACCATGAATTACTATTGACTTCATACAGGTGTAGAACCCCATGAATTACTATTGACTTCATACAGGTGTAGAACCCCATTAATTATTATTGACTTCATACAGGTGTAGAAAAACAACAACCATGAATACCAATAGAGAATCAGAGTCACCTGGCGTAAGAGCGTAATCTCTCCAAAATGGTGTGTGCATGCGCCCATGTGTCATGCATTATTGAAGTAGCTGTTGAATAATTCAAAACACTACTGATATTGATCCCAGGGACTGATATCACTGAAGAGAGAGAGAGAGAGAGAGAGAGAGAGAGAGAGAGAGAGAGAGAGAGAGAGCTTTGTTCAAACGGACGACAACCCTCTCATCATCCCATTGATCTCTCAGACCATTCCCACACATCAATGGTATCCTGGAGGGCCAAACAGAACCCAACACTGGGTTTACAGGGGGGCCAAACAGAACCCAACCCTGGGTTTACAGGGGGGCTAAACAGAACCGAACCCTGAGTTTACATGTGAGCTAAACAGAACCGAACCCTGAGTTTACAGTTGAGTTAAACAGAACCGAACCCTGAGTTTACAGTTGAGTTAAACAGAACCGAACCCTGAGTTTACAGTTGAGTTAAACAGAACCCAACTCTGGGTTTACAGGGGGGCTAAACAGAACCCAACCCTGTGTTTACAGGGGGGCTAAACAGAACCCAACCCTGGGTTTACAGGGGGGCTAAACAGAACCGAACCCTGAGTTTACATGTGAGCTAAACAGAACCGAACCCTGAGTTTACAGTTGAGTTAAACAGAACCCAACTCTGGGTTTACAGGTGAGCTAAACAGAACCCAACCCTGGGTTTACAGTTGAGTTAAACAGAACCCAACTCTGGGTTTACAGGGGGGCTAAACAGAATCGAACCCTGGGTTTACAGGGGGGCTAAACAGAACCCAACCCTGGGTTTACATGTGAGCTAAACAGAACCGAACCCTGAGTTTACATGTGAGCTAAACAGAACCCAACCCTGGGTTTACAGGGGGGCTAAACAGAACCGAACCCTGAGTTTACATGTGAGCTAAACAGAACCGAACCCTGAGTTTACAGTTGAGTTAAACAGAACCCAACCCTGGGTTTACAGGGGGGCTAAACAGAACCCAACCCTGTGTTTACAGGGGGGCTAAACAGAACCCAACCCTGGGTTTACAGGGGGGCTAAACAGAACCCAACCCTGAGTTTACATGTGAGCTAAACAGAACCGAACCCTGAGTTTACAGTTGAGTTAAACAGAACCCAACCCTGGGTTTACAGGGGGGCTAAACAGAACCCAACCCTGGGTTTACAGGTGAGCTAAACAGAACCCAACCCTGGGTTTACAGGGGGTGCAGCAGGCCTGAACAGATAACAGGACACAGAGAGTCCATGGAAGGAATTTTTACTTTTAACATTCACACTTTACATTATAAAGAGATAGCTGCACCAGGAACATCTGACAAGAAATTGAAATGAGAGTGCAAACATTACTAGAATGACAAACTTATCGTATCACTTTCCTTTTGAAACCGCTTTTCAGAAAAGCAAAGATAACAAACTGAATAATGGATCAGGTCAAATCAAAACAGTGTTTGTGGCCAAACATGAGTGTGTGTGTGTTATCAGGCGAGGTCTTAAGAGACCAATGCTGAGCAGTGAAATGAAAAGAGCAGTGCTGAGCAGTGAAATGTAGCATACCTAGTGAGATGTAGGTCTATTGCAGTGATACAATAGACCTACAGTGGCGCAGTGGTCTAAGGCACTGCATTGCAGTGCTAACTGTGCCACTACACTCTCTGTCGCAGCCGACCGGGAGACTCATGGGCGGCGCACAATTGGCCCAGCGTCGTCCAGGGTAGGGGAGGGAATGGCCGGCAGGGATGTAGCTCAGTTGATAGAGCATGGCGTTTGCAATGCCAGGGTTGTGGGTTTGATTCCCACGGGGGGCCAGTATAAAAAAAATATGTATTCACTAACTGTAAGTCGCTCTGGATAAGAGCGTCTGCTAAATGACTTAAATGTAAATGTGTTGATGAAGTTGCCCCAAGACACTGATCTCGGGTCAGTTTTACATTCCCCCCCACTAATGGTTAAGGTTAGGAATGGTGGAGGGGAAGCTGATCCAAGATTTGTACCTAGGGGAAACTTAAACCCAGGATTTAATACATTTACAAGAGATGCTAATTACAATGAGTTTTGGATGACCCTCAGAATTACACCAGTGCCACGTCTGACTCTGTAGCTGGCAATCTCTGTCAGCATTCCAAACCGTCTGCAATCTGCAATCAGTCTTGCTGCACAAATTTGATTGAATGCCACATTTACATTGCAGTCGGGCATCAGATAGCAATATCATATTGAGGAGGTTAATGACATGATCAACAATTGTCTTGGTGTTGGGAGATTTGGTGCACGACTGCAATGTCTGATGCTGTAAATAATAATAATAATAATATGCCATTTAGCAGACGCTTTTTATCCAAAGCGACTTATAGTCATGCGTGCATAATATATTTTTTTGTGTGTATGTAGTTGATATCTCAGCTATACTGGCAGACAGTGGGAGTGACAATGGAAAGGAAGGGGCGTGATTTCAGACACACGCCATACTTGAATGGGCTATGATGATCAGAGCAGCTGTTGCCTTGTGTCCCAATAACAACCATAGTGTGGAGGAGGGAGAGTGTATGTGAGAGAGAGAGAGAGAGAGAGAGAGAGAGAGAGAGAGAGAGAGGTGGGGAGAGAAAGACAGGTGAGGAGAAGGGGGAAGAGAGAGAGGGAGGTTGGGAGAGGAGGGAGAGAGAGAGAGAGAGGTGGGGAGAGGTGGGAGAGAAAGAGAGAGGTGGGGAGAGGAGGGAGCGAGTGAGAGGTGGGGAGAGGAGGGAGAGAGAGAGAGAGAGGTGGGGAGAGGAGGGAGAGGAGGGAGAGAGAGAGAGGTGGGGAGAGGAGGGAGCGAGAGAGAGGTGGGGAGAGGAGGGAGAGAGAGAGGTGGGAGAGGAGAGAGAGAGGTGGGAGAGGAGAGAGAGAGGTGGGAGAGGAGAGAGAGCGAGAGAGGTGGGGAGAGGAGAGAGAGCGAGAGAGAGAGAGGTGAGGAGGGAGAGAGAGTGAGGTGCGGAGAGGAGGGGGGAGAGAGAGAGAAAGAGGTGGAGAAAATGAGAACACTAACCTCCATATTTGCTATTTAAAGATAAAACAAGCAGAGCCAGCAGGGTGGGAGTGTTAGAAAGGTAGAACATAGCTGTGATGTTTGTAAAGGGAGAGAGAGAAAGAGGATTGTGTGTGAAAATAGGTGCAGTAGCGGTCCCTTTGCACCAAACAGCTGCCTGATGTAGTCTTCTATCTGAAATAAAGCCCACACACACGGTGCAGGCACGCACGCACGCGCATTGTTACCCTGTTTGGATTTGCTTGTTGTTTTTATGCCTTGCTGGACAAGATGGCCTATTTGCTGCATGCCTCTCCATATGAACCTATTCACCCCAAAGTCAATGTCATTATTTGCGTCATCATACTTCTATTTGTATCAGATTGCTTCCAAATTATGAGCTGTTCTGTCAAGAAACCTGCCTGGTAAATTCCTGTTAAAACATTTCCACTGTCAGATTCGCCAGAATGTTTTTTTTTCTTTAGTCTGAGTTTAGGCAGTGAGTTACCGCTGGTGCAATGAGTCGCATAGCGCCCCTCCCTGGCTCCAAGAGTCGTAGCTGAACCATAGGCGGCTGGCTGCAGACGACGTTGCCGCATCCCGTCCCGCTTTGCCTTAGGCCTGCATTCGTATCCAAATCTGCCAATCTTCTCTCCAGTCCCTCCCTTCCCCCCCCCCTTCTCCTCCTCCTCACCCCGCCCGCAGACCACCAACACTGCTCTCCAGTTTCTAGACACACGACTCTCCAGTAAAGTGGCTCTGCATCGTTCTTATCATACCTCAGTGCTCTGCATCGGTAACGGTATGTATATGTCTATAACGAGTTATCTTGGCTAAACGGTTTTGCAAAAAATATATGGAATGATTAGCCTAGCCTGTAGGTTTTGCGTTTTCTGAGATTTAGTTTGTTTTCCTCATGTTTGCATTGAATTGATCACTGGTAGACTTTTTACCGACGTGTACGGTACCGATAGACTCGTGACGTAGGGTGGTGACTGTCTCCTCTCCCGTTATCTATCCTCAGATGACCGCATTTAATTTCAATGTATTTTATCAGAAACTTCATGAACCCATTTTTAAACGACACCTCCGAGTTAACCATCGGTATGCTATTTCCATTTACTGTTTGACTTTTTAATACATATTTAATTCATATGATTTGAATATCATATTTACCGTGACAGTAATTTGTTGAAAACCAACAAAACTTGCCAAAGACAGTGTTAAGTCATTAAATAATCAGACTCATTTAAACCTACCTTGACATATGGGACAGCAGTACAGGCTACATTCAGGTGACGGATTTCAACCACACCGTGCCTTTATCCAAAGTAACTGGATTAAGGGTCTGTAAGGTGAAGTTTGGACGCATGCATGTGGTATAATGCGTTTTAATATTGAACTGTATCAGGTTGACGAATGTAGCCTTTGTATTAATTAGAATTTAGTATTGAATAGATTGAGATATTACCTGAACTTTTTACGGACATGTACGGTACCGATAGACTCGTGACGTAGGGTGGTGACTGTCTCCTCTCCCGTTATCTATCCTCAGATGACCGCATTTAATTTCAATGTATTTTATCAGAAATGTAATGAACCCATTTTTAAACGACACCTCCGAGTTAACCATCCGTATTGTATTTCCATTTACAGTTTGACTTTTTAATACATATTTAATTCATATGATTTTAAGATCATATTTACCGTGATAATATCATATTTATCGTGACAGTAATTTGTTGACAACTTGCCAAAGACAGTATTAAGTCATTAAATAATCAGACTCATTTAAACCTACCTTGACATATGGGACAGCAGTACAGGCTACATTCAGGTGACGGATTTCAACCACACCGTGCCTTTATCCAAAGTAACTGGATTAAGGGTCTGTAAGGTGAAGTTTGCACGCACGCATGTGGTATAATGCGTTTTAATATTGAACTGTATCAGGTTGACGAATGTAGCCTTTGTATTCATTAGAATTTAGTATTGAATAGATTGAGATATGAATACGATTAAATAAATTGGCGCAGTAGATTGCTGTTTTGTTTCTCCTGGGCGCCTTGAGCTGTAGTTTGATTCCTTCTGCTTGATTGGATGATGTACGTTTATTGAACTGTGGAGATCGACCTTGTTAGCTGTCTGTCATAGCTTGCCTCTCGGTTCAGACGAGGACAATTTAGAATCTCACAAGGACGCGCAAACGCCCCTATAGCCTGCAAAATGGACTGTCATAAAGTCTTAATGCTCGTGCACGTTCCTCAGAATGTGCACGAGCATAATGTTTGCATTCGCTAAAGATATTAAGAGCATTAATGGTAAACTAGATGAATTAGTCTCATTTGTCAATGTCAGGTATTTCTCTAAGTCAGTGCAGCGACTGAATATTGGTTAACTGGCCATTCACTCTGTTCAATGTGGTTCTTTGTTCAATATGACCTTCTGCGTTGTGTTTATGAATGAAAAATAATGTTGTAAAGATAATGTGGGAGAACATTTTTCCTGCTTTTGAATCGATGTGATTAGTACCCTTTTCGTTTGAGATTCAGTAGCAATGTTGTTACCTATGTTACTATGGATACTAGTGCTGGGTGCATTGGGAATATCCCAGGCCTCTCAAGTGACTCAGCAATGGTCCCCGTGACTCAGACAGCCTGTGTGTGTGTATGGCATATGTCTGTTTGTCTGCCTGTCTTTGTGTGTGTGTGTGTCTGGTTGTGTGGCTTTCTGCCTGCATGACTTGAAGGATGATGAATGGAAATACTGATCAACAGCAGGGATGACAGAGGGATTCAAAGGATGTTACTCTAACCTGAATTGAAAGGATGCCGCATTAATGCTCCTACTGCAACATAATGAAGGTTTATGTAAATTAACGAATTAACCTTTAGTATGACTGTAAAGTGGAGACGTTTCTTTAAAAAAGAAAATATATGTATTTTTAAATAAAATTATCAGGCTCGCAGGCACAGATTTTGGGGTGATGTTTTGAATCCCAACGTACGCGCACTGAACAATCTAAACGTACTGTAGCTTTCTTACCCACCAGGGTCAAGTGAAAGTGCACTAGATTAACAGAGAGCTAAATGTGTCTGTCGGCAAGAGACACCGGTCATTAGATAAACCTGTTTGGTTGCTCTCTACGAGCTAGCTATATCAATCGTAACCTTTTGTTTCTCTGACCTTCGTAGAGCTATTTGCTAGCTTAGCAAGGCTAGGTAAGGCTAACATATGTTAGCCTAAGGCGTCCGCATGCTTCCCATCCGAAACAGTTTGTGCATATATTATGACAACATTTTGTCACGTTTTTGTTAGTTTTGGTCTTCAGCAAGGTTTTATTTGGCTCTTTGTGCACATAAAAACATTTCTCGAGGCAAGCCGAAGTTCAGAGCCGAGGTCTACGCTCCTTCATCGGTCATTGGTCAACAAAAGGGATTCTTCAATGAAACATGCGGAAGCCTTAAGTCTGGGCGCTGTCCTGATGGTTAACGTTTAGACATTTGATAACTGCAGGCAACAGAGATTACGGAAGTGTGTTGCCCTTTTATTATGGATTGTGGTGTCATCTGTAGATTATGGAGTGTATTGCCCTTTTAATTACGGTCCCATTCATTCAATTGTGATCACCAGGTTTCTAGGAAACCGAGGGATTTAATAACCATATCCATAACAATCTGGACATTCCACATCCACAGACAAAAGCTTGATAAACAGTAATGGCCTGCCAAGTCATTTAGGAGGAAACTGGCAGACACAATCAGGTGATCCTACTTTATCCACTTTAAAGTCCATTTCTAATTGAAGGACATTGTGATTACCGTCGTTATTATATGTGTACATTTTGCTACAACGACTTAGCTACTCAACAGGGTGCTTACTTCCTAATCTGTCAGGATTTGGGATTGGGTTTGAAACAATGAGCCACTCTCACTCTGGAATTAGGAGTGTTGGTTCATGACCTTGCCGACAGTTGCACGTCTGGGGAAATATGTCGGAACTTATGTAATCGCTGCCTGAGACCTAATTTAGATCAACTAATGCAATCTATGAATAACTACAGGAAATCATACACACACACACACACACACTGGCAGACAGGCACAAGGAGGAAGGACATTGTGATTACCGTCATCATTAAACGTGTATAATTTGCCACAACGACATACTGCATGGGTTCAAAGATGGGTCAATAAGCTTTACATGAGGCTGTGATTTAGTCTAGATAGACTTGCTTGGTTTAACAGACTGAATGCTGTGCCACCATTGTTTCACTCAGCATTCAGTCGGATTTACCCAGGCTAAGATTTTCCCTCAAGCAGGCCTCTGCATTGAGTTTCCTCATCAGAATATCTGATTAAGTTAATCAGCTATTAGACCACTGAAGAACTCCTCTACTGCAATATTATGAAGTAGATTACAATACTCTCCTATTATTGAATGACTATTATGTAAATGCAGTAACAGTAGCTCTCAAATCAGCTTGGACCGTTTCACTTACATCCCAGTCAGACTCCGTGTGGTAACAATTTGAGTCACTGGTTTTGAGCCATAGAGGGATGGAGAATGACTAGGCTCTCATTTTAGTTCCAAACCAGACCACCTGGTTCCACTTATCAGTGTATGTATGACCGCCGCTTGCCATTTTACCAGACAACGGCTGGAACACTTCGTGTACCTATATTACTTGTACCTCTACTTCCTGTACCGCTACCTCCTGTACCTCTACCTCCTGTACCTCTACTTCCCGTACCTCTACTTCCTGTACCGCTACCTCCTGTACCGCTACCTCCTGTACCTCTACCTCCTGTACCTCTACTTCCCGTACCTCTACTTCCGTACCTCTACTTCCCGTACCGCTACTACTTGTACCTCTACTTCCTGTACCGCTACCTCCTGTACCTCTACCTCCTGTACCTCTACCTCCTGTACCTCTACTTCCCGTACCTCTACTTCCGTACCTCTACTTCCCGTACCGCTACTTCCTGTACCTCTACCTCCCGTACCTCTACTTCATGTACCTCTACTTCCTGTACTGCTACTTCCTGTACCACTACTTCCTGTACCTCTACTACTTGTACCTCTACTACTTGTACCTCTACTTCCTGTACCTCTACCTCTACCTCCTGTACCTCTTCTACTTGTCTTTTCTGTCATTCTTTTCTTTTTTTCTCTTCATCTTCTTTCCTTCATGAGTACCGATAGGTAGAAGCACCGAATATATTTCCATCTTATTGTGAACACCTCTCAATCACATTCAGTAGAAAGAACGTGTGTCTGGCTCAGAGAGTGCAGTAGTGAGCAGTCTCCCTGCCTGCTGTGTTGAGGTACAGAGAGTGCCAGCTTTCTAAGGCTACTGTGGTGTTGAGGGACTGTGTGGGCGTTCACTCTCTCGCTCTCTGCAGTGAGTAAACTCTCCTTTTGAAATGCAGTGGGTAGGTAGGCACAGAGCAAATTTCTATCTCTATCTTTCACACACACACACACACACACACACAATGTGTGCGCACACACGATCACTCTCATTCTCTCTATATGGTCTGTCTTGTGGTAAAGGATAGAAATATTGTCTTTCTCATTTCTCTAGACAGAGAGAGAGAGAGAGAGAAGGAGGGAGGGAGGGAGGGAGGGAGGGAGGGAGAGAAGGAGGGAGGAAGAGGGAGGGAGGGAGAGAAGGAGGGAGGGAGGAAGAGAGAGGGAGGGAGGGGGAGAGCGGGAGGGAGAGAGAGCGAGGGAGAGAGCGAGGGAGAGGTGGAGAGAGAGGGAGAGAAGTAAGGAAGGAAGGAAGGAAGGAGAGAGAGGGGGAGCAAGAGCAGACAGACAGAAGTCACATCACAGACAGGCATTATTGCTGAAAGCAAGCATATTGGGCTGAGGCGATGCTTCCCCTCCCTTCCGTTCCCCTTAAGCGGTGCAGTACAGCAGTAAACATTGATCCTCTACTGAAAAGCTCTATTCCCATTGGGCGTCCTGCTCCATCTCCCCTCCTGATCCCAGATCTGCTGACTGGACCTGGGGCACCAGGCGTCCAATTTGCCTGACACACCTAGGCTCTAAGGAGCTTGGACTCAAACAAGCCGTGCAAGCAAAGCTCAGTTTCATGGAGGCTACAGCTCTGACTTTTTTGACGTAGAGTTCCATACTGAAATTCTCCCAGAGGAAACGATATGATTAGGTTTGTCACCATGCTGGCTTGGCGCCGTTCTCCTGATATGTGTTGCAGCTATTCTTGATTTTATTTGTGTATTGTGTTAGCTTTTAAAGGAATAAAAAACATGCCTCAAGCTTTAACAAAGATAATCATAAATTCCAACACTCCAACGAGGGACAAAATCCAAATCCAGTGAGAGACAAAACACCATAGTGGGCTGCAGTGGCGGCTCCTGAACAAATTCTCAGGGAGGGCAATTTTTCTGATGATTTAGGTGACCTACACACATTTTTAAAAAGATATGTCCAGCAACAACATGAAGACAGGGGCAGCATATAAGTCAATACCAGAAGCATTTATTGACTGATCTCAAAAGTGTTGGCTTACAAAAGCAAAATAAGTTATCACAGTAAAAATAATCAAGGGTGTTCTTTCACATTCCTCAACACTGCATAAACAATATGCATTTCCATAAACAAATGAAATATCAGCTGAAAATACAGCATCTTGGTATTTGTTCAGATTGCAGGATCAACAAGAGCTTTTACCACATTTTTTGATATCTGTTTAATCTTACCTTATGGCCTGCACTTGCTTGTGAAGCTGTCGAGGGCACGTTTGATAGAGACAGCATCGATGTCCTTCTTCTGTAGCTTCTGGTACAGAATGTCGACGTGGGGCATGATTTTGTGAAAAAGCCGCAGGAAAAAAATTAAATCTTCATCATGTAGTATCCTCACGTAGCCAGCTGCCTCTCTCAAGGTGTGCTGGTCAAATGAACCCAATGAACCCGTCCGGATGGCTTCAAAACATTATATGAGGTCGTCTCGATTCTCGTAGACAGTGTTCACGACTCTGCTGTTGCTAACCTCATCGTTGTGGCGGCGGACAGCTAGCCTGTATCCCTCATCCAGTTGAGTGGCAATATTCACTCTCCCAAAAGCAGACAATCTCAAACAGCTATATGTGGGTCTTTGACAGCTAATTTTTCTTAATCTTTTCTGAAAGATGGTGCATGTCGGTTACACCAGTCGCTGTCCAAGCGGTGCTGTCTGCTGTGCCGCCTTCAGGGTGGAAGAGTAAGCAGGGGTAGCAAAAAACTGCATTAGCTACATCGCAGCCTGCTAGCCAGGTTTTCCGTTCATACCAATTTTTGGAAAATCCTCGGGTGTAGGACTTCCCCCCTTTAGTAGACAGCTGTTGAATTATTAAATTTGGTCTGGGAGGTCCTAATTGTTTCGTTGCCAATTTATCTTCATTTGTTCGCCGACAAAAAGGAACTTCTTTCAAAGACACAATCGAGTTGGACTGAAGCCTAGCCATTTTGATAGTAGTAGTGAATTGATTGAGGCTGCTACCTGGTCTTTTCTTAGTTACGTTCATTCGTGGTTACGTTATGTATGACGAAAGCGCGTAAGTGCAAGCCCACAGACACCCATAGAGAATGTATTGAAAGCTTTGAAATGTGACAAAAATAGATTTTACATGGGAGTCTATGACAGACTTCTGGGCGATTTTCAACCTGACTGAAATCGCCCAAAAAACGGGCGGGGCCATTTGAAGCACGACTTTAGCCTGATTTGACATTTAGTGGCTGGCAGATCAGACGTGAACACTGATAACTGCTGTTGCCGTGATATAATTTTTTATAAATTTATAAAAAAAAAATATTTTTTTTTATTTAATTTTTTTTTAAATAATTGATTAGAAAAAAAATCCCTTCCTTTTCCCGTTTGGCAGTGCGTCGCCCATATCGCCCTATTGAACAAGCCGTCCCTGGTGGGCTGAGAGTTCTGAATACATAACCATCATAACCGCCACGTCACTAGGAAATCCGTTGTCCAAACATAATCCTGTGTACATATTTTACATATGTTTTAGCGCTCAACATTCACTTGAAGAGGCATATCAATGGGGTTGTTGTTTTAAAATAAGCTGGTTGCAACTATCCCGTAGCCCCAAACTGCCTACTAGCAGTTCTCAAATCCACCCTAAGCTGAGAGTAAATCTCCAGGCCCACTTCCTCACCATGAAGACTGACTGAAAGGCCGAAAGGCAAGCAGTGGTTTGTTCGATAGACACACCAATTTGACACCAAATTAGTTTTTTTTAGAGTTACTTTTTTTTAGGGGAATTGCTATCTCTGTCAGCTTCCTGAACTCTGAAGGATTCGGAAGGACAGTGTCCTGAAATAATTTGTGAGATGGGAAAGAATGTTCTTTCTCTTTCACTGGGTTTTCTCACCTTGAACGATGGTATCATGGTATCACTTGTCATTGTGTTAAAGGTCACGATGACAGTTATTTTTCATAATACCTGTCCCCTGGTTGTCTATTTGACCCCATGACCCTGTCTTGGGTTGTCATGAAGATGGATGACATGTCACTGTGCATCAACTCATTGGTGACCTGAAACCTGACAACCTCGGGCCTTTTGTGATGTCATAACAAGAATATTGACAAGTGATGACAAGCTTTATTTTTTGTCATACAGTGAAAATGCCCAATTTGTTACTGGCTGTGTAGGCTGTAGATTAGTTGTGGTTACACAAGCACAACATTGTGGATGCAATTAGTATTCATTACCAACTTCTTATCATTTGTATCCTGCGGCCTCATGCAATTCACTTCCCTAAATCTTAATTATTTTATGAGAGAAGTCAAAACAAGGTTCTATGGATTACTTTTTTAATTTTTTTTATGACTGTTCCGTCTCCCCTCGCTGCCTCTTACGTAATAGTCAAACAAACTCCCTAGTAGCCTACATAGAAATAGAATGGAATAAGGGGAAAATTAAGAGATGGTTTTTATGAAATGTCGTAAAATGGGAGTGAAAGAGATGGTTTGATCAGGAGAGACGGAGGTGAGATATTTATTGGAAGTGTTTCTATGACCTTTGACCCACACAGTGCCTCTATAAGCCCCCTGGGTGGCAGTGGTGATGTCATGGTTGGCACAGTGTGGGCATCCCAGGCCTCTAGGAGACGATTGCCAGAGCGCCAATCCCGTACTGTTGCCCTTTTCTGGCTGTCTGTCGTCAGTCAGTCAGTCAGTCAGTCTGTCTGGCTGTCAGTCTCGCTGTCTGTTTGTCTGGCTGTATGTTAGTCGGTCTCTGACTGTCTTGACATTCTTGACTGTCTGTTGTCTGTCTGTCTGGCTGTCTCTGACTGTATAGTTATGTATCTCTCCACTCTCTTTACTGTCTGCCTGTCTGTCTGTCTCTGACTGTATAGTTATGTATCTCTCCACTCTCTTTACTGTCTGCCTGTCTGTCTGTCTCTGACTGTATAGTTATGTATCTCTCCACTCTCCCTCCCGCCCGCCCGCCCGTCCGCCCGTCTGTCCGTCCGTCCGTCCTTCCGTCCGTCCGTCCGTCCGTCCTCTTTACTGCCTGTCTGCCTGTCCTAACTATCTCTCCATCCTTATACTCTCTCTTGGTTTCATTATTTTACTGCTGTGCCCTCTATCTCTCCTTGTCTCTCTGTTTTGATACTGATGAAGGTAAATACACTTAGTTTGATCCTTTCATTTGTTGTATATTATTATAGCATATCCTTCCTCACTGGTCAGAGATGATTGGCATGTGAGAGCAGTATGACGCCAGCCCAGCCTATATGGTATATCCAACTATTAGCTTCCTGGAGTTTATTCTGTCTTATCCGTGCAGTAAGGTAAGGAGCCTTACATGCCAACTAAACCGGGCACGCGCGTGAGTCCTGTGTGCACAATCGCGCGCATGTTGATTTTGCCCATCCACACCAGACGCAATCAGGACACGGAGGTTGAAATAATAAAACAACGAAACTCTGAACCAACTATATTAATTTGGGGACAGGTCGAAACACATGAAACATTCATGGACATTTAAGATAGCTAGCTAGCTTGCTGTTGCTAGGTAATTTGTCCTGGGATATAAACATTGGGTTGTTATTTTACCTGAAATAAGTCATTTTTTCTGGATTTTTGTAGAATTTGTACCGATTTTGAGTCACACAAAATCGTGTGTTCTCTGCTCCGACAATTAATCCACAGATAACAGGGGAAACCTAGTTAGTTTCTAGTAATCTCTCCTCCTTCAGTCTTCTTCTTCTGTGGACTTTATATGGCAGTTGGCAACCAACTTTAAGGTGCATTACCACCACCAACTGGACTGGAGTGTGGACCTCAGTTCATCTTTCAATCACCCACGTGGGTATATGCTCCTAAAAGCCAATGAGGAGATGGGAGAGGCGGGACTTGCAGCGCGTCACGCGTCAAAAATAGAACCAAGTTCTATTTTAGCGCCTGGCTACGCAGACGCTCGTGAGCAGTTTGGATGAAATGATTGAATAACATGTATGTGTACATTTATTTTGCAACGCTCGTGCATTAGAAACACTAATTTTCCGTTGTCCATTCGCGTGCCCTTATGAACACGCCCACTACCCAGTTAAGGGTCTGAGATTGGGACAGATTAGGACAGTTTGGGACAGATTTGGATAGCTTGGAACTCGAAAGCCCAGCTGTGATTAACGTAGAGAGGGTTTCACTGGCTTAGCAGCAGAAACATCCAGCGCTGCCAAATCACAGGATTACGGCCAGGAACTGGGACATATACTTCCTGTTCGGCTTTAAGGTGCAAGGTGGCGAGCCAATCGACACCCAAGAAATGGTTGGCTGGTGTTAGGATCGTGCTTGTTTAGGAGAAACAGTGGATGGCTGTCTGTACCTTACTCTAAGTCCTTGATAGACTGTCAGTCACAGCTGCCTTAGCAAGGTCATAGGAGATGCTAAAATATATCTTATTTATTTTCAGGACAAGATGTCCCAAAAGTTAAAAGCCAAAGGTTTTTAAGTTCAGGAGAGTGCAACATTACCTTCAGTAACATTTAGATGTAACGTAGAGATGTGTTTTGTGGAACCGACATGTTTCTCAATCATGTTGAGTAAATATTTGGGTCAGCTTTATGCAATAGATTTATATGGTCTGTCTATATGGTCTTTCCACTGAATAAGGGTGTATAGAGACATTTGAGGTGATAAAGCTAGAATCCTTAATTTTTCAAGGCGCACTCGTGCTCCTAAATAGAAATTCCAGGTCGCACAGCAAAATATTTAGGCGCATATGCAAGTAAAATGTCCGCCCTCTAGAGCCCTGTTAGCTTTGTGCAGATATTATACATCAGTGGTTCAGCATCTGATAAGGAAGCCTACATGAAAGTGGACTTTCACTTGAAATGTAATACTTGGTGGTCTGTGAAGGTTGCGTAATGACCTTTTGGCTATTGCCTTGTCTTGCTGACTTATAGTAAAGATAATGGTCCTTTGTCCTCAGAAGGGAATTAAGTCACATTAGCGAAATTAGATTAGTGGCGCTAACCCTGTTTTGATGTGCCTCTTTACCTTTGGTTACCGCGATGGACGGCTTTCGATAAGATGGCCCGGCAGGCATCAAGTTAAAATTATCTTCTTACTTTTCCCTGTTGGGTGCCGGTGTTGCGTAAAAGCCCACCTTGTCACCTTGTCTCAACGAGTTAAGAGTGACTGGAGTAAACAAGAGATGACATCATCAGGTCACCGTTGTCAGGTGTAGCTCTCAGAGCTTTATCTAAACGCCTCGTGGGGTGCCATGATGGCCCGATACAAGCCAATCAGTCTCTCATCCATACCCTACTCACACTACTGAGCCGAACCAGGCCCAAGCCCAGCTGTATTTGGCACGGTAGTGTGAAAAGGGTACCAGAGAGTTTGAATATATGCAGGCTTATGAAGTCTCGTCTAAAGAGAATGCATCAGATCTCTATCAGGTACCAGATCTATGCAGGTTTGTATATTTTTCTGTGTTTGGATAGAGGATCTTAGCCCAAACACAGGCTACTGCATGAGACTGTATCTGTATCTGTATCTAATGCTCTTGATAAGAGTAGGTACATATCTAACCATTATGTAGTTATGGGGGATCTGTAGGTACATATCTAACCATTATGTAGTTATGGGGGATCTGTAGGTACATATCTAACCATTATGTAGTTATGGGGGATCTGTAGGTACATATCTAACTAGTATCTAGTAACGGAGAAATGCAAAACTGACCCTAGATCAACTGTGTCCTACGCCGTACCTCACATTCTGACAACTCTGTGCAACGTGTTTTATCATTACGAGAAGCACGTCGGATGCCGAGCATCTAACATTGATTCAACATCGTCTCAGGTCTAGCTCAGCTGCAGCTGGTACAGCTGGCTACACTGAGACAGAGTTAGATGCTGCCTCTGAAGACCAAAAGCCAGACAATTTTAGATGCCTTCTTTTTAAATTCCTTGAACATCCTCACAGTCCCTGACTGTGCTAAATGTGGAGCAGGCTATGTGGAGCAGGCTATGTGGAGCAGTGCAGCGGCTGAGCCGTGGTCGAGCTGCTTTTAAACAGAGTGCTCTCATTTCCAGAGTTCAGATGCAGGTATTTATATCAAGCAGGTCAGCTGAGGTAAAGGAGGACCGAGGAGAGTAACAGCGAGTTCTGTCTGAAAAACAACCTTCTGTCCTCCGGGTCCTGGAGTGCTGTATGGAGAGCCAAGTCAAGTCGAGTCTGGAGATAAGAGTTTAGTTCCTCCTTAGGTTCTTAAGTCAATCGCTGACCAAGCGGACGTGATCCAACGTCAACAGTGTTGCTTTAGTATCTGCTCTTGTTTCACTGGATTCCCATTCAAGTTCTTGTGAATGTGAGTGTCTGTGGGTGGTTTGGGTCTTTGAGATTATGTGTGGGTGAGTTCATATGGGATTTTATTATGTGTATCATCAAGAAGTCAGTACCACCCTTGTACAGAGAAGTGAGGACACAAGTTAATGATATGGTAATGTCCTCCTCTGTGATCCTCTTTGATCATGGGGAAACAAGCCTATTGCTGAATGTGTGATGGAGGCTGCTTTCAGATGTTAACAGCTTCTGAATACTTTTTTTTGTACATGTCAGGAAATGACGCAGAAGTGAGGTGATAGAAAATCCTTTGCTGAAATTAGAGCAGTCTGAGGATATTGAGCAGGAAACTCAACCACCAAATGCATTTGTTCAGCCTTAGCCTCTTTTTAAGACTGGAGTTTCGACATGCCTTTGGTGGGATGTGAGTTACCGTGAAGTGGGATGCTTTCGCTGTTTCTGGGATGCTAGTTAAAAGAAAAGCCAGAGTGATGAATAGAGGAGGGGAACTTGGCTGAACATCCTGCTCTTCAAAAGGACTGTTTAAACAAAATGGCAAAGCTGGGAAACAGAGCTGTCTGACGTGTACTGATGATTAAGTTTGACGTGTTTATATTACTAAACATGACTTAATCATGGTGGACTACATCACTGAGTGTAGTCTTTGTATATACTCTCCTTTTTTTATTTATTTTTAAGTTTATGAATAATTTACACTGATGTCTGTACATTTAACTCCAAATATATTTACTTAATGTACCATTGACATTCTACTCTGCACCGTTGTACAGTATTAGCATTGCTGCTACTTACGGTGTGGTCTCCTTCACAGTCCTGTTGAATGTTATATAACGAACTAAACCTTCCTTCTTAACTTCCTGCTGTTTTAGCAAACTTTTTCTTTCGGAATATACTGTAGGACCAGAGAGTTACGTAACCAACTTTGTTACCACTAGATGCTTTCTGGCTGAGAAGTGAGAGCAATGGTAGCCTGTTTGACGGGCTTGATTCAATCCGTAGCGCAGAAGATCAGGGGTGTAGCGCGATTGACATTCAAAGGCAATGTTTCCGCGTTCGCTGAGACTGCAATCACGGTAAATGCTGCATATGTCAATTCAATTGAAAAAATTACCTTTACATTTCAACTGCGCTACAACTACAGCTGGGAATTGTCAGGGACCTCACGATACCATAGGTGCCGATACGATATGCATTGAGATTTGATGTTCCAAACATATTGCTCACCATATGTCTGCTGCAGAGAGACAAGAGAGAGACATGAGAAAACACATTTTGATCAGTCATGGAAATAAAAAAGTGATGAAAGCATGTTAGTTTACAATTATTATTTTTTTTTTATGGAGAACAAGCTATAGGATGAAAAATACTGGAGTTTTAGCGCAGATACAGCCGACTAGCACTAGCTAACGCTACCTACTTTAATTGTTTTTTTACAAACCGATACTTGGAGTCAAATATCGATATAATATCATCCCAAAAATTATATTGCAATGTATAACTATCTATTTTCTCCGCATCGCTAGCTACAACACAGATCTTCTGCGCTACGGATTGAATCGAGCCTTAAGTCTCTCCCGTAGGGTATTATTCCCCCTGTCTACCTACTGCGCAGTATAGACTATTCTAGAAAGTCGTTGATAACTTTTCTCTAATGCTACTTGCTGCAAACTCATTTCAGTAAGGATAGGATTACTGGAGTTTTCCTATTATAATTCTGAGTGTGGATTTGCAGGCATGTCTTTGGGCTGGTTTACTTCAGAAAATGTGGGGGTGGAATTGAGCTTCTCGGTTCATTAGCATGAGCTGGTTCCTCAGAGATTACCACAAATTCTAGTTCCACTTTAACCCTTCAGATACCAATATTGACCCATTAGATACCAGTTCTGATGTGCTTCAATTCAACAACCCCATTTTAGAGTTGGTGTGAGACAGGGACACACATCATTACCATTTTAGAGTTGGTAACTGGTGAGGGATGTGCACGTGATACCACTCCACTGAACTGGTATGGGATACCCATTTACAGTCAGTAGGGATGCTAATTACCGTACTCTTAGTCTTAACAACATCAGGGAGTTATTAGGCTGGTCCCAGATCTGTTTGTGCTGTAAAGCTCCTGTGGTCATGGTGATGCATGACAATGATCCTAGGAGATAATGACCACAGGAGATATACGACACAAATAGATCTGGGGCCAGCCTAATGAGTTCTACTGTTGTTGTTTCTCTTACATTGGCAGACTGACCAGCCCTTGACTGACACAGACTCTCTTTGTTCATTGAGTATAACACTGTACCAGTTTGCGACGTCAGAGAGGGGTCATCCTTAAGGGACAAGCAAGCTGACGCAATCTCCTCTGTTTGACCTGAGAGAGCAC
This sequence comes from Coregonus lavaretus, assembly GCF_964263955.1. Lineage (NCBI taxonomy): Eukaryota > Metazoa > Chordata > Actinopteri > Salmoniformes > Salmonidae > Coregonus > Coregonus lavaretus. The sequence continues at coordinate 7,317,574 of NC_140008.1, forward strand.
ATCAGGAGGGTGAAGGGACATGCTGACGTCTCTCCTCTTATTCTTATCTCTCTAGGTCTGATATATATCATCTTTGCTCACGTATTCTACTAGGCCCATGTTTTGTATATTCCCCAACGTCCCAATTGTATCATTGTTACAGACTATTCTGTACTCCCTTACCGCTTCTGGAAGACATCAAAACAAAGTGATGGAGCACCATGCGGTGACATTTCTACCCCACAGTCTGTGGGCAGCTAGGCTGAAGTGGGCCAACACTCATCAACCGCTCTTCCAGTAGGCTCTGATGAACAGGGGTTCTCTCATGGTAGCTCGCTGCGCATCTATAGTTGGCCTATGCAGTACAACTTACAGTAGCTGTCCCTCTCGCAGTGTGCCTGGTCCCAGATCTGTTTATGTTTTCTAACCAGCTCCTACGGTTATTGACATGACAGAACAAACAGATCAGGGACCAGACTAACAGTTTGCTGATTCCTGCAGCTAATAGCAGCACTTGGTCAGTTCTGTAGCAGTGGCCAGGTCACCTGAAGCCCCAGGTCCAATCTCCTTTCCTCTCTCACAGACTAATGCTGCATTGCGTCTCACAGAAATAAAACACAAGAGGCTAAGTCAGGGTAACGATGAGAGATTTGGTCAATTTCCAAGGCAACGGCAACCAAATGAGCCGTGTCCTGTGGTCGGAGTGCTTTTGTTCCGAAATGCCTCTGAATTGTTACCACGACGTCCAGAAATGTTAATATTCCTTTTTTTATTTCATGCCTGTGCTGGTCGGTTTCCACTCTCCAAGTTCTATTAGCGTTCAGTAGTAATTACTACTAATAAGAGGGGACAGAACACCTGGCTCAAGAATGTCTGTTCATCAGTGGTGTAATGATATAGCCAGCATCCTCATCTAAGAGTAACAAAGCTTACTTTATCATTGACAATGAAAGCTCATTATCATCTCAACCATTCAGAAGAGGTTTCACTTGGTTTTGTATCAGCCAATTATTCTGTTCCTCATGGGTCAACTGACTGACTGACCCCAACCAATCACAGCATCGCCCTGATGATCACTTAATTTACACGTCTATTTTTATTAATTTGTTTACATCAATATGCATAATACCTGTGACGTGGGGGGGTAGCTATTCAAATGCACATTTTCTATTTTGGAAATGGATCGAAAGTATCCATCTTGATTTTGGATCAAAAGAATCCATCCTGATTTTGGATCAAAAGAATCCATCCTGATTTTGGATCAAAAGTATCCATTCTGATTTTGGATCAAAAGTACCCATCTTGATTTTGGATCAAAAGTACCCATCTTGATTTTGGATCAAAAGAATCCATCTTGATTTTGGATCAAAAGAATCCATCTTGATTTTGGATCAAAAGTATCCATCCTGATTTTGGATCAAAAGTATCCATCCTGATTTTGGATCAAAAGTATCCATCCTGATTTTGGATCAAAAGTATCCATCCTGATTTTGGATCAAAAGAATCCATCTTGATTTTGGATCAAAAGTATCCATCCTGATTTTGGATCAAAAGTATCCATCCTGATTTTGGATCAAAATAATCCATCCTGATTTTGGATCAAAAGTATCCATCTTGATTTTGGATCAAAAGTATCCACCGTCTGTCATATCAGGTTGTCCTTCTCACCACCTAAGCCTGTTGGCCTACATTTTATCCCCTAATGTAGGGATCTATTCAATCCGTAGCGCTGAAGATCCGCTTTGTAGCGCGATTGTCAATTAAAGGCAACGTTCCCGCGGTCGCGGAGGCTGCATTCACGGTAAACGCTGCATATGTCGGCTCAATAGGAAATTCCCTTTACATTTTACCTCTGATCTTCCGCGATACGGCTTGAATCCAGGCCTTCATCTTTTACCCTGACTCACCTCAGTCTATAATCCAGTAATCACTACCTTGCAGGTGGCCGGCAACATGAAGCCGACACTCTGTAGAGGTCTTTCACAGCAAACGGATTACAGTGCATATACCAAAATGTCGCAGCCTGGAAAACTCAGGGGATGTATAGGAATCCTTATTAGTCTGCATTGGTCCTTAAAACAAAAGGGAATTAAATGCTTATCATCACACTTTTGAACTTAATGGGTAGAAATGCTGACATAATTATATCCAATCGGCACAGGGACATTCAGCATCATATATACTGAGTAGCCTTGTATTCTGTATTATATTTGCCCTCTTTGTCGGTGACTTCACACCCAATTATGTCAGTTCTCTACATTGTTCTCAGTGTCTAAGATATTGACCTGAAAACCATATGCTCGCAGCCCTTGTGATGGTGATTGCCAAACATTCTGAAATACTGGGCCACATATGTTACAAAGCCATGCAATTCTAGCATGTAAATAACATTTTATTTATATATTTATTATTCCCTTGCATTACAATACCAATAGCTGTTCTCAACTTTGTTCTGTTCTAAGAAGCTCTGACTTCAAGCCGCAGCCAGTAGACATTGGTGACCTATTTCCTATTCCAACTTTTGTTCTTGCCTTGACGCACTGTCTCTATAAGTGTCTGGCCCACATACAGGCACCATGCAGTACACAGGACTAAATCTCCCTGACTCAAAGACTGGATACTCTCCAGCAGGATGTCTTTGGGGCAGACTGTTCAGACTCTGCCAAGATTCTTAGTAGCCTCTTAAGTTGTTGACCTGTGCCAATGTTGCTTACGTCTAGAAGGATTTGAAAGCAAGCACAGGAAAGATATTGACAAAAACACGTACTCTCTCCTCATGTTGTTCGATGTTCTTGCCCCTGTAGGACAACGGACTCTCCACCACAAAAGTGATGTCCTAGAGACTGTGGTGTTAGTCAACCCATCTGAGGATACGGTTGCTTCAGAGGTGCGTTTCTAGATTGAAAATACATTTAGGAAAATCTGGTCTTGTGCTTCATTTAGACCTATCAATCATTATATGTATTTTTAAACATTAATTGTCATGAAGATTTAGAATCTCATGCATAAAAATAAAAAAATCCTGAAAGAAAACAATTTTCTCTCACTGTGATATAAGTGGCATACCATAATGGCTTAATGAAATTGTAAAACATTTGATTAAATTCAGAGCTTAACCAAGTGTTTCCCAACTCCGGTCCTCCAGTACCTCCAACAGCACACGTTTTTGTTGTAGCCCCTGACAAGCACGCCGGATTCAACTGTCAACTAATCGTTAAGCCCTCAATGAGTTGAATCAGGTGAGTTTGTCCGGGGCTACAACATAAATGTGGTCCTCTGTAGCTCAGCTGGTAGAGCACGGCGCTTGTAACGCCAAGGTAATGGGTTCGATCCCCGGGACCACCCATACACAAAAATGTATGCACGCATGACTGTAAGTCGCTTTGGATAAAAGCGTCTGCTAAATGGCATATTATTATTATTATTATTATAAATGTGTGCTGTTAGGGGTACTGGAGGACCGGAGTTGGGAACCACTGCCCTAACCCATATAAAAATATAAAAGTAATATTGTCTTTATCCTGTGCTGTGTCCTATAATTATCCTCTGTCTTGCTCTCTTCCCCAGATCCAGTCTCTAGTCACAGACTCAGCAGGACACAAGCTCCTGGTCCTGAGTGGGCAGCACGCAGACCACGGTGACCTGCTTCTCCAAAGTGGGGTTTTCACCTATCAGAGCTTCTCACGAGTCGTAGCTGATCCTGGGGTAAGCTTTTACTGTTCAGAACAGCCTTTTCTGGCATTGTTGACTCTAGTCTGTAGCACTGAAAAGCTTATGTAAAAAATAAATAAATGAAGATTAGATTACCAATGAAAAAACAAATCTTAAATATTACTCCCATGAACTGGAATTGTGGATGAAAATCATAGCAGCAATGTCATTGAGCAATTTTTATACATCAGCACTGACCTTGGGGCTTGTCTCTGTCTGTCATTCTCCTGTAGGTCAGTGATTTGCTGGGCGAAGCGGCCCCCGAGCAGCGGGCCACACTCACTGTATCCTGCCGTGCGGAGGTGGGCTGGAGCTCCCTGGGGCAGCAGCAGTACTTACGGGAGTTCCTGGAGTACAGACTGAACCCTGAGCCTGTGCTCCCCAAGATGGAGGGAGTCACAGAGTTCACAGAGTACATCTCTGAGACAGTAGACGTGCCTTCGCCCTTTGACCTCCTGGAGCCGCCCACATCTGGAGGCTTCCTGAAACTGTCCAGGCCCTGCTGCTATGTCTTCCCCGGGGGGAGGGGCGACTCAGCCCTGTTTGCAGTCAACGGCTTCAACATCCTAGTGGATGGAGGCTCTGAAAGGAAATCATGCTTCTGGAAGCTGGTCAGACACTTGGACCGCATCGACTCGATTCTACTCACTCACATCGGTGCAGACAATCTGCCAGGCATCAACGGGCTCCTTCAGAGGAAAATAGCAGAGCAGGAGGAGGAGCAGTCACAAGGTTCCACCAGCTACAACGACTGGATGAAGAACCTGATCTCTCCAGAGCTTGGTGTGATCTTCTTCAATGTACCCGAGAAGCTACGTATGCCAGAATCAAACCTAAAGGTCAAGCGCAGCATCGAGGAGGCCTCACTCACGTTGCAGTACCTCAACAAACTGGGAATCAAGCCAGAGCCTCTCTGTAGACTGGTCAGCAACCCTATTGAGCCCTTCACTCTTTTTCATAAGATGGGAGTGGGCAAGTTAGACATGTATGTTCTGAACCCCGTCAAGGACAGTAAGGAGATGCAGTTTCTCATGCAGAAGTGGGCGGGTAACAGCAAGGCCAAAACTGGCATCGTGCTGCCCAATGGAAAAGAGGGAGAAATATCCGTACCTTACCTGACATCAGTTACAGCATTAGTCGTCTGGCTTCCTGCCAATCCTGCAGAAAAGATTGTCAGAGTGCTGTTCCCTGGAAACGCACCACAAAACAAAATCCTGGAGGGGCTAGAGAAATTAAAGCACCTTGACTTCTTGCGATACCCAGTAGCCACACAAAAAGACATTGCCTCAGGAGCTCCACCCTCTGTTGTAAAACAGACAAAACTGAAGCAAAGGACAGACAGCAAAGAAAGTCTTAAATCATCTCCCAAGACTACCAAAGCCCCAAAGAAAGAAGCAGACGATGAGGTTTCGGCAACCACAGAGGCAAAGAGTGACTCTGTAAAAGAAGAGAAGAAACTGAAAGAGAATGAAAAACCCACAAAAATACTAAAATCCAAGACTGATGGACCAGAAAAGAAAAAACTATTGAAGGAGAAGTCCTTGAAAAAACACTCAAAGGAATCCAAGATGGCTGAGAACAAGGAAAAGAAAGAGATCAAGAAAGTCAAGAAAGATGACACAGCTAGAAAAGAAGATAAAAAAGACTCCAAAGTTGATAAGAAAAAGGACTCGTCCAAACCGGAGTTGAGAAAGATAACAAAACCTGACCTAAAACCCCTAACACCAGAGGTCAGAAAGACCCTGCACAGGGCAAAAGCGTCAAGTAAACCCAAAACCGACAAAAGCAAAGTCAAAGCGGCCAAGGCAGAGCCTGCTGAACCCAAACCTGAGGAACTAGCAGCAGATATCATTCAGCCTGAGCCACTACAGAATGGGGCTGATGAGGGCATGTCTGCTTCCTCCACTCCAGAGGATCGTACCAAGTTAAAACAAGATGAGATACGATCAGAGCCACCAGAGAGTGCAGTGGAGACACCAGCAGAGAAAAGCATGTCCGGATCCCCTACCCAGGAGGAGGAAAAAGAACAGGAAACTGTCTCTCAAACTCCACCGGGCACAAAGTCTCCTGAGAAGGGAGCAGCCACAGAAATGGAAGTTGAGACTGAATCTCAAAGCAAAGAGGACAAATTAGCAAAAGAGCATAAAGAAGGATTACAAGCACAGGATGTGGATATCTATGAGGATGAGGATGATGAAGATGAAGATGATGAAGAGGAGGAAAAAGAAGGCCTGATAGCAGAGAGGAAAACGGTAGAGGAAGATATGGGGATAGGGGAGGAGGAAGATGATGCAAAAGATAACGGACTAGACAGGAAACATGAGGTGGAGGAAATGGAGAAAGCTGAAAAGCCCACAGCTGTGGCGGTAACAAAAGAGGAAAGCGGAAAGCCCTCATCCCAGGAGGAGGAAGAAGATGAAGATGTTGTTGAAAAGGCCGAGCTGGAAGAGGTAGAAGACTTAGACGTGATAGCTGATGAAGAGGTCAAAGACAAACCTGAAGCAGGAGAGAAAGAAACATTGGCCAAGAACTGGGAAAGCAAAGCAGTGGAACAGACTGCTGGAGCCAAAGAGGAGGATGAGGAAGATGAGGAGGGCTACATCTCAAATGTGGGTGGGGCTACAGCTGACATAGTATCAACACTGCAAGGAGCTGCTGCAGCCGAGCCTATCTCATTCATTCAAGACGAAACCATTCCCGGCTACTCCGAAACTGAACAGACCATCTCTGATGAGGAGATTCACGAGGAGGCTGAAGACAGGATACCACACCTCCAATACGAAGTGGGCGCATATGACATCTCTGTCCCAGATCAGACAGGCTCCTTTGACACCATCCACGGGATGAAGGAGATGCAAGCAGCAGCTATGGCTGATGTAACAGCCAAAGGTTTCATTAGTGGACAGGAGCAAGTATCAGTATTCACTAACATCATGTCTGCTCCCTTGGCTGAGGAGGAACTTGTTTCCTCAGCCACATCCATCACAGAGTATGATAAATTGTCTTCCTTCCCTACCTCTATTGCAGAGGACCAATTGGTGACTTCCGTCACTACACCTCAGACTGAGGAAACGGACAAAAGCTCACTGCTTCACGATACTATTAACAGCGTTCCCCTGGCAATTCCAACCGAGGCCACACATGGGAAAGAACACTTCCACTCTGCTGGGACCATCTCACCAACATCTTCCTTGGAGGACGACAAGTGCTTGAAGTCACCTCCATCCGAGGAGTGCCTGCCTGTTGTCTCTGATGTGAAGACTGAGGATAAGGTCATCAAGGCTCACGATGAAGAGGAAGAAGATGAAGACCAAACTCCTAACATTGACATTTCACTTGGAAAACTCCAGGAGAGCTATGCCTCTCCTCAAATGCTCAAGGATAGAGAATGGGATGTGGAAAAGCTCCCCGCCTCTGAGTCTCCTGTCTCCAAACCTGTTCAGGATTTGAAGCTGGATCACCCACCAGTTGAGGAGGAGGTACAGCTCTTTAAGTCCAAAGAAGACATCTCAACGGCAGTGCCTTCAAAACCCCTTTCACCACCACCCTCTTTCTCAAAGCCATTTAGGTCAGACTCAGTTACTTCGGAAGGTGAAGAGCGATGCTTCAGTCCAGACGACAGCACTGTGAAAATGGCCTCTCCCACACAGTCTGGACCTCCCAGTGCAACCCACTCTCCAACTCACTCTCCTCTTCATCAGTCGCCTGTGGAAGAAAAGACCAAAGGCTTCCCAGGACTGGCGCATCAAACACAGGAGGACGTTCAAGATTCAGCCACCAAAACCGATGATGAGGATGCAAAGAAAAATCGCACGGAAAAGGAAGACAAAGAAGATAATCATGAAGAACTAGATGCTGACATCCAGAAAGGAAATCAACATGAGTCAGACACACCACCATCTGGGGAGGAATCATTTGAAAAAGACTTGCCGGTTACAAAAGTGGAAGAAAAAGATGGTCTCTCCGCTTCCAAAGATGAGATCCAACAGAAACAGGTGACAGCTCCTCTTGCCTCTGAGTCAGTCACAAGGAAAGACGAAGCGTCCGTATTAGGAAAGGGATCTCTGACAGAAGACATTTCTAGTGGTAAGGCTATACTGAGACACAGTGATGAGGAGGATGATGATGACCATCAACAGAAAGAATCCAACGTGTGCAGTAAGGCTAAATTCCCAAAGGAGAAGGAAAGTAGCTTCTTAGATGATGACGACGGTGAGGATGATGATGATACTTCTGATGTAAAACCCATAAAACTGGACATGAAGGAGAATGAGACTGAAAAACATGACACACATGAGGCTGAAACCACCAAGGAAGAGAAGAAAGAAACAGAAACAGTTGGTACTACTGAAGCTGAAACCACCAAGGAAGAGAAAAAAGAAACAGAAACAGTTGGTACTACTGAAGCTGAACCCATCAAGGAAGAGAAGAAAGTAACAGAAACAGTTGGGACTACTGATGCTGAAACCATCAAGGAAGAGAAGAAAGTAACAGAAACAGTTGGGACTACTGATGCTGAAACCATCAAGGACGAGAAGAAACAAACAGAAACAGTTGGTACTACTGAAACTGAACCCATCAAGGAAGAGAAGAAAGAAACAGAAACAGTTGGTACTACTGAAGCTGAACCCATCAAGGAAGAGAAGAAAGTAACAGAAACAGTTGGTACTACTGAAGCTGAACCCATCAAGGAAGAGAAGAAAGAAACAGAAACAGTTGGTACTACTGAAGCTGAACCCATCAAGGAAGAGAAGAAAGAAACAGAAACAGTTGGTACTACTGAAGCTGAAACCACAGAGGAAGAGAAGAAAGAAACAGAAACAGTTGGTACAACTGAAGCTGAAACCACCAAGGAAGAGATGAAAGAAACAGAAACAGTTGGGACTACTGAAGCTGAAACCACCGAGGAAGAGAAGAAAGAAAGAGAAAAGGTTGGTACTACTGAAGCTGAACCCATCAAGGAAGAGAAGAAAGTAACAGAAACAGTTGGGACTACTGATGCTGAAACCATCAAGGACGAGAAGAAACAAACAGAAACAGTTGGTACTACTGAAACTGAACCCATCAAGGAAGAGAAGAAAGAAACAGAAACAGTTGGTACTACTGAAGCTGAACCCATCAAGGAAGAGAAGAAAGTAACAGAAACAGTTGGTACTACTGAAGCTGAACCCATCAAGGAAGAGAAGAAAGAAACAGAAACAGTTGGTACTACTGAAGCTGAACCCATCAAGGAAGAGAAGAAAGTAACAGAAACAGTTGGGACTACCGAAGCTGAAACCATCAAGGAAGAGAAGAAAGAAACAGAAACAGTTGGTACTACTGAAGCTGAACCCATCAAGGAAGAGAAGAAAGTAACAGAAACAGTTGGTACTACTGAAGCTGAACCCATCAAGGAAGAGAAGAAAGTAACAGAAACAGTTGGTACTACTGAAGCTGAACCCATCAAGGAAGAGAAGAAAGAAACAGAAACATTTGGTACTACTGAAGCTGAACCCATCAAGGAAGAGAAGAAAGTAACAGAAACAGTTGGGACTACTGAAGGTGAAACCATCAAGGAAGAGAAGAAAGAAACAGAAACAGTTGGTACTACTGAAGCTGAACCCATCAAGGAAGAGAAGAAAGAAACAGTTGGGACTACTGAAGCTGAACCCATCAATGAAGAGAAGAAAGAAACAGAAACAGTTGGTACTACTGAAGCTGAACCCATCAAGGAAGAGAAGAAAGAAACAGAAACAGTTGGTTCTACTGAAGCTGAACCCATCAAGGAAGAGAAGAAAGTAACAGAAACAGTTGGGACTACTGAAGCTGAACCCATCAAGGAAGAGAAGAAAGAAACAGAAACAGTTGGTACTACTGAAGCTGAACCCATCAAGGAAGAGAAGAAAGAAACAGAAACAGTTGGTACTACTGAAGCTGAACCCATCAAGGAAGAGAAGAAAGTAACAGAAACAGTTGGTACTACTGAAGCTGAACCCATCAAGGAAGAGAAGAAAGAAACAGAAACAGTTGGTACTACTGAAGCTGAACCCATCAAGGAAGAGAAGAAAGTAACAGAAACAGTTGGTACTACTGAAGCTGAACCCATCAAGGAAGAGAAGAAAGTAACAGAAACAGTTGGGACTACTGAAGCTGAACCCATCAAGGAAGAGAAGAAAGAAACAGAAACAGTTGGTACTACTGAAGCTGAACCCATCAAGGAAGAGAAGAAAGAAACAGAAACAGTTGGTACTACTGAAGCTGAACCCATCAAGGAAGAGAAGAAAGAAACAGAAACAGTTGGGACTACTGAAGCTGGGACTACTGAAGCTGAAACCATCAAGGAAGAGAAAAAAGAAACAGAAAAGGTTGGTACTACTGAAGCTGAAACCACAGAGGAAGAGAAGAAAGTAACAGAAACAGTTGGTACTACTGAAGCTGAACCCATCAAGGAAGATAAAGATTTGAAAGTGAAGGAAAAATATGATATTCATGAAGCTGAACCCATCAAGAAAGATGAAGATTTGAAAGTGAAGGAAAAATATGATATTCATGAAGCTGAACCCATCAAGAAAGATGAAGATTTGAAAGTGAAGGAAAAAGATGATATTCATGAAGCTGAACCCATCAAGAAAGATGAAGATTTTAAAGTGAAGGAAAAAGATGATATTCATGAAGCTGAACCCATCAAGAAAGATGAAGATTTTAAAGTGAAGGAAAAAGATGATATGCATGAAGCTGAACCCATCAAGGAAGATAAAGATTTGAAAGTGAAGGAAAAATATGATATTCATGAAGCTGAACCCATCAAGGAAGATAAAGATTTGAAAGTGAAGGAAAAATATGATATTCATGAAACTGAACCCATCAAGGAAGATAAAGATTTGAAAGTGAAGGAAAAATATGATATTCATGAAGCTGAACCCATCAAGGAAGATAAAGATTTGAAAGTGAAGGAAAAATATGATATTCATGAAGCTGAACCCATCAAGAAAGATGAAGATTTGAAAGTGAAGGAAAAATATGATATTCATGAAGCTGAACCCATCAAGAAAGATGAAGATTTGAAAGTGAAGGAAAAAGATGATATTCATGAAGCTGAACCCATCAAGAAAGATGAAGATTTTAAAGTGAAGGAAAAAGATGATATTCATGAAGCTGAACCCATCAAGAAAGATGAAGATTTTAAAGTGAAGGAAAAAGATGATATGCATGAAGCTGAACCCATCAAGGAAGATAAAGATTTGAAAGTGAAGGAAAAAGGTGATATTCATGAAGCTGAACCCATCAAGGAAGATAAAGATTTGAAAGTGAAGGAAAAATATGATATTCATGAAGCAGAACCCATCAAGGAAGATAAAGATTCGAAAGTGAAGGAAAAATATGATATTCATGAAGCTGAACCCATCAAGGAAGAGAAGAAAGAAACAGAAACAGTTGGTACTACTGAAGCTGAACCCATCAAGGAAGAGAAGAAAGAAACAGAAAAGGTTGGTACTACTGAAGCTGAACCCATCAAGGAAGAGAAGAAAGAAACAGAAAAGGTTGGTACTACTGAAGCTGAAAAGGAGAAAGAGGATATTTGTGGGGCTGAGCTCATCAAGGAGGAGAAGTGTGAACCTACGAAAGAAGAAAAACAGAAAGAAATAGAGAGTATATTAACTTCTAAAGATGAGCTAAGCTCTTGTATCTCTACCTCTAAAGTGGAGACAGCCTCAGTCTCCACCACTACACAACAAATAGTGCAAGAGAAAGATACCTTTGTGGCTGAACCCATGAAAGGTGAGACGAAAGAGAAGGATGATACTTGCAAGACTGATGCCATCGAGGAGCAAAAGATTGAGAGAGAATGTCCTCTTGTGTCTGAACCCATGAAAGATGAGACGAAAGAGAAAGATACTTTTGACACTGAACCGACTAAAGAAGAGTACAGAGAGAAAGAGAAGGGTGATACATGCACGGCTGAATCCACCCAGGGAGACAATAAAGAAAATGATTTGTTTTTTGAGATTGAAGTCAGTCAGGAAGACAAAATGGAGAAAGATGATACTCATGTGGCTGAAGTCAGTAAAGAACGGAAGATGGAAAATGAGCAAGAAAAAGATGATACTAGTGATTTAGAAGACGTCAAAGATGAGGAGAGAGAGAAAGATAGAGATGAAGCTGACAAAGTCAAAGATGAGAAGAGCAAGGAAGAGACAGAAAAATATGATTCTCATGAGATCGAACCTGCTAAAGAGGAGGAAGAGGAGGTGCCAGAGAAATATATACGAGAGGCCTTACAGCGCACCACACTGACAAGAACAGTAGAGAAACTAGAGGTGACGTCTGCGACAAAGCTTGAGTCTACATTTCAGGTTCAGTACTCAGACGGAGATGAGGATGAGGAGGAAGAGGAAGACGAATCCATTTGCATGGCTGGTGCAGGCTCAAGACCTTTATCGGTGGAACCTAGACAATCAGAGCACAACGTCATGTCTCAACATCTGCTCTCAACTCAGCCATCAGAAAATGTGCTTAGTGACCAAACGAAGGACAGCCACTCTGAACAGACCACTGGGCTTGTGTCTTCATTACCGAAACGGGAGGCCTCTCCTGATAAAGACATCAAAGAGCAGCATAAAGATCGACAACATAGACTCTCCCCTGAACTAGAAAAGGACAACAGGACAACTGAGACCACATCAAGACCGCATCTCAGCCAAGAGCCCACCATTGGTTTCCCTATCTTGAAAGAGGAGCCAGTCTCTGCTATCTCTACCACCAAAGAAGAACCAGTCTCAGACTCCAACACTACAGACAGCCAGGCTATAGGTTCAACACTATCAAGCACTGACAGCCAGGCTATAGGTTCAACAATATCAAGCACTGACAGCCAGGCTATGAGTTCCACTCTCTCTAGCACCGATTGCCAGGCAGGTGTGGAGGAATCCACCCAGCATGAAACACTGCTGCCTTCTATGACAACAAGCAAAGAAGCATCTAATACGGATGTAAAGACAAAGCATGTTTTTCAAAAAGGAGAGGAGAAACCAGGCAAGGAAGCTGAGAGGGAATTGGAAACAGAGCGGGAAGTTGCTTCTCCAGGGCACACACACCCTTGTTCATATTTTCTCTTGGATAAAGATTCTGCTGAGTTTCCGGAGGAAGTGGGCGACATTGACGCTACAAAAGCAGACAGTGCCTCCGAAAAAGTGGAAGGTTTTGATAAAATGACAACAGAGAAGGAGGCTATCAGTGTGAGCTTGCAAGAACAAAATCAGGGCTTTGGTATGTCTAAGTATGAACCCTATGAAAAGCACATTTCAAAAGAACAGGCATCAGACTATAAAGAAGACAGTGAGGTTTCTATAGAGTTTGATCGGTCAGCACAAATTGGCATTGATGATAATAGGAGAGCACGGCAGGCAGATGCTGCACTCTACTCAGAGGACGAGGAAAAAGAGGAAACGCTGTCATTCAGCAGAGTTGATTACACCCCACCCCCTTTCGCAGAGAGCGAGAGAAGCCCCAGTTGCAGCCCAAGTGCCTTCCCTGAACACAATGACAAAGAGAAAGGTCAAGAGGAAGAGAGTGATAGGAAGGAGGGACAAGCTATGCCACATGTGGAAAACAGATTTGCATATTCAGAGACTCAAGACAACAAAACCACCCCTAAAGCTGAGCCATGCTCATTTGCGTTCAGTCTCAAAGAAGAGAAACCTGAAAAAGTTGAGAAAGACGAAATGAAGGACGATGCCTGGTCGGCCCCTCAAACATCTACAGGAGAGACGGACAAGGCTGGAGCATCTCCCAGTTTAGAGGAGTATCTGCCGGTCCAGTCAGGCAGAAAGGAAACAGCCTCTCCCTCATGGGGTCAATCCAACCACAGTGCCCAAGCTACTGCAATGCCTTTTGAAGACGTCCCTGAGAAGCAGACAACAGAGAAGGAAAAAGATGAGCCAGTGAAAGACAAGTTGGATTCATCGGACAGTGAGAGAGGAGACTCTCCCTCTGGTCGCTACTCACCAGCGGAGAAAGACATGTTACCTCATCAAGCTTCGCCTAAGGAAAAGGACAATCAGGCTACTGCTGCCCCCCTGGCCGCATATTCAGGACATCTCATAGACGATAATGTTCTTGCGTCGGAGTACACTCAAATTGGCAGCTCTATCACCAGTAAATCTACAATGGGCTATTCTGAGAGAGAAGACACTCCGGACAGTGTAGATAAGAGGCTACTGGTGGTGGGAGAGGATTATGATGATGATGATGATGATGATGAGGAGGATGGTGAAGATGAGGAGGAAGAAGAAGAAGAAGCCAGTGATGTAGATGTGGAGAAGGGGGCGAGAGAGCAGTCTGAAAAAGAAATCTGTAAAACTACATCGGATGATACCACGCCTTCTAAACATCTTGTTACAGAGGAAGAGGACAAGAAGGCCCTCTCACCCGAACCCAGCCTCCTCAAAAAGGAGGAACCTTCCCATTCAATTACCAAAAGCAGCCCTCCACTGGCAGATACTGCAGATTCCCTTTTGAAGAATTTAGTTTGTGCCTCGCCACTCCAGTCTGGCAGTTCCACTGCGATGGAACAAACAGGATCTGGAGGATATCCTTCTGAATCTTCAGAGTATTCTGAGGACAGCCAGCTGGGGTTAAAGGGGGAGAGGTTTGACAGTCCTGACCTATCTCTGCCCACCAAGTCCAGTGAAGATAAACATTACAGTCAGGGAGACATTGAAGCTGAGAGGCACAGAACCCCAGATACTGCTAGTAGAAAACCGGAGGAAGCTCCTTCGTCTTACCTCCCATCTGCCTCAGCTTCTCTATCAACCAGCCACCAGTTTCGAGAGGAGGTAGAGACTCCCGTCACAATGTCTAGTGCCCCCTACAGGATAGATTCTGAGGGTGCTTCCGTCAAGTATTCTTCTTTCAAAGATGGAGACTCCTCAGTCAGGCACTCAATCCTCTCAACCTCAGGGGTAATGTTAAAGGAGGAGTACCTAGAAGCCTCTGAAAAGCTTACCTCAACAACTACAACTACATTCAGTCTGAAACAAGTCTCTCCAGTCTTAGCTACTCCAGCCAAAGACACCATTCAACAAGACACATCATCCAGCCCTGAAATGTACAAGGGTCAGACCTCTGATACCTTTTATAAACTTGAGAGCATTGTTGAAACCAAAACCATAACGTCGTCTGCCGGGGCTTCAGAACCATCAACCATATCCACTTCAAGGGCTCTCTTTGATGTTTCCCCATTGCAAAGAGCTGACTCTCCTGACAGAGAATCCCAGGGCTCAGCGGGCAGCAAAGAGTCCTACACTTATGAAATGGAGGACAGTACTCTTCCATGCCGCATTGAATGCCAGAAATCTTCAGTGACAGAGCCAAAAGAAGGCATGCTGTCCATGACTGAGACACACATGGTCACCATCACCTCCAGTACAACCACAACAGTCACCCAATCTGATGTGGTGACAAAACCACAGGAGTCAACTGAAGCCTCTTCCAATGGGCCTACTGAGGTTAGCACGAGTGCCCAAGAAGTCTTCGGTGGAGCTAGCAAAGCCTCTTGTGCCACAACGTCAGATCTGCCTAAATCAGATCTGCCTAAATCTGATCTGCCTAAATCAGATCTGCCTAAATCAGATCAGAAAAAGGAGGAAGAAGAAGAGACAAAGAATGAGAAAGATAAGATGGAAATGAAAGATGAGGAGAAGAAGGAGAGCAAGGTAGAGACCCTAAAGGAGGACAAGGAAATGCCAGATCAGAAGGAGGAGGATGAGGAGAAAGAGATGGATGAGAAGGAGAAGGAGGAGGAGAAGAAGAAAGACAAGACTGATGAGGAGAGTGAGAAAGAGAAGGAGATGAAAGAGGGAGAGAAAGACGAAGTAGAGGATAAAAAAGCAGAGAAACAGGTAGAGAAGACGGCCGAAAGGAGGAGGAGTAGCTTATCTGACTGGGAACTCATACAAGGTCCAGGCCCAAGCTCCCCTCCAGGAGACGACAAGGAAGAAGATGAGGAAGCGTACGAAACAGAAGAAGCAGAAGAAGCAGAGGAAGAATATGGTCAAGAAGAATGGCTAGCTCCAGGCCAGCCCATCCATCTGTCCACAGCAGAACATGCCCACAATACGGAGGCATCTGCAAAAGCGGATGGAGAATCCAGTCGTCCCACTGACCTGCATATGGAGCCTACCTCCTCATCCCCCCCTGGCTACTCCTCATGTGACTACAAACACCGCAAAGGAGAGATCTCCCCATCCTTCATCAACCCCAGTCCACACGCCCTCTCCAGCGATGATGACGAAGACGACAAAGAGGGTGATGAAGATGACCGCGAGCAACACTCGGTCAAGAGGAGGTCTCACAAGCAGAAGCGACATCTCACTCAAATTGGAGCTACTGGAGCTGGAGAGGGGTCGCAACCAGTTTCCATGCCTCCTGGTGGCATGGCAACTGGACTCGGGGTGATGCTAGCTGGAGAGGAGACGCCCCCCACATCAGTGAGCGACTCATTAGCGTCACAGTCTGACTCGGACGTACCTCCAGAGACAGAGGAGTGCCCGTCGATTACAGCAGAAGGAAACCTGGACTCAGACGAAGATGCAGAACACCTGCCAGTGGATAAACTATCTGCCTCTGCCACAGGAGGGGGCCACCAACCCCCCTCGCCCAGATCAGCTGCGAAGGTCCACGACCCCCCACCTGCCCCTATGAAGGACCCCCTCCCCCACCCGCCTCACCCTGACGTGTGCAT
Source organism: Coregonus lavaretus (assembly GCF_964263955.1). Taxonomy (NCBI): domain Eukaryota; kingdom Metazoa; phylum Chordata; class Actinopteri; order Salmoniformes; family Salmonidae; genus Coregonus; species Coregonus lavaretus. The sequence goes on from NC_140008.1 coordinate 7,333,985, forward strand.
GGTGGACCCAGAGGCCCTCCCTAACGACCAGAGCAGCACAGAGAAACTTCTCAAGAAGGACCACAAGACCACCAAGAGCCTGCGGAAGGGCCTGGGTAAGCCTAAGTCTGCGTCCCCAGCCCGGAAGGGGAAGAGGTCCATCACCCCTGTGAAGCAGGCCTCCAAGGACTCCTCGCCTCGATCAGCCTCTCTGAGGAGGAGGGACACGGAAAGGAGCTCCAGGCTGACGCAGAAGTCCGAGGGCCTGGGATCCAGGGGGGACCTACACACTCCAGGGAAAGGCCTGGTGAATGGCGTCAAGAGCAATTTGGGTAAAAATAAAGAATGATGATATGACTCCATATTCTGTAGTAGAGGAAACTTAAAAAACTTCAAAGATGATAGAAATGTAATGCCTTGTAACCTTACATTTCAAAAATCATCCTCAATGGCTTGATGACACACACTTCCCCATTCTAATTTACCCTTGATTTACATAGACATAGATGTCTGAGTTTCCCCCCAGTCAAACAGGGGAAATGTCATTAGTCATTCTGAAGTCATTAGAGACTTCTACAGTTTTACATTATGGTCCTCCTCCTCCAGGTACCAACTCCCAGAAATCTAGTTCAGCCGTCCCCCCTGGGCCTCCAATCTATGTGGACCTGGCCTACGTGCCCAACCACTGCAGTGCCAAGAACGTGGACCAGGAGTTCTTCAAGCGGGTGCGTGCTGCGTACTACGTGGTGAGCGGCAACGACCCGGCCGGTGGAGAGCCCAGTCGTGGGGTCCTGGATGCCCTGCTGGAGGGCAAGGCCACATGGGGCTCCAATCTTCAGGTACTCTATTTCTTTATCTTAGTCTCTCTCTGTCTGCATACATGTGGTCTCTGCTGTTTTTCCACATTGTTTGTTCATTTTGTTTGACTTTTCTTCACATTCTGTTTGACTTTTCTCCACATTGTTAGTTAATTATGTTTGAGTTTTCTCCATATTGTTAGTTTGTTTTGTTTGGACTTTTCTCCACATTGTTAGTTAATTATGTTTGAGTTTTCTTCACATTCTGTTTGACTTTTCTCCACATTGTTAGTTCGTTTTGTTTGGACTTTTCTCCACATTGTTAGTTAATTATGTTTGACTTTTCTCCACATTGTTAGTTCATTTTGTTTGACTTTTCTCCACATTGTTAGTTCATTTTGTTTGGACTTTTCTCCACATTGTTAGTTAATTATGTTTGAGTTTTCTTTACATTCTGTTTGACTTTTCTTCACATTGTTAGTTCATTTTGTTTGGACTTTTCTCCACATTGTTAGTTAATTATGTTTGAGTTTTCTTTACATTCTGTTTGACTTTTCTTCACATTGTTAGTTCATTTTGTTTACAGGTACTCTATTTCTTTCTCTTAGTCTCTCTCTGTCTGCATACATGCGGTCTCTGCTGTTAAGTAAACATTGTAACTTTTTTTTCCACATTGTTAGTTCATTCTGTTGGACTTTTTTCCACATTGTTAGTTCATTTTGTTTGACTTATCTTCACATGTAGTTTTTTATGTTTTTCCTAATTTTGTTTTGACTTTTCTCCACATTTCCATTTAGCCTGTGCTTTCTCGCTGCGGAGACATTCTGCACCACTGCTAATCTCAGGATCCAGAGTGATATATTCAGAATCACTGATCTGAATCACTTGTAAAATGGAAAATTGCACACTTGGTAGTGTAAACAGATGCTTGAAAATGCTTTAGACAATGTATGCCATTGTTTACAGCCACTGAGACGGACATCATTATTTGACCATTCAGATTGTAACATTCACAATGTAACTGTCAATGTTGTTCTAGAGTCATTTGCATTCTGGCAGTTTTCATAATGACGATGATGTCCACTGAACAAGGAGTATTTCTGTCTGTAATGAAGCCCTTTTGTGGGGAAAAACTCATTCTGATTGGCTGGGCCTGGCTCCCCAGTGGGTGGGCCTATGCCCTCCCATGCCCACCCATGGCTGCGCCCCTGCCCAGTCATGTGAAATCCATAGATTAGGGCCTAATGCATTTATTTCAATTGACTGATTTCCTTCTATGAACTGTAACTCAGTAAAATCTTTGAAATTGTTGCATGTTTTTTCAGTATTATTAACATTTCCTGTTGAGTATTGCACAATATTCCCGGTTGGCAAAACTGGTTGCAATAACATCAGTATGACATATTTTGTGACATCATGGTCAGGTTGTATACTGGTTGTAATATGACATTTTGAAAAACATTAAGCATCTGGCAAAACACGTCTTAATCTGGTTGTAATTTGACCAAAATGTCTTACAATTATTTTCCTGGTTGGTTATAATCTGTTTATATGATGTATTCTTACATTTTAGTCATTTAGCAGACGCTCTTATCCAGAGACCAGAAAAAACTGTTCATGACGTTATGCTGCCTAATTTTGACCGGCTGGGCTGATTGCTTGATCAATGTATTGGTGAATTTTGACCTGATACATGTCCTCTCTCTCTAAAACCTAGGTGACTCTGATCCCTACTCATGACACGGCGGTGACGCGGGATTGGTACCAGCAGACACACGAGAAACAGCAGGACCTGAACATCATGGTCCTGGCCAGCAGCAGCACGGTGGTCATGCAGGACGAGTCCTTCCCTGCCTGCAAGATTGAGTTCTAAGTTCTCCTGCTTCCCTTATCTGTAGCACTGCATCTTCGGATGTAGAGGTCCTGTGCTACTCTCTATTCTCCCATAGCCTTCCCTTCTGTCAGCTCTACACCATGCCCTCTCACGATGTAAGATTCCATTGCATTTTGCTGTCGTCTTCAGCTTGTGCACTGGCTTCCAACTGGTCAATGTTATCTGACAACAGCCACCTATGTCAGGCAGAAACATTGCTAGAGTTTTGGGTCCATGGTACCTGTACAAAAGTATTTGTTTTAATTACGCTTTCCATTTAAACAACATAACTGCGCGATAAAAACACATTTTTATTAGATTCGGTCTTAAACAATATTGTTTTTTCACATATAACCTCCCCAACATGCACATATTGTGATCACGCACGTCATCTGTGACGAGGATGATCCTCAATAGTTATTTCAGCTTTCAAATCATACTGCACCCCAAATCCACATCTAAAATGGACAACACTTTGAAACTAAAAGTGCTATCTTAACAATGTATTGATTTGTCTGGCGTTGTTGGGGCATCTAGTGCCTAATGCTCCATTAAGATGGTGCACAGTTAAGTCACATTCAACATGTGAAACTTAAAACAGTCTTACTTATTGTCTTAAACTCAACAGAGAAATACAAAATGAAAATAAAATGTACATATTGCTTATCCAAAGGGCCAAAGTAAGTGCCAAAACAGGTAAGACAGTGGCTGTGTCCGAAATCTAGCTTGCCTACTACTTACCTAAACTGTATACTAATCGTACTACATACTAATTACAATGTACTTAGTAAAAACATATGCAGTAAGCAACAAATATCAACATACTACTCATCCATACTGAGAAGGCGTCATCGAATGCGCTATCGCACTTGTTCCCCGCCATTCGTTCATTTTTTGTAGAGCGGTGTCGAACGAGCATGGGTGTGAAAAAACTATTCACTTCAATAGTGTGCAGCAAATTCTACCAGACCAACAGCCTAAGTAAGTATGACATCTGGGCATTTCAAGTATACTCGATTTTTGAAATTACACATACTATAAAACTTTTTTTCGCATACTCAAAAAGCCTACTATTTAGGATGCAAGTATGGATATTCGGACGCGGCCAGTGTTAACGTTCTCCAAAATAAGTCCAAAACTGTTACAAGATGGAACAGTTACTTGATCTAGCATGGACGCACAATGTTGTATAATGGTTGTATTTTAGTAAGTATCCTAAGCTGAGGCTTTGTTTTTTCGTTATGAGACATTACTCCTGTTAGGAGATCTTATGTAAGATGCAGCCTCTCTATGCTAAAACGTTTGGCTTTCTCAGTGCTCCAACTACGTCAACTGGTGTTACAAAGGACTATTACCACATAGCTTGTTGTGAAGCTTTAGGAGGTGCCTGAAGGTGCCACTTTTAGTTTAAATAACTAGCTAGCTTTTAGGAATTATTTTCCTCAGTAGCTGAAGCATGATGCTTGCATTTAGCTCAGACTCCTTCCTCGAGGAAGTAGAGGGTTTAGTCCTCGCAGTCTCCAAGTAGTGAGTGGCCTATAAACGTGTTCCAATACCTTACCGTTTGGCTGTGTGTTTGCTGAAGTGAACGTTACACTGTAGGCACCGGGCAAAGAAATGGTACTCCAATGTTTACCATATTTCTGCTGGATGTAATAGTTCTTTATGAATATCTGAAGCAGTGGAGGCTGCTGAGGGGAGGACAGCTCATAATAATGGCTGAAACGGTGCGAATGGAACAGCCTCAAAACACCTGGAAACCATGTGTTTGATACCATTCCACTGATTCCGCTCTAGCTGTTACCAGGAGCCCGTCCTCCTGTGATCTGAAGCCATTATCATGGTCTTTATTGGTTGTGTTAGATTAATTAAAACATACAGTATAAACATGATATATTGATAAATGGAGTGATTGTGTTTTAACACATTAGAGAAGAATGTTAAATGAATGCAGCTGATTGGTCGGGACAGAGGCAACCGAGATGAATGTATGGAGTATTAAGTTTGACGTTTTCTCCCGTTTTAGTTATATTATACTGTCTGTATGAAACTATTTAATGAAGCGATGGAAACTGCAGTGATCTTCCATGGCGAATGTAGCAATAGAGTCCGTCCCACTGAGCCTGGGTTGTGTGCAGGTTGTGTGGGTGATGAATGCGGTGGTAGACAGTCGCTCTCATGTGCCTTCTGGTTGGGGTATGTTGGTCAAGAGAAGGGTTAGAGTAGTATTATGAGGGCTTCTCTTTCATGGTAGCCATTGTGGAGACGGGAACCTGGATCCAGGGATAACACAAGAAACTGTGGAGAGGGGAACCTGTATCCAGGGATAACACAAGAAACTGTGGAGAGGGGAACCTGAAAAATGCAACACTTTAGAATACAAATCAATAGTTGTTGTCCAGGAATACTGTCTAGTCTGAACCATATGGATGGATGCTCTATATGCACACAGTTGGTAGATGAAAAGGTCATTAGCCAGCACATTTTAGATTCAGTTACATCAGTTTATTGCTGGTTAGCGTTTGTCCCCTATCTTAAAGTGCCACCCAGAAAATGCATCAGACAATAACGTGATCAAAGAGCAAGAATGCACTTTTCAGAGGGAGAAGAGGAGGTTAGGAGTGGGGCTGTGGTTCTAGTGAGAAAGAGGAGGTTAGGAGTGGGGCTGTGGTTCTAGTGAGAGAAGCACACGTTTTATTTTTCATTGTTCTTTACCATAACGTGCACTATGGTAGCCTTTGATTTTAGAATAGGTAGCTAGAGCAAGCACTCCATACTGTATGTGAAGAGGTTACAAAAATAACGCAGGTAGCTATTTATCTAATACATTAAAAAAAAAAACTTGGTAGACTTTAACCCTAAGATCATATTTATCAAACGAACATGAACGTGATGGTTGTTGATTGTAGTGGGTAGAGATGTGGCATGTGTACCACAGGTCTTACAAGTAGAATTACGTTTTGTGTTGGAAGCATGTGCTTGAGTGACACACACAGAGACAGGGACAGCATAGTGTGTCTTCAAAATGACCGTGTGCAGTGGGTATTTCTGTTGGTTAGTAAGAGGTGGAGCTTCTTACTTTGTCGCACTGCTCATTGGAGCTCATTACAAAACGTGATTCAGATTTGTGTTCAATTCCATAGAGCTTATAGTCACTTTTGGATTATTTTATTGTACTTTTCTGGTAGTTTTTTTTGTAGTTGTATTAATCAAATACATTTATGCATAAATCATCAGTATTATATTTTTTTTATTGATTTGAATCGTTTTTCAATACTTCAGTTACATATAGGACTAACAATTATGATTGTCTCTTTTGTTTACATTTCTTAGATTGTATTTTTGAAAAGACGACTGGCTAAAAACGTATTTTATAATAAGCGTCAGATTTATCATTTTTTGCTTAGTGATTCTTAAATGTAACGTGTTTCTCTTTAGAGCTGCTGTGTTGTGTGTTAAGGGGCTCCTGAGTTGAGGCCAGAGAGAGTGGACTGGGTGGGGCAGACGGAGATTGCTGGAGAGACTGTCTATGATTCATAGTCATGGGCTCCCAAGTGGCGCAGCGGTCTGAGGCGCTGCATCTCAGTGCTTGAGGCGTCACTACAGACCCCCTGGTTCGATTCCAGGCTGTTACACAACCGGCGAGATTGGGAGTCCCATAGGGCGGCGCACAATTGGCCCAGCGTCGTCCGGGTTTGGCCGGTGTAGGCCGTCATTGAAAATAAGAATTTGTTCTTAACTGACTTGCCTAGTTAAATAAAGGTAAAATAAAATAAAAAATAAATAGTCTGCAGACAGACAGAGATCCTTTACATCGACCTGCAAGGGGGACATTCTCCCCCTCTATCGGATCCAGAACCTAACTGAGTCTCCTCTCAGGCTAAACCCATAAAGCCACAGTCTGCAGCCATCTTGCGCTAGCCTGAAAACATATTGCGCTAGCCTGAAAACATCTTGCGCTAGCCTGAAAACAGTGCCATCTTTGTCGTTTTTCTGAACTTACTCAAATGTAAGCTGCTATAATAGTCTGCAGGACAGCTTCCCCCAGGTCTGTTCCTAGCCCGGCCCACTCTCTGACTAGCAACGCAGCAGAGCTAGCCAGACTCGCGGCTCCGGGTGAATGGTTTCTTTCAGTATTATTGAGATACTCAATTTGTAAGCTTCAGAGTTAGTATGCACTGCAAATGCGTTGATATGCCATGATATGTCATGTTGAATAATGTGGAGGCAGGCATAGGAAGGTCAGAATAGCTGCTACGCTGAGTGAGAGCACTCAGGGGGGATAGAGATGGAGGATGTTAATCAAATAGCTGGGTACGCACAAGTACATATCCCGGGATAGAGGGCCAACACTAAGCCTATGAAGGTACAAATATATGGCCTTGGATATATTACAATGTAACGAACAAGTGTTTCTAAACTGATCATATCAATCTAAGTCTCTCTACCCCTTTTTGACACTGTACGGCAGGTACAGACCTAGTACTGAGGGGGAAATCTGAACCAGGGTCAAGATGGGCTGTTTAACGTATACTGTATATGGTATGGGTTTTCTGAATGGGCTGACATGGTGTATTGTCCTCAAGTCTGACTCAAGCCTGAGTTTGTTTTAAGTTGTGGTGGAGCATCTTGGTGGTTTGATTCCAAATACCCAGCCTTAGGATCAAGCACCCTGGGGCCTTGGCAGATGGCTGTGAAACGCTCAATAAAAAATATATACAAAATATGACTTTGCAGAATGCACTAAACCTGAAATAATCCTATTGGTACTGTACTGAAGGCTGCTGGACAAAAAAATACAAATATATACGAAATATATCGGTGGAGGATAGCCTAAGGAAGCGACAGACTACTGTATTCAGATTGAATTTCTAGAACAACGATTGTAACTCAAAACGGATAGCACAGTTTATTCACATTGCAGTGGCTGTTGTTTCGTTTGCGGTTCTGTCCCAAGAGGAGAAAACTGTGATTTCCGACAACACAAAGACTCGGTGTCCTATACTAACAGAAACACACTTACAATAACACAAACTAACTGCAGCTGAAACTTTTCCTGAATATGACTTGAAAACACATTGGAGACAAAAAAACAAACAAATTAATCAAATCAATGATACATGTACATTTATGTACTGTACACAACTATGTATATACACCTTAAGACAAAATCTAAATAGATATGTTATGAAACGTATGATCCTTCTTGTTATTTTAGCAGATTTTAAATCAAGTGTATGATCAAAACTCCCAAGCCTTGAACAAAGAAACATAGCCAATGCTAACTAGGTAGCTAAAAAATAAACATCTTTCAGTTTCATTTCCATTCTCCCAACTCTCTCATCATGAAAAGATTAACTCATTTGAACATATCTCATTGTCCCATCTTATCTCTCTGCATGTGAACTATTTGGTTATAATCCTGAATGTAATTGTTTATTAACATGGAAATGAAAACAAAAAATGCTATTTTAAAAACGGTGTATTTGAAACAGCTGATTGTCTAACTGGTTCTGGGATGGCATATACTATTACTGGGCTGTTCTTTAGTGTTTGGCCCTAAGATGTTGTTATAATTAAGAAAAATGTTGTAGTTCTTACGTCTTTGTCGCTGTATTAATCCTAGTTCTGTTACTATCTTCAGTGCAATTGTAGAAAATTGTCTCTCTCTTTAAATCTAAAATCCAAACCTAGAACTAGGCCTACTGCAGATGTAAAAGGGAAACCGCCTGGTGACCACCAATAAACATGCATTTATTAAAATCAGACCATGAGCCTCTGTTGTCGTTTTGGGATCTTTCTCTCTCATGTGAGTCAGTGTTGTGTTGTGACTCCTATGTAAATGAGGGGGGGAGGGGCATATGCAGACTAAACTGAACACATCGTGAAAGATTTATTAGCCCGAAGGTAGCCAAAAGGAGAAATGAATGAAATAACTATGGAAAAAAAATGTACTCTGAGGTTGTCCTAATATGGACACCATACACTATATGGACACCAAACAATGGATGAATTCCTTCAGAAATCCATTCAGGTTGAAATGTTTGAGGAAGGGATAGTATATAGAGTATTGATAAGGTAGTATATAATAGTATAGAGAGTATGGTTAGGGAAGTATAGGGTAGTTTAGAGTATTGATAGAATATTATAGAGTATTGATAGGATAGTGTAGGGTATTGATAGGATAGTGTAGAGTATTGATAGGATAGTGTAGAGTATTGATAGGATATTATAGAGTATTGATAGGATAGTATAGCATAGTGTATATATAGTATTGATTGGGAAGTATAGAATAGTTTAGAGTATTGATAGGATAGTATAGAGAGTATTGATAGGGAAGTATGGGATATTATAGAGATGATTGATATTATAGTATAGAGAGTATTGATAGGATAGTATAGGATATTAGAGAGCATTGATAGGGTAGTATATGATAATATAGAGTATTGATAGGGTAGTATAGGGTATTGATGTGGTAGTATAGGATATTGATATGGTAGTATAGAGTATTGATAGGGTAGTATAGGATAGTATATAGTATTTATATGGTAGTATAAGATAGTATAAAGTATTGATATGGTAGTATAGGATAGTATAAAGTATTGATATGGTAGTATATGATAGTATAAAGTATTGATATTGTAGTATAGGATAGTATAAAGTATTGATATGGTAGTATAGGATAGTATAGAGTATTGATATGGTAGTATATGATAGTATAAAGTATTGATATGGTAGTATAGAGTATTGATATGGTAGTGTAGGATAGTATAGAGTATTGATATGGTAATATATGATAGTATATAGTATTGATATGGTAGTATATGATAGTATAGAGTATTGATATGGTAGTATAGAGTACTGATATGGTAGTATATGATAGTATAGAGTATTGATGTGATAGTATAGAGTATTGATGTGGTAGTATAAGATAGTATCTGGTATTGATATGGTCGTACAGTGGGGAAAAAAAGTATTTAGTCAGCCACCAATTGTGCAAGTTATCCCACTTAAAAAGATGAGAGAGGCCTGCAATTTTCAGCATATGTACACGTCAACTATGACAGACAAAATGAGAAAAAAATTCCAGAAAATCACATTGTAGGATTTTTTATGAATGTATTTGCAGATTATGGTGGAAAATAAGTATTTGGTCAATAACAAAAGTTTCTCAATGCTTTGTTATATACCCTTTGTTGGCAATGACACAGGTCAAACGTTTTCTGTAAGTCTTCACAAGGTTTTCACACACTGTTGCTGGTATTTTGGCCCATTCCTCCATGCAGATCTCCTCTAGAGCAGTGATGTTTTGGGGCTGTCGCTGGGCAACACGGACTTTCAACTCCCTCCAAAGATTTTCTATGGGGTTGAGATCTGGAGACTGGCGAGGCCACTCCAGGACCTTGAAATGCTTCTTACGAAGCCACTCCTTCGTTGCCCGGGCGGTGTGTTTGGGATCATTGTCATGCTGAAAGACCAAGCCACGTTTCATCTTCAATGCCCTTGCTGATGGAAGGAGGTTTTCACTCAAAATCTCACGATACATGGCCCCATTAATTATTTCCTTTACACGGATCAGTCGTCCTGGTCCCTTTGTAGAAAAACAGCCCCAAAGCATGATGTTTCCACCCCCATGCTTCACAGTAGGTATGGTGTTCTTTGGATGCAACTCAGCATTCTTTGTCCTCCAAACACGACAAGTTGACTTTCTACCAAAAAGTTATATTTTGGTTTCATCTGACCATATGACATTCTCCCAATCCTCTTCTGGATCATCCAAATGCACTCTAGCAAACTTCAGACGGGCCTGGACATGTACTGGCTTAAGCAGGGGGACACGTCTGGCACTGCAGTATTTGAGTCCCTGGCGGCGTAGTGTGTTACTGATGGTAGGCTTTGTTACTTTGGTCCCAGCTCTCTGCAGGTCATTCACTAGGTCCCCCCGTGTGGTTCTGGGATTTTTGCTCACCGTTCTTGTGATCATTTTGACCCCACGGGGTGAGATCTTGCGTGGAGCCCCAGATCGAGGGAGATTATCAGTGGTCTTGTATGTCTTCCATTTAATAATAATTGCTCCCACAGTTGATTTCTTCAAACCAAGCTGCTTACCTATTGCAGATTCAGTCTTCCCAGCTTGGTGCAGGTCTACAATTTTGTTCCTGGTGTCCTTTGACAGCTCTTTGGTCTTGGCCATAGTGGAGTTTGGAGTGTGACTTTTTGAGGTTGTGGACAGGTGTCTTTTATACTGATAACAAGTTCAAACAGGTGTCATTAATACAGGTAACGAGTGGAGGACAGAGGAGCCTCTTAAAGAAGAAGTTACAGGTCTGTGAGAGCCAGAAATCTTGCTTGTTTGTAGGTGACCAAATATTTATTTTCCACCATAATTTGCAAATAAATTCATTAAAAATCCTACAATGTGATTTTCTGGATTTTTTTTCTCAATTTGTCTGTCATAGTTGACGTGTACCTATGATGAAAATTACAGGCCTCTCTCATATTTTTAAGTGGGAGAACTTGCACAATTGGTGGCTGACTAAATACTTTTTTCCCCCACTGTATATGATAGTATAGAGTATTGATATGGTAGTATAGGATAGTATAGAGTATTGATGTGGTAGTATAGGATAGTATAGAGTATTGATATGGTAGTATAGGATAGTATAGAGTATTGGTGTGATAGTATAGAGTATTGATGTGGTAGTATATGATAGTATATAGTATTGATATGGTAGTATATGATAGTATAGAGTATTGGTGTGATAGTATAATATAGTATAGAGTATTGATATGGTAGTATAGGATAGTATATATTATTGATATGGTAGTATATAATAGTAGAGAGTATTGATAGGGAAGTATAGAATAGTTTAGAGTATTGATAAGATAGTATAAATCAAATCAAATGTTTTTTGTCACATACACGTGTTTAGCAGATGTTATAGCGGGTGTAGCGAAATGCTTGTGCTTCTAGCTCCGACAGTGCAGTAATATCTAACAATTTCACAACATATACCCAATACACACAAAAAAGTAAGGAATGGGATTTAAGAATATATACACTGCTCAAAAAAATCAAAAAGTCAATCACACTTCTGTGAAATCAAACTGTCCACTTAGGAAGCAACACTGATTGACAATACATTTCACATGCTGTTGTGCAAATGGAATAGACAACAGGTGGAAATTATAGGCAATTAGCAAGACACCCCCAATAAAGGACTGGTTTTGCAGGTGGTGACCACAGACCACTTCTCAGTTCCTATGCTTCCTGGCTGATGTTTTGGTCACTTTTGAATGCTGGCGGTGCTTTCACTCTAGTGGTAGCATGAGACGGAGTCTACAACCCACACAAGTGGCTCAGGTAGTGCAGCTCATCCAGGATGGCACATCAATGCGAGCTGTGGCAAGAAGGTTTGCTGTGTCTGTCAGCGTAGTGTCCAGAGCATGGAGACGCTACCAGGAGACAGGCCAGTACATCAGGAGACGTGGAGGAGGCCGTAGGAGGGCAACAACCCAGCAGCAGGACTGCTACCTCCGCCTTTGTGCAAGGAGGAGCAGGAGGAGCACTGCCAGAGCCCTGCAAAATGACCTCCAGCAGGCCACAGATGTGCATGTGTCTGCTCAAACGGTCAGAAACAGACTCCATGAGGGTGGTATGAGGGCCCGACGTCCACAGGTGGGGGTTGTGCTTACAGCCCAACACCGTGCAGGACGTTTGGCATTTGCCAGAGAACACCAAGATTGGCAAATTCGCCACTGGCGCCCTGTGCTCTTCACAGATGAAAGCAGGTTCACACTGAGCACATGTGACAGACGTGACAGAGTCTGGAGACGCCGTGGAGAACGTTCTGCTTCCTGCAACATCCTCCAGCATGACCGGTTTGGCGGTGGGTCAGTCATGGTGTGGGGTGGCATTTCTTTGGGGGGCCGCACAGCCCTCCATGTGCTCGCCAGAGGTAGCCTGACTGCCATTAGGTACCGAGATGAGCTCCTCAGACCCCTTGTGAGACCATATGCTGGTGCGGTTGGTCCTGGGTTCTTCCTAATGCAAGACAATGCTAGACCTCATGTGGCTGGAGTGTGTCAGCAGTTCCTGCAAGAGGAAGGCATTGATGCTATGGACTGGCCCGCCCGTTCCCCAGACCTGAATCCAATTGAGCACATCTGGGACATCATGTCTCGCTCCATCCACCAACGCCACGTTGCACCACAGACTGTCCAGGAGTTGGCGGATGCTTTAGTCCAGGTCTGGGAGGAGATCCCTCAGGAGACCATCCGCCACCTCATCAGGAGCATGCCCAGGCGTTGAAGGGAGGTCATACAGGCACGTGGAGGCCACACACACTACTGAGCCTCATTTTGACTTGTTTTAAGGACATTACATCAAAGTTGGATCAGCCTGTAGTGTAGTTTTCCACTTTAATTTTGAGTGTGACTCCAAATCCAGACCTCCATGGGTTGATAAATTTGATTTCCATTGATCATGTGTGATTTTGTTGTCAGCACATTCAACTATGTAAAGAAAAAAGTATTTAATAAGATTATTTAATTCATTCAGATCTAGGATGTGTTATTTTAGTGTTCCCTTTATTTTTTTGAGCAGTGTACATATATGGACAAGCAATGACAGAGCGGCATGGACTAAGATACAGTAGAATATTATAGAATAGAATGCAGTATATACATATGAGATGAGTAGTGCAAGATATGTAAACATTATTAAAGTGACTAGTGTTCCATTTCTTAAAGTGGCCAGTGATTTCAATAGGCAGCAGCAGTCTCTAATGTGCTAGTGATGGCTATTTAACAGTCTGATGGCCTTGAGATAGACGCTGTTTTTCATTCTCTCGGTCCCAGCTTTGATGCACCTGTACTGACCTCGCCTTCTGGATGATAGTGGGGTGAACAGGCAGTGGCTCGGGTGGTTGATGTCCTTGATGATCTTTTTGGCCTTCCTGTGACATCGGGTGCTGTATGTGTCTTGGAGGGCGGGTAGTTTGCCCCCGGTAATGCGTTCGGCAGACCGCACCACCCTCTGGAGATCCCTGCTGTTGTGGGCGGTGCAGTTGCCGTACCAGGCGGTGATACAGCCCGACAGGATGCTCTCAATTGTGCATCTGTAAAAGTTTGTGAGGGTTTTAGGTGATAAGCCAAATTTCTTCAGCCTCCTGAGGTTGAAGAGGCTCTGTTGCGCCTTCTTCACCACACTGTCTGCGTGGGTGGACCATTTCAGTTTGTCGGTGATGTGTACGCCAAGGAACTTGAAGCTTTCCACCTTCTCCACTGCGGTCCCGTCGATGTGGATAGGGGGGTGCACCCTCTGCTGTTTCCAGAAGTTTTTTTAAAATGCCCAACAGTTTACCGTGTGTATCAAGAATGATCCACCAACCAAAAGGACATCCAGCCAACTTGACACAACTATGGGAAGCATTGGAGTCAACATGGACCAGCGTCCCCGTGGAACGCTTGACAGAACTGCAACGCTTCCATGCCCCGACAAATAGTCTGTTCTGAAGCTCAATATTAGGAAGTTGTTCTTAATGTTTCGTACACTCAGTGTAGATATCTGGTTTTTACTCTTTCTCTCCTTATACATTTTGTCATCTACAGACGTGAAGGATTCTTCATGACTCTCTGTACCCTAGGAGAGACACACACACTTTGCAGATGCAAGGAAGGAAGGAGAGTGAGTAGAGCTCGGCTGGTCCATGTCCAGCTGGCAAACCTCTTTCTCTCTCTGAGGTGACCAGACCCACACAGCCTCTCTGCCACCCTGGATGCCATCCTGCCAAGTAAAACAGCCTCTTGCAGGCGTATCCCTAGGAACGGAACAGGGGTTGCCACGGTGACCCATTTAGCTTTAGAAAGTGTAATTAGATACCGATGGCTGCATGCCTGATGTCCCAGTAAGTCAGTGACCTGTCAGTGGACCATAACGGAGAGAGACAGGCCCCTTCATTAGAGCACACAGCGGGAAATCGTTTTGCAAAGGACATTTCTTATTAAACAAGTCCAGGTATTCCCTCCCTGTTTCTGGTTTGGTGCTTAATGAACACAACCCATTTGAAACCTAATTTGAACAAATAGGTGAATATGAATATCCTTACCTTGCGTAATATGATACATTTAACTCGCAGTTGAAATCTCATTCTCTCTCTCTCTCACACACACACACACACTAGGACCTAGAAAATCTGTACAAATGTACATGTACATTTACCTATTACATCTATCAAGGCTGATGGCAAGTGGTTCTTTTCACAACCATACAAAGACCTTTACAACTCTAACGATGAGTCATCTCATCTCACAAGGCTATTTGCTGTTTGCATATCAAGTTCTGGTGACAAGGACAAAAAGGCACTGCAAGGACATCTCAGTGCAGAAAGGAACGTTCAGTAAAGGATTTACATGGTCCTTGTGGGGAACAGCCGGAGACCACTGGCATCAGTTCGATTCCCCTCTGGCTGTGAGCTCCTCATAAATCATTGAAAATAGCAATGAGCTGATTGTGCTATGTGTGTGTGCAAGAGAGATGTGTGTGAGAGAGGGAGAGAGAGAGAGGAGAGAGAGGAGAGAGGAGAGCGGTGAGAGGTGAGCGAGAGAGAGGTGTGTGTATGTGTATGGGTGCCAGTGCATGTCAGTGTGTGGCTGAGTGGTTGGTATGAATGACATCAGTGTTTGGCATCCGGTGAGAAGGCAGACACAGCTTTCACCCTCTCTCTCCCTGTCGGGTAACACCGCTCTCTCCATTCACCCACCTTCTCCATTCACCCACCCTCTCTCTCCCTGTCGGGTGACACAGCTCTCTGCATTCACCCACCGTCTCTCAGGAGAAGTCAATTACGTGGGGGGTAGCTGAAATGAAGCGGTCTCCATAGCAACGCATTGGCGCTGGAGCCAAGGAATGAGTCATCATTATTGTTCGCTGGTAGGGAGGGAGAGGGGAAGAGAGGGTAGGTCAGAGGAGGAGAGAGATGGATAGGGGAGAGAGGAGAGAGAGAGGGGAGGAGAGAGGAGGAGAGAGATGGATAGGGGAGAGAGGAGAGAGAGAGGGGAGGAGAGGGACACAGAAAGGTGTCCCAGCCCAGAGCAGTGACTCAGCTGTCAGGCGACACCCTCTCTTTCTTTATAGATCAACAACACAACCCAGCCTGTCTAGACCTTCTGCCCGATATGGACCATTAACACAACCCAGCCTGTCTAGACCTTCTGCCCGATATGGACCATTAACACAACCCAGCCTGTCTAGACCTTAAGCAGAGATACTGAAGAATTCCCTGTCTCAACTTGATGGGACCAGTCTCACGCACACACACAGAGATACACTGAGTGTACAAAACACTAAGAACACCTTCCTAATATTGAGTTGCACCCCCCTTTTGCCCTCAGAACAGACTATTCGTCAGGGCATGGACTCTACAAGGTGTCGAAAGCGTTCCACAGGGATGCTGGCCCATGTTTACTCCAATGCTTCCCACAGTTGTGTCAAGTTGGCTGGATGTCCTTTGGGTGGTGGACCATTATTGATACACACGGGAAACTATTGAGCGTAAGAAACCCAGCAGCATTGCAGTTCTTGACACAAACTGGTGCACCTACTACCATACCCCCTTCGAAGGCACTTAAATATTTTGTCTTGCCCATTCACCCAATGAATTATGTCCTTGAGAGATTTACATGGTTGTCAAAACGTCACGCCAGGGTTAGTCTACACGAAACACACTCCTTATTTTAAGTGTTATGGTGGAAGAACTATTGGAACCATTTCCCTGTTTGACCGCTAGGTGTTATGGGTATTAGGACTCATACTGTGGCACTCATATATATATATATATATATAAAAAGAAGAGGACTGAGCCTCATGGATGCATCATTTCTGTTTCAGGATGAGAGGTGCTTTAGCTCCGCTGGTGTTGCTGTTCTGTCTGTCTGGGGCATGGGGTCAGGGGCAGAGAGAATGCCATGACTCAACACGGTCACAGGATCGGAGCTACGGAGACCACGCAACCTGACATTAGAGCGCTGAGAGACATGGTGGAGCTGAGGAACACAGAGGCAAGAGCATAGAGAAGGATAGCGGCCTCTAGTGGCCAAAAGGCAATTTTAGCATGGGCAGCGCCATTGAGGGCTTCCACCATGCTTCCGCCATTTTAAAGTAGTCATAGTAGTCAACTGGGTGGGGATTCCTATGGGTTGTAGCCTCAATGGCCCTGCCTATGCTGTCACAGACGCTATAAAGGCACCGATATAAAGATGAGTCCTCTATCTCTATTGGCCAGTGAGAGCCAGATGGACGAGCTGGAGTGACTCTAGAGCTGGAGGTTTTTAATATGTACAGTGGGGAAAAAAAGTATTTAGTCAGCCACCAATTGTGCAAGTTCTCCCACTTAAAAAGATGAGAGAGGCCTGTAATTTTCATCATAGGTACACGTCAACTATGACAGACAAAATGAGAAAAAAAAAATCCAGGAAATCACATTGTAGGATTTTTAATGAATTTATTTGCAAATTATGGTGGAAAATAAGTATTTGGTCAATAACAAAAGTTTCTCAATACTTTGTTATATACCCTTTGTTGGCAATGACACAGGTCAAACGTTTTCTGTAAGTCTTCACAAGGTTTTCACACACTGTTGCTGGTATTTTGGCCCATTCCTCCATGCAGATCTCCTCTAGAGCAGTGATGTTTTGGGGCTGTCGCTGGGCAACACAGACTTTCAACTCCCTCCAAAGATTTTCTATGGGGTTGAGATCTGGAGACTGGCTAGGCCACTCCAGGACCTTGAAATGCTTCTTACGAAGCCACTCCTTCGTTGCCCGTGTGTTTGGGATCATTGTCATGCTGAAAGACCCAGCCACGTTTCATCTTCAATGCCCTTGCTGATGGAAGGAGGTTTTCACTCAAAATCTCACGATACATGGCCCCATTCATTCTTTCCTTTACACGGATCAGTCGTCCTGGTCCCTTTGCAGAAAAACAGCCCCAAAGCATGATGTTTCCACCCCCATGCTTCACAGTAGGTATGGTGTTCTTTGGATGCAACTCAGCATTCTTTGTCCTCCTAAGACGACGAGTTGAGTTTTTACCAAAAAGTAATATTTTGGTTTCATCTGACCATATGACATTCTCCCAATCCTCTTCTGGATCATCCAAATGCACTCTAGCAAACTTCAGACGGGCCTGGACATGTACTGGCTTAAGCAGGGGGACACGTCTGGCACTGCAGTATTTGAGTCCCTGGCGGCGTAGTGTGTTACTGATGGTAGGCTTTGTTACTTTGGTCCCAGCTCTCTGCAGGTCATTCACTAGGTCCCCCCGTGTGGTTCTGGGATTTTTGCTCACCGTTCTTGTGATCATTTTGACCCCACGGGGTGAGATCTTGCGTGGAGCCCCAGATCGAGGGAGATTATCAGTGGTCTTGTATGTCTTCCATTTAATAATAATTGCTCCCACAGTTGATTTCTTCAAACCAAGCTGCTTACCTATTGCAGATTCAGTCTTCCCAGCTTGGTGCAGGTCTACAATTTTGTTCCTGGTGTCCTTTGACAGCTCTTTGGTCTTGGCCATAGTGGAGTTTGGAGTGTGACTTTTTGAGGTTGTGGACAGGTGTCTTTTATACTGATAACAAGTTCAAACAGGTGTCATTAATACAGGTAACGAGTGGAGGACAGAGGAGCCTCTTAAAGAAGAAGTTACAGGTCTGTGAGAGCCAGAAATCTTGCTTGTTTGTAGGTGACCAAATATTTATTTTCCACCATAATTTGCAAATAAATTCATTAAAAATCCTACAATGTGATTTTCTGGATTTTTTTTCTCAATTTGTCTGTCATAGTTGACGTGTACCTATGATGAAAATTACAGGCCTCTCTCATATTTTTAAGTGGGAGAACTTGCACAATTGGTGGCTGACTAAATACTTTTTTCCCCCACTGTATATGATAGTATAGAGTATTGATATGGTAGTATAGGATAGTATAGAGTATTGATGTGGTAGTATAGGATAGTATAGAGTATTGATATGGTAGTATAGGATAGTATAGAGTATTGGTGTGATAGTATAGAGTATTGATGTGGTAGTATATGATAGTATATAGTATTGATATGGTAGTATATGATAGTATAGAGTATTGGTGTGATAGTATAATATAGTATAGAGTATTGATATGGTAGTATAGGATAGTATATATTATTGATATGGTAGTATATAATAGTAGAGAGTATTGATAGGGAAGTATAGAATAGTTTAGAGTATTGATAAGATAGTATAAATCAAATCAAATGTTTTTTGTCACATACACGTGTTTAGCAGATGTTATAGCGGGTGTAGCGAAATGCTTGTGCTTCTAGCTCCGACAGTGCAGTAATATCTAACAATTTCACAACATATACCCAATACACACAAAAAAGTAAGGAATGGGATTTAAGAATATATACACTGCTCAAAAAAATCAAAAAGTCAATCACACTTCTGTGAAATCAAACTGTCCACTTAGGAAGCAACACTGATTGACAATACATTTCACATGCTGTTGTGCAAATGGAATAGACAACAGGTGGAAATTATAGGCAATTAGCAAGACACCCCCAATAAAGGACTGGTTTTGCAGGTGGTGACCACAGACCACTTCTCAGTTCCTATGCTTCCTGGCTGATGTTTTGGTCACTTTTGAATGCTGGCGGTGCTTTCACTCTAGTGGTAGCATGAGACGGAGTCTACAACCCACACAAGTGGCTCAGGTAGTGCAGCTCATCCAGGATGGCACATCAATGCGAGCTGTGGCAAGAAGGTTTGCTGTGTCTGTCAGCGTAGTGTCCAGAGCATGGAGACGCTACCAGGAGACAGGCCAGTACATCAGGAGACGTGGAGGAGGCCGTAGGAGGGCAACAACCCAGCAGCAGGACTGCTACCTCCGCCTTTGTGCAAGGAGGAGCAGGAGGAGCACTGCCAGAGCCCTGCAAAATGACCTCCAGCAGGCCACAGATGTGCATGTGTCTGCTCAAACGGTCAGAAACAGACTCCATGAGGGTGGTATGAGGGCCCGACGTCCACAGGTGGGGGTTGTGCTTACAGCCCAACACCGTGCAGGACGTTTGGCATTTGCCAGAGAACACCAAGATTGGCAAATTCGCCACTGGCGCCCTGTGCTCTTCACAGATGAAAGCAGGTTCACACTGAGCACATGTGACAGACGTGACAGAGTCTGGAGACGCCGTGGAGAACGTTCTGCTTCCTGCAACATCCTCCAGCATGACCGGTTTGGCGGTGGGTCAGTCATGGTGTGGGGTGGCATTTCTTTGGGGGGCCGCACAGCCCTCCATGTGCTCGCCAGAGGTAGCCTGACTGCCATTAGGTACCGAGATGAGCTCCTCAGACCCCTTGTGAGACCATATGCTGGTGCGGTTGGTCCTGGGTTCTTCCTAATGCAAGACAATGCTAGACCTCATGTGGCTGGAGTGTGTCAGCAGTTCCTGCAAGAGGAAGGCATTGATGCTATGGACTGGCCCGCCCGTTCCCCAGACCTGAATCCAATTGAGCACATCTGGGACATCATGTCTCGCTCCATCCACCAACGCCACGTTGCACCACAGACTGTCCAGGAGTTGGCGGATGCTTTAGTCCAGGTCTGGGAGGAGATCCCTCAGGAGACCATCCGCCACCTCATCAGGAGCATGCCCAGGCGTTGAAGGGAGGTCATACAGGCACGTGGAGGCCACACACACTACTGAGCCTCATTTTGACTTGTTTTAAGGACATTACATCAAAGTTGGATCAGCCTGTAGTGTAGTTTTCCACTTTAATTTTGAGTGTGACTCCAAATCCAGACCTCCATGGGTTGATAAATTTGATTTCCATTGATCATGTGTGATTTTGTTGTCAGCACATTCAACTATGTAAAGAAAAAAGTATTTAATAAGATTATTTAATTCATTCAGATCTAGGATGTGTTATTTTAGTGTTCCCTTTATTTTTTTGAGCAGTGTACATATATGGACAAGCAATGACAGAGCGGCATGGACTAAGATACAGTAGAATATTATAGAATAGAATGCAGTATATACATATGAGATGAGTAGTGCAAGATATGTAAACATTATTAAAGTGACTAGTGTTCCATTTCTTAAAGTGGCCAGTGATTTCAATAGGCAGCAGCAGTCTCTAATGTGCTAGTGATGGCTATTTAACAGTCTGATGGCCTTGAGATAGACGCTGTTTTTCATTCTCTCGGTCCCAGCTTTGATGCACCTGTACTGACCTCGCCTTCTGGATGATAGTGGGGTGAACAGGCAGTGGCTCGGGTGGTTGATGTCCTTGATGATCTTTTTGGCCTTCCTGTGACATCGGGTGCTGTATGTGTCTTGGAGGGCGGGTAGTTTGCCCCCGGTAATGCGTTCGGCAGACCGCACCACCCTCTGGAGATCCCTGCTGTTGTGGGCGGTGCAGTTGCCGTACCAGGCGGTGATACAGCCCGACAGGATGCTCTCAATTGTGCATCTGTAAAAGTTTGTGAGGGTTTTAGGTGATAAGCCAAATTTCTTCAGCCTCCTGAGGTTGAAGAGG
The DNA here is from genome assembly GCF_964263955.1 of Coregonus lavaretus. Lineage (NCBI taxonomy): Eukaryota > Metazoa > Chordata > Actinopteri > Salmoniformes > Salmonidae > Coregonus > Coregonus lavaretus. The sequence continues at coordinate 7,355,200 of NC_140008.1, forward strand.
CTCTGTTGCGCCTTCTTCACCACACTGTCTGCGTGGGTGGACCATTTCAGTTTGTCGGTGATGTGTACGCCAAGGAACTTGAAGCTTTCCACCTTCTCCACTGCGGTCCCGTCGATGTGGATAGGGGGGTGCACCCTCTGCTGTTTCCAGAAGTTTTTTTAAAATGCCCAACAGTTTACCGTGTGTATCAAGAATGATCCACCAACCAAAAGGACATCCAGCCAACTTGACACAACTATGGGAAGCATTGGAGTCAACATGGACCAGCGTCCCCGTGGAACGCTTGACAGAACTGCAACGCTTCCATGCCCCGACAAATAGTCTGTTCTGAAGCTCAATATTAGGAAGTTGTTCTTAATGTTTCGTACACTCAGTGTAGATATCTGGTTTTTACTCTTTCTCTCCTTATACATTTTGTCATCTACAGACGTGAAGGATTCTTCATGACTCTCTGTACCCTAGGAGAGACACACACACTTTGCAGATGCAAGGAAGGAAGGAGAGTGAGTAGAGCTCGGCTGGTCCATGTCCAGCTGGCAAACCTCTTTCTCTCTCTGAGGTGACCAGACCCACACAGCCTCTCTGCCACCCTGGATGCCATCCTGCCAAGTAAAACAGCCTCTTGCAGGCGTATCCCTAGGAACGGAACAGGGGTTGCCACGGTGACCCATTTAGCTTTAGAAAGTGTAATTAGATACCGATGGCTGCATGCCTGATGTCCCAGTAAGTCAGTGACCTGTCAGTGGACCATAACGGAGAGAGACAGGCCCCTTCATTAGAGCACACAGCGGGAAATCGTTTTGCAAAGGACATTTCTTATTAAACAAGTCCAGGTATTCCCTCCCTGTTTCTGGTTTGGTGCTTAATGAACACAACCCATTTGAAACCTAATTTGAACAAATAGGTGAATATGAATATCCTTACCTTGCGTAATATGATACATTTAACTCGCAGTTGAAATCTCATTCTCTCTCTCTCTCACACACACACACACACTAGGACCTAGAAAATCTGTACAAATGTACATGTACATTTACCTATTACATCTATCAAGGCTGATGGCAAGTGGTTCTTTTCACAACCATACAAAGACCTTTACAACTCTAACGATGAGTCATCTCATCTCACAAGGCTATTTGCTGTTTGCATATCAAGTTCTGGTGACAAGGACAAAAAGGCACTGCAAGGACATCTCAGTGCAGAAAGGAACGTTCAGTAAAGGATTTACATGGTCCTTGTGGGGAACAGCCGGAGACCACTGGCATCAGTTCGATTCCCCTCTGGCTGTGAGCTCCTCATAAATCATTGAAAATAGCAATGAGCTGATTGTGCTATGTGTGTGTGCAAGAGAGATGTGTGTGAGAGAGGGAGAGAGAGAGAGGAGAGAGAGGAGAGAGGAGAGCGGTGAGAGGTGAGCGAGAGAGAGGTGTGTGTATGTGTATGGGTGCCAGTGCATGTCAGTGTGTGGCTGAGTGGTTGGTATGAATGACATCAGTGTTTGGCATCCGGTGAGAAGGCAGACACAGCTTTCACCCTCTCTCTCCCTGTCGGGTAACACCGCTCTCTCCATTCACCCACCTTCTCCATTCACCCACCCTCTCTCTCCCTGTCGGGTGACACAGCTCTCTGCATTCACCCACCGTCTCTCAGGAGAAGTCAATTACGTGGGGGGTAGCTGAAATGAAGCGGTCTCCATAGCAACGCATTGGCGCTGGAGCCAAGGAATGAGTCATCATTATTGTTCGCTGGTAGGGAGGGAGAGGGGAAGAGAGGGTAGGTCAGAGGAGGAGAGAGATGGATAGGGGAGAGAGGAGAGAGAGAGGGGAGGAGAGAGGAGGAGAGAGATGGATAGGGGAGAGAGGAGAGAGAGAGGGGAGGAGAGGGACACAGAAAGGTGTCCCAGCCCAGAGCAGTGACTCAGCTGTCAGGCGACACCCTCTCTTTCTTTATAGATCAACAACACAACCCAGCCTGTCTAGACCTTCTGCCCGATATGGACCATTAACACAACCCAGCCTGTCTAGACCTTCTGCCCGATATGGACCATTAACACAACCCAGCCTGTCTAGACCTTAAGCAGAGATACTGAAGAATTCCCTGTCTCAACTTGATGGGACCAGTCTCACGCACACACACAGAGATACACTGAGTGTACAAAACACTAAGAACACCTTCCTAATATTGAGTTGCACCCCCCTTTTGCCCTCAGAACAGACTATTCGTCAGGGCATGGACTCTACAAGGTGTCGAAAGCGTTCCACAGGGATGCTGGCCCATGTTTACTCCAATGCTTCCCACAGTTGTGTCAAGTTGGCTGGATGTCCTTTGGGTGGTGGACCATTATTGATACACACGGGAAACTATTGAGCGTAAGAAACCCAGCAGCATTGCAGTTCTTGACACAAACTGGTGCACCTACTACCATACCCCCTTCGAAGGCACTTAAATATTTTGTCTTGCCCATTCACCCAATGAATTATGTCCTTGAGAGATTTACATGGTTGTCAAAACGTCACGCCAGGGTTAGTCTACACGAAACACACTCCTTATTTTAAGTGTTATGGTGGAAGAACTATTGGAACCATTTCCCTGTTTGACCGCTAGGTGTTATGGGTATTAGGACTCATACTGTGGCACTCATATATATATATATATATATAAAAAGAAGAGGACTGAGCCTCATGGATGCATCATTTCTGTTTCAGGATGAGAGGTGCTTTAGCTCCGCTGGTGTTGCTGTTCTGTCTGTCTGGGGCATGGGGTCAGGGGCAGAGAGAATGCCATGACTCAACACGGTCACAGGATCGGAGCTACGGAGACCACGCAACCTGACATTAGAGCGCTGAGAGACATGGTGGAGCTGAGGAACACAGAGGCAAGAGCATAGAGAAGGATAGCGGCCTCTAGTGGCCAAAAGGCAATTTTAGCATGGGCAGCGCCATTGAGGGCTTCCACCATGCTTCCGCCATTTTAAAGTAGTCATAGTAGTCAACTGGGTGGGGATTCCTATGGGTTGTAGCCTCAATGGCCCTGCCTATGCTGTCACAGACGCTATAAAGGCACCGATATAAAGATGAGTCCTCTATCTCTATTGGCCAGTGAGAGCCAGATGGACGAGCTGGAGTGACTCTAGAGCTGGAGGTTTTTAATATGTACAGTGGGGAAAAAAAGTATTTAGTCAGCCACCAATTGTGCAAGTTCTCCCACTTAAAAAGATGAGAGAGGCCTGTAATTTTCATCATAGGTACACGTCAACTATGACAGACAAAATGAGAAAAAAAAAATCCAGGAAATCACATTGTAGGATTTTTAATGAATTTATTTGCAAATTATGGTGGAAAATAAGTATTTGGTCAATAACAAAAGTTTCTCAATACTTTGTTATATACCCTTTGTTGGCAATGACACAGGTCAAACGTTTTCTGTAAGTCTTCACAAGGTTTTCACACACTGTTGCTGGTATTTTGGCCCATTCCTCCATGCAGATCTCCTCTAGAGCAGTGATGTTTTGGGGCTGTCGCTGGGCAACACAGACTTTCAACTCCCTCCAAAGATTTTCTATGGGGTTGAGATCTGGAGACTGGCTAGGCCACTCCAGGACCTTGAAATGCTTCTTACGAAGCCACTCCTTCGTTGCCCGTGTGTTTGGGATCATTGTCATGCTGAAAGACCCAGCCACGTTTCATCTTCAATGCCCTTGCTGATGGAAGGAGGTTTTCACTCAAAATCTCACGATACATGGCCCCATTCATTCTTTCCTTTACACGGATCAGTCGTCCTGGTCCCTTTGCAGAAAAACAGCCCCAAAGCATGATGTTTCCACCCCCATGCTTCACAGTAGGTATGGTGTTCTTTGGATGCAACTCAGCATTCTTTGTCCTCCTAAGACGACGAGTTGAGTTTTTACCAAAAAGTAATATTTTGGTTTCATCTGACCATATGACATTCTCCCAATCCTCTTCTGGATCATCCAAATGCACTCTAGCAAACTTCAGACGGGCCTGGACATGTACTGGCTTAAGCAGGGGGAAACGTCTTGCACTGCAGGATTTGAGTCCCTGGCGGCGTAGTGTGTTACTGATGGTAGGCTTTGTTACTTTGGTCCCAGCTCTCTGCAGGTCATTCACTAGGCCCCCCCGTGTGGTTCTGGGATTTTTGCTCACCGTTCGTGATCATTTTGACCCCACGGGGTGAGATCTTGCGTGGAGCCCCAGATCGAGGGAGATTATCAGTGGTCATCATGTCTTCCATTTCCTAATAATTGCTCCCACAGTTGATTTCTTCAAACCAAGCTGCTTACCTATTGCAGATTCAGTCTTCCCAGCCTGGTGCAGGTCTACAATTTTGTTTGTGGTGTCCTTTGACAGCTCTTTGGTCTTGGCCATAGTGGAGTTTGGAGTGTGACTGTTTGAGGTTGTGGACAGGTGTCTTTTATACTGATAACAAGTTCAAACAGGTGCCGTTAATACAGGTAACGAGTGGAGGACAGAGGAGCCTCTTAAAGAAAAAGAAATCTTGCTTGTTTGTAGGTGACCAAATACTTATTTTCCACCATAATTTGCAAATAAATTCATAAAAAATCCTACAATGTGATTTTCTGGATTTTTTTCTTCTCAATTTGTCTGTCATAGTTGACGTGTACCTATGATGAAAATTACAGGCCTCTCTCATCTTTTTAAGTGGGAGAACTTGCACAATTGGTGGCTGACTAAATACTTTTTTTCCCCACTGTATACATTGCAGTGACTCTAGAGCTGGAGGAGGATATGTGTCCAACATGGTACTCTATAGGCTTCAGGATCTTTGGTGATCAAGATAAACATAGCAACTTCAGTCCCACTCTTCCCTATGTGAGGAGGGATAACTAATAGATTAAAAGATTGAGGGAGTTTGTCTTTCTCCTGATTCTGTCGCATTAAATCTCTGTATGGACATTCCTGAATTGTACAATAAAGGCTTGGTAGAGGCCCAATGCAGACGTTTTTATATCAATATCAAATCATTTCTGGGTAACAGTTAAGTAGATACTGTAATAGATTTCCATTAAAATTGGCAAAAAAAATGCTTTTTAGCAAAGCAATAATGAAACTGAAAACTAGCTGTTATTTGCAGAGAGGTTTGGAACTCTTCGTTATTGGTCTATTAACTCATTTATTACCGCCTGGTGATGTCACCTGGTAGGCCAAGACTCAATCCCACCAAAACAGGCTGACATTTCAGGCATTTTTTTTTTCAAACAGCTCTTACACTAAAGTTTATTTATCTTAAGTTTATTTCTCTCAAATTCTTTGCACAAATTTGTTTACATCTCTGTTAGTGAGCATTTCTCCTTTGCCAAGATAATCCATCCACCTGACAGGTGTGACATATCAAGAAGCTGATTAAACAGCATGATCATTACACAGGTGCACCTTGTGGCATGCTGACTGCAGGAATGTCCACCAGAGCTGTTGCCAGAGAATTGAATGTACATTTTTCTACCATAAGCCACCTCCGTCATTTCAGCGAATTTGGCAGCCACGTGTAACCACGCCAGCCCAGGACCTCGACATCCAGCCACCTGGACAGCTTATGAAACTGTGGGTTTGCACAACTGAAGAATTTCTGCACAAACTGTCAGAAACCGTCTCAGGGAAGCTCATCTGCGTGCTTGTCATCCTAACCAGGGTCTTGACCTGACTGCAGTTCGACGTTGTAATCGACTTCAATGGGCAAATGCTCACCTTCGATGGCCACTGGCACGCTGGAAAAGTGTGCTCTTCACAGATGAATCACGGTTTCAGCTGTACGGGGCAGATGGCAGACAGCGTGTATGGCATCCTGTGGGCGGGCGGTTTGCTGATGTCAACGTTGTGAACAGAGTGCCCCATGGTGGCGATGGGTTTATGGTATGGGCAGGCATAGACTTCGGACCACGAACACAATTGCATTTTATCAAAAGGCAATTTGAATGCACAGAGATACCGTGATGAGATCCTGAGGCCCATTGTCGTGTCATTCATCCACCACCTCATGTTTCAGAATAATAATGCACGGCCCCACGTCGCAAGGATCTGTACACAATTCATGGAAGCTGAAAATGTCCCAGTTATTCCATGACCTACATACTCACAAGACATGTCACCCATTGAGCATGTTTGGGATGCTCTGGATCGACACGTACAACAGCGTGTTCCAGTTCATGCCAATATCCAGCAACTTCGCACAGCCATTGAAGAGGAGTGGGACAACGTTCCACAGGCCACAATAAACAGCCTGATCAACTCTATGCAAAGGAGATGTGTCACGCTGCATGAGGCAAATGGTGGTCACACCAGATACGGACTGGTTTTCTGATCCACACCCCTACTTTTTTTTGAAGGTATCGGTGACCAATAGATGCATATCTGTATTCCCAGTCATGTGAAATCCATAGATTAGGGCCTAATTAATTTCAATTAACTGATTTCCTTATATGAACTGTAATTCAGTAAAATCCTTGAAATTGTTGCATGTTGCGTTTATATTTTTGTTTAGTGTGTATATATATACAGTTGAAGTCGGAAGTTTACATACACCTTAGCCAAATACATTTAAACTCCGTTTTTCACAATTCCTGACATTTAATCCTAGTACAAATTCCCTGTTTTAGGTCAGTTAGGATCACCACTTTATTTTAAGAATGTGAAATGTCAGAATAATAGTAGAGGGAATTATTTATTTCAGGTTTTATTTCTTTCATCACATTCCCAGTGGGTCAGAAGTTTACATACACTCAATTAGTATTTGGTAGCATTGCCTTTAAATTGTTTAACTTGAGTCAAACGTTTTGGGTAGCCTTCCACAAGCTTCCCACAATAAGTTGGGTGAATTTTGGCCCATTCCTCCTCAAAGAGCTGGTGTAACTGAGTCAGGTTTGTAGGGCCTCCTTTCTATAGGATTGAGGTCAGGGCTTTGTGATGGCCACTCCAATACCTTGACTTTGTTGTCCTTAAGCCATTTTGCCACAACATTGGAAGTATGCTTGGGGTCGTTGTCCATTTGGAAGACCCATTTGCGACCAAGCTTTAACTTCCTGAATGATGTCTTGAGATGTTGCTTCAATATATCCACATAATTTTCCTTCCTCATGAAAACAACTATTTGGTGAAGTGCACCAGTCCCTCCTGCAGCAAAGCACCCCCACAGCATGATGCTGCCACCCCCATGCTTCACGGTTGGGATGGTGTTCTTCGGCTTGCAAGTTATCCCCTTTTTCCTCCAAACATAACGATGGTCATTATGGCTAAACAGTTCTATATTTGTTTCATCAGACCAGAGGACATTTCTCAAAAAAGTACGATCTTTGTCCCCATGTGCAGTTGCTTTTTTATGGAGGTTTTGGAGCAGTGGCTTCTTCCTTGCTGAGCGGCCTTTCAGGTTATGTCGATATAGGTCTCGTTTTACTGTGGATATAGATACTTTTGTACCTGTTTCCTCCAGCATCTTCACAAGGTCCTTTGCTGTTGTTCTGGGATTGCATTGCACTTTTCGCACCAAAGTACGTTCATCTCTAGGAGACGGAACACGTCTCCTTCCTGAGCGGTATGATGGCTGCGTGGTCCCATGGTGTTTATACTTGCGTACTATTAATTGTACAGATGAATGTTGTACCTTCAGGCGTTTGGAAATTGCTCCCAAGGATGAACCAGACTTGTGGAGGTCTACAAATGTTTTTCTGAGGTCTTGGCTGATTTCTTTTGATTTTCCCATGATGTCAAGCAAAGAGGCACTGAGTTTGAAGGTAGGCCTTGAAATACATCCACAGGTACACCTCCAATTGACTCAAATGATGTCAATTAGCCTATCAGAAGCTTCTAAAGCCATGACATCATTTTCTGGAATTTTCCAAGCTGTTTAAAGGCACAGTCAACTTAGTGTATGTAAACTTCTGACCCACTGGAATTGTGATACAGTGAATTATAAGTGAAATAATCTGTCTGTAAACAATTGTTGGAAAAATTACTTGTGTCATGCACAAAGTAGATGTCCTAACCAACTTGCCAAAACTATAGTTTGTTAACAAGAAATGTGTGGAGTGGTTGAAAATCGAGTTTTAATGACTCCAACCTAACTTCTGACATCAACTGTATGTATACATACATACATACATACATACATACATACATACATACATACATACATACATACATACACTACCAGTCAAAAGTTTGGACACACCTACTCATTCAAGAGTTTCTTTATTTTTACTATTTTCTACATTGTAGAATAACAGTGAAGACATCAAAACTATGAAATAACACATTTGGAATCATGTAGTAACCAAAAAAGTGTTAAACAAATCAAAATACATTTTAGATTCTTCAAATAGCCACCCTTTGCCTTGATGACAGCTTTGCACACGCTTGGCATTCTCTCAACCATCTTCATGAGGTAGTCACCTGGAATGCATTTCAATTAACAGGTGCGCCTTCTTAAAAGTTAATTTGTGGAATTTATTTCCGTCTTAATGCGTTTGAGCCAATCAATTGTGTTGTGACAAGGTAGTGGGGGTATACAGAAGATAGCCCTATTTGGTAAAAGACCAAGTCCATATTATGGCAAGAACAGCTCAAATAAGCAAAGAGAAACGACAGTCCATCATTACTTTAAGACATGAAGGTCAGTCAATATGGAACATTTCAAGAACTTTGAAGTACAGTCGCAAAAACCATCAAGCGCTATGATGAAACTGGCTCTCATGAGGACCGCCACAGGAATGGAAGACCCAGAGTTTCCTCTGCTGCAGAGGACAAGTTCATTAGAGTTACCAGCCTCAGAAATTGCAGCACAAAGAAATGCTTCACAGAGTTCAAGTCTCAGACACATCTCAACATAAACTGTTCAGAGGGGACTGTGTGAATCAGGCCTTCATGGTCGAATTGCTGAAAAGAAACCACTACTAAAGGACACCAATAAGAAGAAGAGACCTGCTTGGACCAAGAAACACCAGCAATGGATATTAGTCCTTTGGCCTGGAGTACAAATTGGAGATCTTTGGTTCCAACCGCTGTGTCTTTGTGAGACGCGGTGTGGGTGAACGGATTATCTCTGCATGTGTAGTTCCCACCGTAAAGCATGGAGGAGGTGGTGTTATGGTGTGGGGGTGCTTTGCTGGTGACACGGTCTGTGATTTATTTAGAATTCAAGGCACACTTAACCAGCAAGGCTACCACAGCATTCTTCTGCGATACGCCATCCCATCTGTTTTGGGCTTAGTGGGACTATCACTTGTTTTTCAACAGGACAATGACCCAACACACCTCCAGGCTGTGGAAGGGCTATTTTACCAAGAAGGATAGTGATGGAGTGCTGCATCAGATGACCTGGCCTCCACAATAATCCGACCTCAACCCAATTGAGATGGTTTGGGATGAGTCGGATGGCAGAGTGAAGGAAAAGCAGCCAACAAGTGCTCAGCATATGTGGGAACTCCTTCAAGACTGTTGGAAAAGCATTCCAGGTGAAGCTGGTTGAAATAATGCCAAGAGTGTGCAAAGCTGTCAAGGCAAAGGGTGGCTATTTGAAGAAACTCAAATATAAAATATATTTTGATTTGTTTAACACTTATTTGATAACTACATGTGAGTAGTGATCATCCTCTATAACAGGGGTATTCAACTCTTACCCTACGAGGTCCGGAGCCTGCTGGTTTTCTGTTCTACCAGATAATGACTTGCACCCACCTGGTGTCCCAGGTCTAAATCAGTCCCTGATTAGAGGGAACAATGAAATAACGCAGTGGAACTGGCTTCGAGGTCCAGAGTTGTGTTTGAGGGCTCTATAATATGGTAGTGAATCTTGCTGTACCCACAAACACACCCGCATGCCCACACACACACACCCTCGTGCACCCGTCCATACACACACACACACACACCCGTCCGTCCGTCCATCCACCCACCCACCCACACCCACCCGTCCGTCCACCCACACGTGCCCCGATCAGACGAGTTAAAATTATGACTTTTTTTGCCTGAGCTTAATGGAGAACCACAACCTCCAGAGATAAGATATTTTAATAAAACAACCTTGGTATTCTATTTCCAGACTTTACTAATGAAAGGAGAGGATTCTATACAGCGTCAAAAATCTTTGGCTGACATTATATGTCACATTAAGTAATCACAAATACAGCCCTAATTGCACCTACAAACACCAATCGTTAAATAAATCATTACTATCATGATAAAAACAAAAGAAAAGTCACAGAAAAATAAAGGTTTGTTCTACAGGCTGAGCAGTGCTAGGTCTACATTAGTGCAATTGAGAGCATCCTTGAAATAACACAAACCGACTCCATACAAACTACAAATACACGCATGTTCTCTTTATAATCCATTGAAACGTTCTGTTAACCCTCCCATCTAAAAAATGAATTTTTATCCATAATTACATATTCAATAGAACTTTATTTATCCTCTCAGGTGCAACACATATGACCAAATAATATTTATTACACCATTTGTTACAGAATCATTTATATTAACATTAAAAACATAACTTTGGTAAGACAGCAGATTGCAGACATTTTTTTAATAGTTTGAGGACCCGAACCAGTGCGGACTGAGGTAGCCTAAAGGCACAGTCAGCCATTTCCTCTGGAGTGGTTTACCATTGAAACACTGTAAAAATATATTTACTAACACAGATTCTTGTGTAAGGAGTTGAGGCATTTGTATTGTTTATATGTTTGGTAGGTTGAAGGAGGTATAGGAAATATATTTTACACTAACATAACCAGTATGTGTATAAAATGAGTTATTTTGTGACAAAGTGGTGTCAAAATGCTGTGTAGACAATGCCAGGAAACAGTATTCCCATTGATTTTGGGGAAAGGGTACAATACATATTAAGTACGGCCACCCAAACAGTATACAAAAAGAGGGACAACACCGATAAAGCAGTCCATATTTGATCAACTGGCTCCACTATCTGTGTTCCAATGAACATGTCTGCCATGATTCAAAACGCAGAATATTCTAAACCTGCCTCCCTTTTGAGAAATGACTGAACCTGCCTCCCTTCTGAGAAATGACAACCTGCCTGGACAGCACAGTCTGAATCCAGGAGAGACGGCAGGACAGCACAGTCTGAATCCAGTCCAGGACAGACTTCAGGACAGCACAGTCTGAATCCAGGACAGACGGAAGGACAGCACAGTCTGAATCCAGGACAGACGGCAGGACAGCACAGTCTGAAAGCAGGACAGACGGCAGGACAGCACAGTCTGAATCCAGGACAGACGGCAGGACAGCACCGTCTGAAAGCAGGACAGACGGCAGGACAGCACAGTCTGAATCCAGGAGAGACGGCAGGACAGCACAGTCTGAATCCAGTCCAGGACAGACTTCAGGACAGCACAGTCTGAATCCAGGACAGACTTCAGGACAGCACAGTCTGAATCCAGGACAGACGGCAGGACAGCACAGTCTGAAAGCAGGACAGACGGCAGGACAGCACAGTCTGAATCCAGGACAGACGGCAGGACAGCACAGTCTGAAAGCAGGACAGACGGCAGGACAGCACAGTCTGAATCCAGGACAGCACAGTCTGAATCCAGGAGAGACGGCAGGACAGCACAGTCTGAATCCAGGACAGCACAGTCTGAATCCAAGACAGACGGAAGGACAGCACAGTCTGAATCCAGGACAGCACAGTCAATTCAGGACAGACGGAAGGACAACACAGTCTGAATCCAGGACAGCACAGTCTGAATGCAGGACAGATGGCAGGACAGCACAGTCTGAATCCAGGACAGCACAGTCTGAATCAAGGACAGCACAGTCTGAATCCAGGACAGACGGCAGGACAGCACAGTCTGAATCCAGGACAGCACAGTCTGAATCCAGGACAGCACAGTCTGAATCCAGGACAGACGGCAGGACAGCACAGTCTGAATCCAGGACAGCACAGTCTGAATCCAGGAGAGACGGCAGGACAGCACAGTCTGAATCAAGGACAGCACAGTCTGAATTCAGGACAGACGGCAGGACAGCACAGTCTGAATCCAGGACAGCACAGTCTGAATCCAGTCCAGGACAGACTTCAGTACAGCACAGTCTGAATCCAGGACAGCACAGTCTGAATCAAAGACAGACGGCAGGACAGCACAGTCTGAATCCAGGACAGACGGCAGGACAGCACAGTCTGAAAGCAGGACAGACGGCAGGACAGCACAGTCTGAATCCAGGACAGACGGCAGGACAGCACAGTCTGAAAGCAGGACAGACGGCAGGACAGCACAGTCTGAATCCAGGAGAGACGGCAGGACAGCACAGTCTGAATCCAGTCCAGGACAGACTTCAGGACAGCACAGTCTGAATCCAGGACAGACTTCAGGACAGCACAGTCTGAATCCAGGACAGACGGCAGGACAGCACAGTCTGAAAGCAGGACAGACGGCAGGACAGCACAGTCTGAATCCAGGACAGACGGCAGGACAGCACAGTCTGAAAGCAGGACAGACGGCAGGACAGCACAGTCTGAATCCAGGACAGCACAGTCTGAATCCAGGAGAGACGGCAGGACAGCACAGTCTGAATCCAGGACAGCACAGTCAATTCAGGACAGACGGAAGGACAACACAGTCTGAATCCAGGACAGCACAGTCTGAATGCAGGACAGATGGCAGGACAGCACAGTCTGAATCCAGGACAGCACAGTCTGAATCAAGGACAGCACAGTCTGAATCCAGGACAGACGGCAGGACAGCACAGTCTGAATCCAGGACAGCACAGTCTGAATCCAGGACAGCACAGTCTGAATCCAGGACAGACGGCAGGACAGCACAGTCTGAATCCAGGACAGCACAGTCTGAATCCAGGAGAGACGGCAGGACAGCACAGTCTGAATCAAGGACAGCACAGTCTGAATCCAAGACAGACGGAAGGACAGCACAGTCTGAATCCAGGACAGCACAGTCAATTCAGGACAGACGGAAGGACAACACAGTCTGAATCCAGGACAGCACAGTCTGAATTCAGGACAGACGGCAGGACAGCACAGTCTGAATCCAGGACAGCACAGTCTGAATCCAGTCCAGGACAGACTTCAGGACAGCACAGTCTGAATCCAGGACAGCACAGTCTGAATCAAAGACAGACGGCAGGACAGCACAGTCTGAATCTAGGACAGACGGCAGGACAGCACAGTCTGAAAGCAGGACAGACGGCAGGACAGCACAGTCTGAATCCAGGACAGCACAGTCTGAATGCAGGACAAATGGCAGGACAGCACAGTGAATTCAGGACAGACGGCAGGACAGCACAGTCTGAATCCAGGACAGACGGCAGGACAGCACAGTCTGAATCAAGGACAGACGGCAGGACAGCACAGTCTGAATCCAGGACAGACGGCAGGACAGCACAGTCTGAATCCAGGACAGCACAATCTGAATCCAGGACAGCAGTCTGAATCCAGGATAGACGGAAGGACAGCACAGTCTGAATCCAGGACAGACGGCAGGACAGCACAGTCAATCCAGGACAGCACAGTCTGAATCCAGGACAGACGGCAGGACAGCACAGTCTGAATCCAGGACAGACGGCAGGACAGCACAGTCTGAATCCAGGACAGACGGCAGGACAGCACAGTCTGAATCCAGGACAGACGGCAGGACAGCACAGTCTGAATCCAGGACAGACAGCAGGACAGCACAGTCAATCCAGGAAAGCAGTCTGAATCCAGGACAGCACAGTCTGAATCCAGGACAGACGGCAGGACAGCACAGTCTGAATCCAGGACAGACAGCAGGACAGCACAGTCTGTATCCAGGACAGACGGCAGGACAGCACAGTCTGAATCCAGGACAGACGGCAGGACAGCACAGTCTGAATCCAGGCCAGACGGCAAGACAGCACAGTCTGAATCCAGGCCAGACGGCAAGACAGCGCAGTCTGAATCCAGGCCAGACGGCAGGACAGCACAGTCTGAATCCAGGACAGACGGCAAGACAGCACAGTCTGAATCAAGGACAGACGGCAGGACAGCACAGTCTGAATCCAGGACAGCACAGTCTGAATCCAGGATAGACGGCAGGACAGCACAGTCTGAATCCAGGACAGCACAGTCTGAATCCAGGAGAGACGGCAGGACAGCACAGTCTGAATCAAGGACAGCACAGTCTGAATCCAAGACAGACGGAAGGACAGCACAGTCTGAATCCAGGACAGCACAGTCAATTCAGGACAGACGGCAGGACAGCACAGTCTGAATCCAGGACAGCACAGTCTGAATTCAGGACAGACGGCAGGACAGCACAGTCTGAATCCAGGACAGCACAGTCTGAATCCAGGACAGCACAGTCTGAATCCAGGACAGCACAGTCTGAATCCAGGACAGACGACAGGACAGCACAGTCTGAATCCAGGACAGACGACAGGACAGCACAGTCTGAATCCAGGCCAGACGACAGGACAGCACAGTCTGAATCCAGGACAGACGGCAGGACAGCACAGTCTGAAAGCAGGACAGATGGCAGGACAGCACAGTCTGAATCCAGGACAGACGGCAGGACAGCACAGTCTGAAAGCAGGACAGACGGCAGGACAGCACAGTCTGAATCCAGGACAGCACAGTCTGAATGCAGGACAAATGGCAGGACAGCACAGTGAATCCAGGACAGACGGCAGGACAGCACAGTCTGAATCCAGGACAGACGGCAGGACAGCACAGTCTGAATCAAGGACAGACGGCAGGACAGCACAGTCTGAATCCAGGACAGCACAGTAGGACAGCACAGTCTGAATCCAGGACAGCACAATCTGAATCCAGGACAGCACAGTCTGAATCCAGGACAGACGGAAGGACAGCACAGTCTGAATCCAGGACAGACGGCAGGACAGCACAGTCAATCCAGGACAGCACAGTCTGAATCCAGGACAGACGGCAGGACAGCACAGTCTGAATCCAGGACAGACGGCAGGACAGCACAGTCTGAATCCAGGACAGACGGCAGGACAGCACAGTCTGAATCCAGGACAGACGGCAGGACAGCACAGTCTGAATCCAGGACAGACAGCAGGACAGCACAGTCTGAATCCAGGACAGACAGCAGGACAGCACAGTCTGAATCCAGGAAAGCACAGTCTGAATCCAGGACAGCACAGTCTGAATCCAGGACAGACGGCAGGACAGCACAGTCTGAATCCAGGACAGACAGCAGGACAGCACAGTCTGTATCCAGGACAGACGGCAGGACAGCACAGTCTGAATCCAGGACAGACGGCAAGACAGCACAGTCTGAATCCAGGACAGACGGCAAGACAGCACAGTCTGAATCCAGGACAGACGGCAGGACAGCACAGTCTGAATCCAGGCCAGACGACAGGACAGCACAGTCTGAATCCAGGACAGCACAGTCTGAATCCAGGACAGACGGCAGGACAGCACAGTCTGAATCCAGGACAGACTGCAGGACAGCACAGTCTGAATCCAGGACAGACGGCAGGACAGCACAGTCTGAATCCAGGACAGACGGCAGGACAGCACAGTCTGAATCCAGGACAGACAGCAGGACAGCACAGTCTGAATCCAGGACAGACGGAAGGTCAGCACAGTCTGAATCCAGGACAGCACAATCTGAATCCAGGACAGACGGCAGGACAGCACAGTCTGAATCCAGGACAGCACAATCTGAATCCAGGACAGACGGCAGGACAGCACAATCTGAATCCAGGCCAGTCTGAATCCAGGACAGACGACAGGACATCACAGTCTGAATCCAGGCCAGACGACAGGACAGCACAGTCTGAATCCAGGACAGACGGCAGGACAGCACAGTACGAATCCAGGACAGACAGCAGGGATGCTTCCAGCCTCAGGCCCGTATAAACCCTGCAAAGGAGCCTGGGGAAAGGCTCCCCTGGCTGTAGCTCAACTGAGGCAGAGTGTTGGTTGGACATACATCTGCCTGAGGGGAGAAGCCAGTTGGTTTTGGTTTGTTTTTGTCCACAGAATGAGATGGACGGTCCTCAGCGTCCCGCACTGTATGTGACTGTGATTACTAGTTTGCAGGCACTCACAGGCAGGTAGAACAGTGTGGACGGATGAATGGATGGGTGGGTGGATGGATGGATGGATGGATGGATGAATGGATGGGTGGGTGGATGGATGGATGAATGGGTGGATGGATGGATTAATAGGGAGTGGATCCAGGTGTTGTGTTGTCCTCTAGTTCCTCTGTGGGATCCGGTGAAGGGGTTGCGGTGTACTCACTGAAGCTGAAATGTATGGCTGGGTTCACTGAGGTGGGGGAGGAGGGCCCTGAACTGGACACTGTGCTAGACGGGCCACTGCTGTCTGCACACACACACACACACACACACAAAAAGAAAGAGAGAGAGAGAGAGAGAGAGACCCACACAAACATGAACATAAGCAAGTAATTGAGTTGTGATAGATTTTCTCTTTTTACCTCTATTTATACATGTAAGTCAATTAAGAACAAATTATTATTTACAATGTGTCAAACATTAATAAACAACACATCGAGTTTGAAATTGAATATCAGTCACTCTACAACTGGGCACAGTGCTGGGTGAAACTCTACCACTGGGCACAGCGCTGGGTGAAACTCTACCACTGGGCACAGTGCTGGGTGAAACTCTACCACTGGGCACAGTGCTGGGTGAAACTCTACCACTGGACACAGTGCTGGGTTGAAACAATCCTAAAAGACTGGTGAAGGGACAAATTAATCAACACTGGAGTTACGATGAGGCAGAGGTGGGGGGTGGGGCACCGACAACAATGGATGGCTAGACAAAACTAAGGGGGGTTATTATCCTGAGTCCTATTTTACAGAAGTCTTAATTAATAGTGCCTCTCTTCTTGTCAATGAAAGACAAAAAATAAAGGGCTCTCAGTTAGTCTGGCAGTTTTAGGCTTTTTATCATGTCCTACTCTAGGAAAACTGTCTCTCTTGGCCAAGGCAGAGTGTTTGCGGTCTTATTGGTGCTGGTTGGCCTGTTAACCGTGTTCATTAGGCAGTAATAGGCTCCAAACTGAAGAAAACAGACTGTTCAATAAGACACTTGTTTTGTTGTAAAACATTTGCATGCCCCGTTGAACACGACCCTGTTCTAGGACAATGGAAATGTGCATTGCCACTGTAGTGTTGGGTTCTAAAACAAACCCTTTCCCAAGCCCCTACCATCACTTTCACGTTTGCAGATCTGAAGGGACTGAGTGGGTGTAATCTCAACCTAACCTACCCATGGGGTTGGGGGGACGCTTCCGCCATATTGCTCAAACCCATTTAGGCAAGGGCTACGGGTTGTGGTCGGACGGACATGCATTTGAACCTGCGTTGATTGTAAAGGTTTGCGTACGCATCCAACTCACTACAGCAGTGCAAGAAGCCGAGGCGCCAGACTGTCAGTTAGGCCTACTGTAGCAGTACGTTACTCCGTGGTACAAGTATGGTGACGTTTAGTGCTCTGTATTTAGTTTAGCATTTACGTTTAATATTCTCGCATTTAAAAAAAAGAGCTTGATATGATTGGTCGGACGGATGGAAGAACATGGACATCGGTACAGTATACTCACGCCATAGCGGACATTCGAGGGGCCGGACAGGAGTTTGAGCACAGGGCTTTCGCTGGGGGGTGCCTGACCGTACCCCTGATTCGACGTGTCGAACAAGGCAGAGAGAGCTGGAGAGAAACGATGAATGGTATTTATACAAGATGTTCGCTACTAAACATCATATTAGTAGATATGTATTATATACACCACTGAGAAAGACAGTGATGACTGACACCAAATATGTTAATTTGTCAGCCTGGTCCCAGATCTGTTTGTACCGTCTTGCCAACTCTTATGGTCGTTATCAGGCCAATGACCATAGGAGTTGGTACGACAGCATAAACAGATCTTGGATCAGGTCTGTAGCGTACAGGCTAGGTATGTCGCTCCTAGAATTAATGATGTAGTGTCATGTAAATGCTTCATAACACTCATTCTAGACATTCTATTCCCCATGTAATGTTAATGTGGAGCTAACATGGCAGCCATAAAACGTTGTAGTGTCATGTAAATGCATCATAATGCAGAAACCTCAATGGCCCAACTCTCTAAATGCATGGCTCTGGCTATAATGCCTACCTTTCATGGTCTTGGCGTGGGCATCGCTGCTGTGCTCACACACGGCATTGAGGAACTTGTCCACCTGCTTGAGGGACAGCGAGTTGTGCAGCGTCTCCAGCGGGTAGATAGAGGGCACCATGGAGCAACCTTCAAAGCCTGCAGGGGAGAGGAGACACACAAACACACGGTGGTACCACCGAAAGATAGATATTGGGCGTCCCTCAGAGCACTGTGCAAGGACCATGCCAAAAAATCCAGCCCAGTCATTCACGCAAAAGTACCAAGCCATAGACCAGCTCGACCAAGGACAGGCTTTGCATCGTGAACGGCGTACAGTACACACGTCCTGCACTGAGGCCTTGTGGTGTGTGACGACAGCCTGTGCGGCCATTCAATCCTTTGACATTCAGTGCAGCCCAAAAGAACACCACAATGGAAGTTACACCACCACACGAAAACAAGGAATGAATGAGGTCAAGCAATGAGTCATCCATCCATCCATTTCTCAGAATGCATGCCGTCAGCCTTCTCCCCGAACTGTCCAACTGTTGTAAACTAAATCCCAACAGCACTTGACGGTCAGCACAAACCTTCCAAGGTCCACATTTTACAGTCTTCTGACGTAATGTTTCGTACTTAATCTTCCCCAACCAACTGACAGTTTAATTGAGATTAATCAACGTGTTAATGTCACAAATAACAAGTCAACTTGGTCAGGATGGACTTTCACCAACCCCAAAGATTCTGTTGAGTGTTGTGATTGGTGAAGCCTTTACTGGAGCCTTTGAGCTTGCCGAGTTTCAACCAGAAGCAGTTTCAGCTTCATTATTCACCTGGGCAAGACAAGGTCAGAGTAGAACATGAGAGGGTTATTCCTGTCAAAGTCTCTGATGACAACGCTAAAGAATATCGGCCCAGACTTCTGTGGAGAAGGCCTGATCAGATCTCTAGATTTCTTTGCCTTTCCCTTCTCTCTCCGCTTGCCTCGGTCTGTCTCTACCCCTTCTCTCGCTACGTGTTGCAACCATTTTCCCTCCATATGGATATTAAATTCAGCTCACACACCAGATATAGCAGAAGACACTGATGCTACATGGGCTCCCGAGTGGCGCAGCGGTCTAAGGCACCGCATCTCCGTATTTGAGACGTCACTACAGACCCCCTGGTTCGATTTCAGGCTGTATCACAACCAGCCGTGATTGGGAGTCCCATAGGGCGGCGCACAATTGGCACAGCGTCGTCCGGGTTTGGCCGGTGTAGGCCGTCATTGTGGTCCTCTGTAGCTCAATTGGTAGAGCATTGCGCTTGTAACGCCAGGGTAGTGGGTTCGATCCCCGGGACCACCCATACCTAAAAATATATGCACGCATAACTGTAAGTCGCTTTGGATAAAAGCGTCTGTTAAATGGCATATTATATTATATTACAGTAAATAAGAATTTGTTCTTAACTGACTTGCCTAGTTAAATAAAGGTAAGGGAGGGAGAGAGACACAGCGAATGAAGATATGGAATGAAACAAGGGAGTGGTAGGGAGGAGGGAAATGGAAGAGAGAAAAAACGTCAGGCTTTGACAACTCCAAGTGTGCCCAGTCAATTACCTATGGAAATGTAATATTCTTATCAATCTCTTCCAAGTCTACCAAGGGAATATAAATAAGTTATGAGGTATTTCTCAGTGATTTCCTGTACGGCTACAGAGTTCTGGGCTGATGTCTAGTACGCTCATGTGGGGATGCGTAGGCTTAAAAAGGGGGACCACAGCATCGATTCTTGCTCCAGAAACACCCCTAAAATCTGTAGTTTAAGGACAGACTACAGCTTACTTGGCTAATTAAAAATGAGGGATGACAAGATAACCTAAATATTATTCACAGATCTGAGATCTTAAATCTGGCCAAAATACCAAAACATAATTCATGAGAGCTAAGGGATTCTCAAATGGTAGCCAGTCAGGGCCTCCCAAAGTGCAATCTCCCCATCACTCCAATCAAGGGTCCATATGTAAAGCAACTAACTTGACAGCCAAAAGTCCCAACTGGACTGTACAAAGGTCAAATAAGTGGGGTGCTTATATTTGTCCTGTTTCACACACATACAGTGGGGGAAAAAAGTATTTAGTCAGCCACCAATTGTGCAAGTTCTCCCACTTAAAAAGATGAGAGAGGCCTGTAATTTTCATCATAGGTACACGTCAACTATGACAGACAAAATGAGAAATAAAATTCCAGAAAATCACATTGTAGAATTTTTAATGAATTTATTTGCAAATTATGGTGGAAAATAAGTATTTGGTCAATAACAAAAGTTTCTCAATAGTTTGTTATATACCCTTTGTTGGCAATGACACAGGTCACACATTTTCTGTAAGTCTTCACAAGGTTTTCACACACTGTTGCTGGTATTTTGGCCCATTCCTCCATGCAGATCTCCTCTAGAGCAGTGATGTTTTGGGGCTGTCGCTGGGCAACACAGACTTTCAACTCCCTCCAAAGATTTTCTATGGGGTTGAGATCTGGAGACTGGCTAGGCCACTCCAGGACCTTGAAATGCTTCTTATGAAGCCACTCCTTCGTTGCCCGGGCGGTGTGTTTTGGATCATTGTCATGCTGAAAGACCCAGCCACGTTTCATCTTCAATGCCCTTGCTGATGGAAGGAGGTTTTCACTCAAAATCTCACGATACATGGCCCCATTCATTCTTTCCTTTACACAGATCAGTCGTCCTGGTCCCTTTGCAGAAAAACAGCCCCAAAGCATGATGTTTCCACCCCCATGCTTCACAGTAGGTATGGTGTTCTTTGGATGCAACTCAGCATTCTTTGTCCTCCAAACACGACGAGTTGAGTTTTTACCAAAAAGTTATATTTTGGTTTCATCTGACCATATGACATTCTCCCAATCCTCTTCTGGATCATCCAAATGCACTCTAGCAAACTTCAGACGGGCCTGGACATGTACTGGCTTAAGCAGGGGGACACGTCTGGCACTGCAGGATTTGAGTCCCTGGCGGCGTAGTGTGTTACTGATGGTAGGCTTTGTTACTTTTGTCCCAGCTCTCTGCAGGTCATTCACTAGGTCCCCCCGTGTGGTTCTGGGATTTTTGCTCACCGTTCTTGTGATCATTTTGACCCCACGGGGTGAGATCTTGCGTGGAGCCCCAGATCGAGGGAGATTATCAGTGGTCTTGTATGTCTTCCATTTCCTAATAATTGCTCCCACAGTTGATTTCTTCAAACCAAGCTGCTTACCTATTGCAGATTCAGTCTTCCCAGCCTGGTGCAGGTCTACAATTTTGTTTCTGGTGCCCTTTGACAGCTCTTTGGTCTTGGCCATAGTGGAGTTTGGAGTGTGACTTTTTGAGGTTGTGGACAGGTGTCTTTTTTACTGATAACAAGTTCAAACAGGTGCCATTAATACAGGTAACGAGTGGAGGACAGAGGAGCCTCTTAAAGAAGAAGTTACAGGTCTGTGAGAGCCAGAAATCTTGCTTGTTTGTAGGTGACCAAATACTTATTTTCCACCATAATTTGCAAATAAATTCATTAAAAATCCTACAATGTGATTTTCTGGATTTTTTTTTCTAAATTTGTCTGTCATAGTTGACGTGTACCTATGATGAAAATTACAGGCCTCTCTAATTTTTTTAAGTGGGAGAACTTGCACAATTGGTGGCTGACTAAATACTTTTTTCCCCACTGTAAACGTGAGTGGTGTGAAATGGAAATGTGTTTTTTTTGCATATCCCACTCCCCTGCGAGACCCTCGGAGAGTGGGGTCACGGCCAGGGATCGGCCAGGGATCAGCCATTATTGACGGCGACCCTGGACCAATTAGGGTCAAGTGCCTTGCTCAAGGGCAGATCACCATATTATTCACCTAGCCGTGCTCTATCCACTAGGCTACCTGCCGCCCATTTCACATTACAGTAGTTGTGTGTGCCATTTCCCATTCATTCCCACCTCTTCATAGTGTTTGCTGTGTGTTACTCCAACCTAGGGAGTAGCATGCATTGCAAACGCTTCACTCAGCAGCTGAAACCCTTCAAGAAGAAGAGGTTTGTCCATGGTCATTCAGTATTAATGCAGAAGCATTGTACTCCTTGTCATGCAGTTTCAAGAGCAGGGACTTTTTTAAAAACATTTTTATCGTAAAGATCAAAAGATCTCGAAAATAAATTAAAACTGGCAAAGATCCTTTTGGATGAAAAGCCTCGGCAGAAAAATGAGTAAAGGATATTGATCCATTGATTGGAGAATGAACACTTATATAGTTGCCACGACTGCATTCTCTGGCAGGCATGCAGACAGGTTAAGAGAACAACATGAAGGGAAATAGGCCAACAAAGGTCATGTAGACAGTGATACTGAATTAGATATCAAAAAGTCATGGAGGACATAAGGGACAGAGACAAAACAGGAAGAGGGACAGAGACAAAACAGGAAGAGAGACAGAGACAAAACAGGAAGAGGGACAGAGACAAAAACAGGAAGAGGGACAGAGAAAGACAACGGGAGAAAAGAGAAGAGAGAGAAAGGAGTAGTCTGCAGCTGCACCACCCCAGCCCCAGCACGAAGGGGTGGAGGGTAGGACAGGACATGAGAGGTCTACAGGGGGCAGGCTGACCGTAGAGGCACTCAGGGAGGTCTTGGCCGGACACCAGACAGTGCCTGAGGCGGCACCGGTGGTAAGGGCACTGTTGCAGGTGGAGGGCCACGGCCCCGTCCAGAGAGGAAAAACACAGGAGGGCCGGGTCAGTGGAGAACCCCTTCAGCAGCTGGGTTACATGGTGCTCGTCTAGGGCCTCTGAGATGGAAGAGGCGGAGCGAAGAAGAGATCACGGTGGAGGAGGAGGCGTAGGAGGAGTGAAAGGCTGTAGGTGGACAAGCATGTTCACAATAATTCATTCAATCATTCAAAATAAAGAAGGCTGCATGTCCCAGGCTCTCTCATCCACTCAATTGACAGAGTCACCATCTTTGATGTTCATGGGGTAATGCACATTGGAAGCTTTAAAATGCAATGACAGGCATGTCAGTCAAAATGCCTCCTTGCTAGTCATGATCACCAGAGACAGAGAAGGCTTCTCAACATCAAAGAAAGGACAATGCTTTCTATCCAGACATAACACTGAACTGCAACTACAAACGAGGCATCAATGTTTTCATTTAGAATCCAAAGTGTAATCTCAAGGGGAATAGAGTTCATAGAAAGGTCAACCAGAATACCAGACAATGGGAACAGAGACTTCTGAGTAGTACCTAGTACCTTCAGAAAGACTAAACTACTGCACAGACAGAGATATCTGCCTCAGATATTAGCACAATGTCAATCTCAAAATATATCTACCTTTGATCTAAAGGCATCTTTCGTTCCAACACAGTATGGTGACACCTTGACTGTGTGATGTCTAACTTCAAAAGTCAAAACACCGTCTGCATAGAGGTCTGAACCCAAAGACAACAGTTGTTAATGGGCAGATGGAGAAGGTTCGCTACATGGATGAGGAGGTCTGTTGGGAACCGTAGGTCGTATGAACAGAAGAGTTACTGTGCCTCAGTAACACACACGGGCGCTAGCAGACACACACACGTACATTGTAATATTGTTGTATGGTGGCATCATACATTTTGTGTTGTGAATATGTGGTGGTCTGACAGTGTTATATGATGTCCTGTTTTATATTTTGTTTTATGTGTGATGTAAGTGTCTTAATGTGTTTGGACCCCAGGAAGAGTAGTAATGGGGATCCCTAATAAAATACAAACTGAGCATATCCCTGTTCTCGCCCGGTTCAGGAACATACTGTACGTTCCATTCTGAGGGTGTCCCGAAAGAGGTGGCGGCACACTATGGAGTGTGGAGACACTACACCATTTGTCCACCCCACTTTTCAGTAAGTACTGCCAGATTACACAGCTTTATTTATGCTTCATACTTGATGCAGGGCCAGACCTTACTGAAACCAACCCACCTCTCGGCGTGGGCTGCACAGACCCTAGGCCTAGGGCCTAGTATAAAACCACATTGCAGTGAGTGCCAGTAGAAGTTCGTCCAAATCTGTCAACACAGACGCAGAAACCATGTATCGAATATCGCAATTAGAGGCTGTGTCCAGTCTGGTCCTAGTAGAGGCTGTGTCCAGTCTGGTCCTAGTACAGAGGCTGTGTCCAGTCTGGTCCTAGTACAGAGGCTGTGTCCAGTCTGGTCCTAGTACAGAGGCTGTGTCCAGTCTGGTCCTAGTACAGAGGCTGTGTCCAGTCTGGTCCTAGTACAGAGGCTGTGTCCAGTCTGGTCCTAGTACAGAGGCTGTGTCCAGTCTGGTCCCAGTACAGAGGCTGTGTCCAGTCTGGTCCTAGTAGCCAGATGACCCAGGCACTTGGATAACATCTAATAGTGCTTTTTTTACCCTAATTCAATGCAAGACTCACTCAATCTGTTTAACTGAGTGAAAGCCAGGCCCAGGGTCGGCAGTTTGAATGTGTCCCTCTACCTCTTCATTCTCCAAGCTACAGGAAAATACCATCAGGTGTAATTCACAAAACATGTATTTATATCTGTACAGTATATAACACTAAAGCCATTGTGTCGGGCAAAAATGCTGAATTCAACCACTCTTACTTTCATACCACAGCAGCTCAGCTCCTAAACATTGTCTGACATGTCAAAGGATTCATCCATGCATTACAAACTCATCCAACCGCTGCCTGGACATCTATACCGTACCAATATCTTTCATAGCACAGTGCATAGCAACACGACTCGCTTCAGACCAGTAAAACAGATGGGGAAAACATTATTGTGAACACGTTCACATAAAGCAACACGTATACTGCAACATCTCTTCTATAGCGCACGGTGTAACGTGAATACCCTTTCTCTCAGTCAGTCACTAATTGGTTCGGCCACGTTTGAACACCAACCATTCATTAAAATGAATTTGATAGATTCACCGACATGGTTATGAGTGTGAGTGATGGGACCAGGTTTCATGTTAACCCTTTCATCCTTTACCCATCGTATTAAATCAGTAGGTTTAGCATGAACTCATAGTTTTCATTGGGTCAAAATGAATGAGCTCTCATCCAAGAGTTGAACAAGAGATTTGCCAGTTATTTCAGAAATAAAAAGGTTGTTTTTGAAAGGCGATGAATTAGCTTTAAACACGTGGGTTGTGCTTATCAAAAAGTAGACTGGAATGGTGGAGGGGCTAACCATCTCTCCAGAGAATGGGTTTGAATGAACAAAAGGAGCATGTGATGATATGTACACACAGCCACACAAGGCGATGTATTCCATGTACATACACCCTGCAGGAAAACGGCGGGTCAGAGAGACGTGTATTAACAGGTGAAATCAGTGTCAAGGCAGAACACAGATGGTGTTAAGAGTGAGGGTCCAAACCAAACAGATGGAGACAGGACGTTTTGTGAAGTAGAAACTCAAGAGAAATGGAGATCCTGATATAATGATGTAATTATGCAGCCAATGTCAAACCCAAATAGTTTCCCCTAAAATACATGCAAGATGAAGGGAAACTGAGGAGTGGCGAGGTATACTTGTGGGGGAAAAAAAAAAGCAGACATACCATTAGTCGGATGCCTGGCATACGACACAGAAAATCTCTTTATTGCCGGCGTAGAGAACAGCTCTGAGGAAATAAGAAGGGTGTTACTGTTAACACGCCCGTATCTAGTGTCTGAGTGCATGTGTACGTGTGTGTGTGTGTCTGTGTCTGTTTTCCTGACCCCATGCGTGTCTTCAAACTCTCTGAAGTAGGGCCCCTCTCGGATGCTGCAGCTACATTATGGGTGGGTGTGTGTGTCTCTGTCCGTGGTGAGCCATACGCAGCACGGGAAGGGCTAACGGAGGAATAACAGAGAATGTGGATGGGATCACAAAGTGAATGTACAACTCAGCTGTGGTTGTTCTGAACGGTGTGCAGACAGAGGACTGACATTAGGCACTGGTGAAGTGGGCTTTTGAAGACATCACCGATTGCCTAAAAATGTCCTTTAGCTCAACTTTAATCTTTCTGGAACACTAACTGACTTTTCAGTCTATGACAAAATGATCTGGAATGATCTGGAAATTAAACATACGATGAAGGCAAGTGAAATTGAACACCAATACGCCTATATTGAAATACTGTAATCATCTGGATTTGTGTCTGTAAACACAATCATTATTGCTTATTCGTCTTTGTAACCTACCAGTGAATTGTGAGAAATAGAGGGTTGCAAAATCACACTTTAAAACACTGGAGACACACCCCATTATACACACACACACCATCAGAGAAAAGCTTTGGTGTTATTCTAAAAAAAACACACTTGTCAAACTCTCTAGTCTCATAAAAGCAAAAGATGCCATAACATCTCAAATCATAATATTAAAGCAACCATTTCATGAAGCGTGACATCACCTGTATGGTGGAAACAAAGTACACAGTGACGGCCAGTGGACAAAATGGGAACTTCAGTTCAACCCGCAGTGGGACAACCTATCCTCTCCACATGCATGGGGCAGGTCATACAGTAAGTATGTCCTTTAAGCCAATCCAGTGGGGTGGGAGGATGCGGGCGGGTGGATGGGGACTGAGGGGGGGGGGATGGGTCGGGGTTATCTTTGTACGCATTTGTTTGATTGTTTTTGTACCAGTCACCCCCCCCCCCCCCCCCCCGAAGAAAAAATACAAAACTAAATAAAAAAAGTTGGTCACAATTCTTTTGGCCAATCTATGCGCTCCAACATTCCCAGTCATACCAGTTATGCCCTGATGAAAACATTGGGATAATCAGAGTTTCATGTTTATGGCTCCAATAATAGTCAACTCACTGTCTCACTCTATAGTGAGTCAGGAAATTGTGGTAAGCAACTGGGAATTATGTAATGCTGGATTAAATCGATCTCAAAACAGATTTGATCCATTTACAATCCAGGGTTTCCCCAAATTAAAGGGTTAACGATTAAAAACAGACATTTCTGTAGATAGCAGTCTGATAGCGAAAATTCCCTGTTGATTAACAAATCCTTTCCCCCCCTAGCTATGACTACCATATGACATGCACACTGACACAGAGCATATCAAAAATATAGACAAGATTTACCTAATCACACACAGGTTATGTCACGTAATCAACGAATGGCCATATTGCTTTGATTAGGAAAAGCGAGATTATTGGTCATGGGTAACGTGTTTGATTGTGTCCAATACCAATCATGCTCAGCATACACTGTGTAGTCAAACAATTCTTAGCATATAATCACGAATGCGGTCTCTGTCATGCTGTTGGGGGGAATCCCTCAAGCAGAGGATTGCTCTAAAGCAGGGGTGTCAAATGACTAAAACCACATTGAAACTGTAGAAATGATAATGGACCTACTAAATTCCTACAGTTTCTTGACCGTGTCCAGCACGCTAATAATTACCTAAATGAAAGCTAGACAGTCAGGGAGCATCGAAAAATCCCCCACATTTTTTGGGGCAACTTTTGACGGCAAGGTAACAACCAATTTTCAGTGTGGCCCTCCGGACCTCGTTGAAGACCGAATGCGGCCCCTGGGGCAAAATGTGTTTGACATCCCTGTTCTAGAGACTGAAGAAAGGAGGAGGGAAAGAGGGGGGCCTTAGATACATTCTCTATTGACCTCTGGCCTCCGCAGCCATAGATACATTCTCTATTGACCTCTGGCCTCCGCAGACTTAGATACATTCTCTCCACTCTGACTCTCTATTGAACTATGGCCTCCATAGCCCAGGCTACTCTGACCTCTGGCCCCCATAGCCCAGGCTACTCTGACCTCTGGCCCCCATAGCCCAGGCTACTCTGACCTCTGGCCCCCATAGCCCAGGCTACTCTGACCTCTGGCCCCCATAGCCCAGGCTACTCTGACCTCTGGCCCCCATAGCCCAGGCTACTCTGACCTCTGGCCCCCATAGCCCAGGCTACTCTGACCTCTGGCCTACATAGCCCAGGCTACTCTGACCTCTGGCCTACATAGCCCAGGCTACTCTGACCTCTGGCCTACATAGCCCAGGCTACTCTGACCTGGGAGCTTTGGCTGCTGGACCTACCTACTGTATGCAGTGATGTCAGCTATGCAGCCATCAGAAAGGGAGAGAGAGAGAGAGAGAGAGATAAAGAAAGAGAGCGAGAGCTACAGAAAGAGAGAGAGAGCTAGCGAGCGACAGCCACAGACAGAGGGAGAGACAGAAAGACACGCAGACCGACAGAGAGCGTGCGAGAGCGAGAGAACGAACAGATAGTGAGGTCATTCACATGACCCAGAGAGATCAGTAAGATAGTGCTGATGTCAGGGGGGCAGAAATATGACAGTGGCAGCAGTGGTTGGCACAGGGGGGCAGAAATATGACAGTGGCAGCAGTGGTTGGCACAGGGGGGCAGAAATATGACTGTGGCAGCAGTGGTTGGCACAGGGGAGCAGAAACCAGATACCCACCTAGGCCAGTCTGTTTAATCTCGGGGGACTGGCGCGAGCATGAGGGGAAGAGGCGGTAGGAGGCACCCTTGGAGGAGGTGGGCAGGGTCTCGGAGAGGGCCTGGGTGGGGACAGGGAGACATGGTCACAGTGAGACAGACAGCGACAGACAAACAGCTGACTGTCAGACAGGTAGTTAAATAACCAGGCAGACATGCAGTCTGGATTTACTTGTAAAAACACAAAAATGACTTGACTAATCATCACTAATAAAGACATAGTACACAGACCACGTAGTCTACTGAGCCCAAGTTTAATAATCAGTGGTGTAAAGCACTTAAGTAAAAATACTTTAAAGTACTACTTAAGTAGTTTTTATGGGTATCTGTACTTTACTATTTATATTTGACAACTTTCACTTTACTGCATTCCTAAAGAAAATAATGTACTTTTTACATCATACATTTTCCTTGACACCCAAAAGTGCTTGTTACATTTTGAATGCTTAGCAGGACAGGAAAATGGTACAGTTCAAGCACTGATCAAGAGAACATCCCAGGTCATCCCTACTGCCTCTGATCTGGCAGACTCACTACATACACAAGCTTTGTTTGTAAATTATGTCTGAGTGTTGGAATGTGTTTATCCCTAAATATAAACTCAAAAATAGTGACGTCTGGTTTGCGTAATATAAGTAATTTGAAATTATTTATATACTTTTACTTTAGATACTTATGTATATTTTAGCAATTACATTTACTTTTGATACTTAAAAGAAAAATCCACCCAAAACCACTCATTCCTTTAATTTACAGTGTTAAATAACACTAATATGTGAGAACAATATTTTTTTGTCAACAAATGTTTCATTTTGCCGTTAGTCCCCTGTAGCTCAGTTGGTAGAGCATTGCGCTTGCAACGCCAGGGTTGTGGGTTCGTTTCCCACGGGGGGCCAGTATGAAAAAATGTATGCACTCACTAACTGTAAGTCGCTCTGGATAAGAGCGTCTGCTAAATTACTAAAATGTAATGGATCGTTGTGGAAATCTATTGCATCTCAAATCTACTACAAAATCCACAATGCAATGCTCTCTCTATGGGCTGGCTGGCTAGCTAGCAAACATGGCTACACACAATAATACCAAAGACGATATCAGCATGTAACATAGCTAGCTAGCTGTAAAATCACCTAAAATTGCTCTATCAATTTAGGAGTCTACAATATCACCATCTTGAACCTGCAGATCGACGTGCCTCACAGAGTGGAGTCTAACATTCGCAACAGCAGATATACTTTTGAGGAGATAGGAAACGTTGCCCATGCTACGTCAGTGGGCCACGCGGTGCATTCTGGGCGATTCTGGGACAAGCAGAGCTCTCCTTCGAGGAGAGAATGGGAGTCTAATGGGCGCTAGCTCAAAAACCCAACATTAGCACAAATTTCGTCAACAAGAAGTACAACATTACAAATGTTTTCAGAGATTTGAGATAATGAACTTTCTAACTGTAGTATCATATAGCTTTGGAATCGTGACATTGCGTACTTTCGAGGAAAATAGGCACGTTTCTCGACATATACACTGACTTTGAGAAGGGATTGCGTGACGATTGGCTTAGCAACCGCGTGACGCAGCATGACATCGTGAACGCGATTGGTCGACAGTCTGCTGGGTGGGGCGTTATACGTTGCTCCATTCATTGGATTCCTGTCTCCTTTCTATAATATCAATTCAATTCAATTTCAATTTAAGGGCTTTATTGGCATGGGAAACGTGTGTTAACATTGCCAAAGCAAGTGAAGTAGATAGTAAACAAAAGTGAAATAAACAATAAATATTAACAGTAAACATTACACTCAGAAGTTTCAAAAGAATAAAGACATTTCAAATGTCATATTATGTATATATACAGTGTTGTAACAATGTGCAAATAGTTAAAGTACAAATGGGAAAATAAATAAACATAAATATGGGTTGTATTTACAATGGTGTTTGTTCTTCACTGGTTGCCCTTTTCTTGTGGCAACAGGTCACAAATCTTGCAGCTGTGATGGCACACTGTGGTTTTTCACCCAGTAGATAAGGGAGTTTATCAAAATTGGGTTTGTTTTCGAATTCTTTGTGGATCGCTGTAATCTGAGGGAAATATGTGTCTCTAATATGGTCATACATTTGGCAGGAGGTTAGGAAGTGCAGCTCAGTTTCCACCTCATTTTGTGGGCAGTGTGCACATAGCCTGTCTTCTCTTGAGAGCCAGGTCTGCCTACGGCGGCCTTTCTCAATAGCAAGGCTATGCTCACTGAGTCTGTACATAGTCAAAGCTTTCCTTAAGTTTGGGTCAGTCACAGTGGTCAAGTATTCTGCCACTGTG
Organism: Coregonus lavaretus; assembly: GCF_964263955.1. Classification (NCBI taxonomy): domain Eukaryota; kingdom Metazoa; phylum Chordata; class Actinopteri; order Salmoniformes; family Salmonidae; genus Coregonus; species Coregonus lavaretus. The sequence continues at coordinate 7,386,119 of NC_140008.1, forward strand.
TACTCTCTGTTTAGGGCCAAATAGCATTCTAGTTTGCTCTGTTTTTTTGTTTGTTCTTTCCAATGTGTCAAGTAATTCTCTTTTTTTTTTCTCATGATTTGGTTGGGTCTAGTTGTGTTGTTGTTGTTGTTGTCCTGGGGCTGTGTGGGGTCTGTTTGTGTTTGTGAACAGAGCCCCAGGACAAGCTTACTTAGGGGACTCTTCTCCAAGTTCATCTCTCTGTAGGTGATGGCTTTGTTATGGAAGGTTTGGGAATCGCTTCCTTTTAAGTGGTTATAGAATTTAACGGCTCTTTTCTGGATTTTGATAATTAGCGGGTATTGGCCTAATTCTGCTCTGCATGCATTATTTGGTGTTTTACGTTGTACACGGAGGATGTTTTTGCAGAATTCTGCATGCAGAGTCTCAATTTGGTGTTTGTCCCATTTTGTGAATTCTTGGTTGGTGAGCGGACCCCAGACCTCAGAACCATAAAGGGCAATGGGTTCTATAACTGATTCAAGTATTTTTAGCCAGATCCTAATTGGTATGTCAAATTCTCTGGCTACGGCACCATACAATGCACCGCACCCTGGACTAGAGGCAGACAGATAGGAAAAATGTGCTAGACCCTCCGTTAAATTACACATTTCTCGAGGTAGGAATATCGCAAAAATATGATCAATGGCTCATTCGAGAGAAGACATCCTCCTGAGTTATGACACCTGCCAGTATTGAAATCTGACATGTATGATATGTTTTCGCACTCTAGTGTAGTGAGAGCGACTTTATCACAGTGCTATGTCATACCAGACATATTTGTTCCTGCTTGAACACCAATAACTCAGATACACATGAAAACATGAAATGACCCTGGGAATCAATAGATAGTCGGGAGAGACACTTAAGTGTTTTAGTACTATATCTCTTGACACAATGATGAAAATAATCATGGCCTCTAAACCTTCAAGCTGCATACTGGATCCTATTCCTACTAAACTGCTGAAGGAGCTGCTTCCTGTGCTTGGCCCTCCTATGTTGAACATAATAAACAGCTCTCTATCCACCGGATGTGTACCAAACTCACTAAAAGTGGCAGTGATAAAGCCTCTCTTGAAAAAGCCAAACCTTGACCCGGAAAATATAAAAAACTATCGGCCTATATCGAATCTTCCATTCCTCTCAAAAATTTTAGAAAAAGCTGTTGCGCAGCAACTCACTGCCTTTCTGAAGACAAACAATGTATACGAAATGCTTCAGTCTGGTTTTAGACCCCATCATAGCACTGAGACTGCACTTGTGAAGGTGGTAAATGACCTTTTAATGGCGTCAGACCGAGGCTCTGCATCTGTCCTCGTGCTACTAGACCTTAGTGCTGCCTTTGACACCATCGATCACCACATTCTTTTGGAGAGACTGGAAACCCAAATTGGTCTACACGGACAAGTTCTGGCCTGGTTTAGATCCTACCTGTCGGAAAGATATCAGTTTGTCTCTGTGAATGGTCTGTCCTCCGACAAATCAACTGTACATTTCGGTGTTCCTCAAGGTTCCGTTTTAGGACCACTATTGTTTTCACTATATATTTTACCTCTTGGGGATGTTATTCGAAAACATAATGTTAACTTTCACTGCTATGCGGATGACACACAGCTGTACATTTCAATGAAGCATGGTGAAGCCCCAAAATTGCCCTCGCTAGAAGCCTGTGTTTCAGACATAAGGAAGTGGATGGCTGAAAACTTTTTACTTTTAAACTCGGACAAAACAGAGATGCTTGTTCTAGGTCCCAAGAAACAAAGAGATCTTCTGTTAAATCTGACAATTCATCTTGATGGTTGTAAAGTCGTCTCAAATAAAACTGTGAAGGACCTAGGCGTTACTCTTGACCCTGATCTCTCTTTTGACGAACATATCAAGACTGTTTCAAGGACAGCTTTTTTCCATCTACGTAACATTGCAAAAATCAGAAATTTTCTGTCCAAAAATGATGCAGAAAATTTAATCCATGCATTTGTTACTTCTAGGTTAGACTACTGCAATGCTCTATTTTCCGGCTACCCGGATAAAGCACTAAATAAACTTCAGTTAGTGCTAAATACGGCTGCTAGAATCCTGACTAGAACCAAGAAATTTGATCATATTACTCCAGTGCTAGCTTCCCTACACTGGCTTCCTGTTAAGGCAAGGGCTGATTTCAAGGTTTTACTGTTAACCTATAAAGCGTTACATGGGCTTGCTCCTACCTATCTTTCCGAGTTGGTCCTGCCGTACATACCAATACGTACGCTACGGTCACAAGACGCAGGCCTCCTAATTGTCCCTAGAATTTCTAAGCAAACAGCGGGAGGCAGGGCTTTCTCCTATAGATCTCCATTTTTATGGAACAGTCTGCCTACCCATGTGAGAGACGCAGACTCGGTCTCAACCTTTAAGTCTTTAATGAAGACTTATCTCTTCAGTAGGTCATATGATTGAGTGTAGTCTGGCCCAGGAGTGTGAAGGTGAACGGAAAGGCTGGAGCAACGAACAGCCCTTGCTGTCTCTGCCAGGCCGGTTCCCCTCTCCACTGGGGTTCTCTGCCTCTAACCCTGTTGCAGGGGCTGAGTCACTGGCTTGCTGGTGCTCTTTCATGCCGTCCCTGGGAGGGGTGCGTCACTTGAGTGGGTTGAGTTACTGACGTGATCTTCCTGTCTGGGTTGGCGCCCCCCCCTTGGTTTGTGCTGTGGTGGAGACCTCTGTGGGCTATACTCGGCCTTGTCTCAGGATTGTAAGTTGGTGGTTGGGGATATCCCTCTAGTGGTGCGGGGGCTGTGCTTTGGCGGAGTGGGTGGGGTTATATCCTTCCTGTTTGGCCCTGTCCGGGGGTTTCTTCGGATGGGGCCACAGTGTCTCCGGACCGCTCCTGTCTCAGCCTCCAGTATTTATGCTGCAGTAGTTTATGTGTCGGGGGGCTGGGGTTAGTTGGTTATACCTGGAGTACTTCTCCTGTCTTATCCAGTGTCCTGTGTGAATTTAAGTATGCTCTCTCTAATTCTCTCGTTCTCTCTTTCTCTCTGAGAACCTGAGCCCTAGGACCATACGTCAGGACTACCGGGCATGATGACACCTTGCTGTCCCCAGTCCGCCTGGCCTTGCTGCTATTCCAGTTTCAACTGTTCTGCCTGCGGCTACGAAACCCCTACCTGTCCCAGACCTGCTGTTTTCAACTCTTAATGATCGGCTATGAAAAGCCAACTGAGAGACCTGAGCCCTAAGACCATACGTCGGGACTACCGGCCGTGGTGACTCCTTGCTGTCCCCAGTCCGCCTGGCCTTGCTGCTATTCCAGTTTCAACTGTTCTGCCTGCGGCTACGAAACCCCTACCTGTCCCAGACCTGCTGTTTTCAACTCTTAATGATCGGCTATGAAAAGCCAACTGAGAGACCTGAGCCCTAGGACCATACGTCGGGACTACCGGCCGTGGTGACTCCTTGCTGTCCCCAGTCCGCCTGGCCTTGCTGCTATTCCAGTTTAAACTGTTCTGCCTGCGGTTATGGAACCCCTACCTGTCCCAGACCTGCTGTTTTAAACTCTTAATGATCGGCTATGAAAAGCCAACTGAGATTTATTCCTGATTATTATTTGACCATGCTTGTCACTTATGAACATTTTTGAACATCTTGGCATGGTTCTGTTATAATCTCCACCCGGCACAGCCAGAAGAGGACTGGCCACCCCTCATAGCCTGGTTCCTCTCTAGGTTTCTTCCTAGGTTTTGCCTTTCTAGGGAGTTTTTCCTAGCCACCGTGCTTCTACACCTGCATTACTAGCTGTTTGGGGTTTTAGGCTGGGTTTCTGTACAGCACTTCGAGATATTAGCTGATGTAAGAAGGGCTATATAAAATAAAATTGATTGAAATTGATTGAATAGAACATCACTCAGAGATGCACAAAAACAATATAACATTCAAAATGGCTGAACATTTCCTTTAAGTATATTTAAAACCAAATACTTTTAGACTTTTACTCAAGTAGTATTTTACTTTTACTTGAGTCATTTCATATTAAGGTATCTTTACTTTTACTCAAGTATGACAATTGGGTACTTTTTCCACCACTGTGAATAATCATCACTAATAGGGACATAGAACACAGACAATGTAATCTACTGAGCCTTTGATGCAAAGCACACACAAATGCCTGGGTGTTGTTCATCAGGCTACACAACAGAAAACATTTCAAAACGTTTAGCAACGGAAAACAGACATTTGTCCAGATAGTCACTCTCTGTTTCAAATTATTTTATTCTATTTGGTACCTATGAACATCAGTCTTAGAAAATCAGGTCTATCCCAGAGACTCAATATCTGAACAGATTCACGCTATGCCTGTGATTCAGAGGTGGATTGTACTGAATGTGGGAGAGAGGGCTAGGGTTAGAGAGGGCACACAGTAATGGATGTGACCCTGGTCAGGTACCTCCATGGAGCCAGTCTTACGGTTGCGGCTCATGGGGGATCTTTTGATGCTGATTGTCTCAGAGAGAGGCAGGGCCCGGTCAGTCTCGTCCTGTGATAGGTCCTCCAGACTTCCTTGGTTGGTCTGCTTCTCCTGGTTCTGGTTTGGATCAGAGAAAACGATAAGGGGGGGTTGTAGACACACACACACACACACACACACACGGACAACACACACAGACAACACACACAGACCTCAGCGGAGGCTGGCCGGAAGCCAAAGCCCAGAGGGATGTTCTCCTCGTCCTCACAGCCCTTCACCCCGGGACTGAAGTGGAGCTCCACGTGGAAACGCTCCTCTGAGCCAGGGTCCTGATCAACACACACACAGAGAAACACAAAACATTAAACATTATGTTAAACTTCAGAGACAGATAGACAGGCCTAACTAACCTTGTTGTTATCCTCATATAGCATGATGACTATCTGGGTCATGTAGTTGAGTTCAGAGACGGCACTGAGGTAATCCATGGCCTGTTTCCACTGCTGGTCCTTCACCTCCTGTCTCACACACACACACACACACACACACACACACACACACACACACACGACATTACAACCAGAGATACCTGGATCCTGCCAGTACTTTGTCTGTATGAGACAACTGCAAAATAAAAAAATAGTATGGGAACCCAAGTCTGCAATATTCATGACCACGTCTAGTATCACAATTGGTACTTTCAGTGAACTATCCCTTTACATTACAACAACAAAACCTGGTCCCAGATCTGTTTGTGCCATCTTGCAAACTCCTTGACCTATGATCATTGTCATGCCAAATCTGGGACCAAGATACTTACGTCCAGCAGTCCCCCGTAGCGGAAGATGCTGAGCAGTGAGTGGACGTGGCTCTCGCTGGTGAAATAGAGGCGGGTCCTGACGTGGCGCCCCGGAGACATGACCCCCCGCGAGTACCTGGAACACCAGAGGGAATGAAAGACAAAGGGTGATCACTCACTGGGGCTCGAGAGACACACCTCAAAGGAGGGTTAACTGATCCTAGCTCAGTGGCACTGAGCCTCCAACAGTGGCCACAAGCAGTGGGAGTGTATCAGAGTGACTCCAGAATCCAGACCAGCGCATTGCATACAGTGGCACTGCAACTCACAGTGGGTGCAGCTTATTGACGGCCTCGTCCTCATGGGTCCTCTGCATGTCCAGCTGGATCTTCTTCATCAGGGGCAGGCAGTAGGCCTGGGCGATGTCCATCTTCTCTGCCTTATTGATGCCATACTCCTAGAGAGAGAAACAGACAAATGCATGCTCAAAGGTATGTTATAAATACATTATTTTTGCCTTCAAATAAGACTCAGCTCAAGTTTTTACTTCTGTTGATAATTTTCTGAAAAGACAGAACAGTAATCAGGAGCCAGGATTACTGTACTTGAAGGGGTAGCAAAGTAAGCTTGGTCCGCATTAAGAATTGAAAAAGGAAATGACAAGGGAGGTAGAAAGGAGGTAGATGCAATATTGAGCCATAATCATCCACCGAGACTGAGGGGATGAGAGTTTGAAGTAACAGGCTCGTCTAGAATCCCTCCTCCTCCCTCTGTGCGTGCGGGTTCACATTTCTCTATCCAACCAGAGGCATAGAAACATCCAAGGGTCATGGGTCACCACTTAAGGTCTTTTACACTACAGCTCTCGTCCCGACTTAGTAGGTAAAAGGTGAATGTGTGTGTGTCTTCCCCTCACCTGAGGTATGACGATGTCGGCCAGGGCACGGGACAGCCTGAGCAGCTCCAGCGTGTCCTCCAGGCCCAGCGTGGCGTTGTGCTGCGTGTCGTACTTCACACAGTCATAGATGTCCGGGATCTTGCTGATGTCGTAGCGGCCGCTCTTATTCCGGAAGTCCCTTTCCAGCTTGGACCAGCGCTGCAGCATCAGCTCCAGGGTCTCGCTGTGGTACAGCTGCAGGTCTGGGAACAGGAACGGACTTAGCTTACAGGTACTTCTGTGTAGAAAACCATTGCTTTCAGTGTTGTTCTTTTTACCCAAGTCTGAAAACAGAAACCGCTCTGTCACAACAGCATTCAGCAGATATCGTAGGTTACTCAAGTAAACGTGGTTCTATGACCAGTACATTTCTGAACTAACTTGTCTAGCTAACTGTGGTGAAACAATTCACGTATTTACTGTTAGCTACCGCACCAGTCTTTGGTAGCAAATGTAACAGTGACTCCAAAGCTAGCAAAGGGTCTCCACTACAATCTCCAACCGTGTTCCTGGAGAGCTACCACCCTATATGTTTTTTTCTCTAACTACAGTTGTGACTAACCTGATTAAGCTTATCAACCAGCCAAATATTAGAATAAGGTGCGCTAGATTAGGGTTGGAGTGAAAACCTAGAGGATGGTAGATCTCCAGGAACAGGGTTGGAGAGAACCTAGAGGACGGTATCTCTCCAGGAACAGGGTTAGAGAGAACCTAGAGGACGGTATCTCTCCAGGAACAGGGTTAGAGAGAACCTAGAGGATGGTATCTCTCCAGGAACAGGGTTAGAGAGAACCTAGAGGATGGTATCTCTCCAGGAACAGGGTTGGAGAGAACCTAGAGGACGGTAGCTCTCCAGGAACAGGGTTGGAGAGAACCTAGAGGACGGTAGCTCTCCAGGAACAGGGTTGGAGAGAACCTAGAGGACGGTATCTCTCCAGGAACAGGGTTGGTGAGAACCTAGAGGACGGTAGCTCTCCAGGAACAGGGTTGGAGAGAGAACCTAGATGATGGTAGCTCTCCAGGAACAGGGTTGGAGAGAACCTAGAGGACGGTAGCTCTCCAGGAACAGGGTTGGTGAGAACCTAGAGGACGGTAGCTCTCCAGGAACAGGGTTGGAGAGAATCTAGAGGACGGTAGCTCTCCAGGAACAGGGTTGGAGAGAGAACCTAGATGATGGTAGCTCTCCAGGAACAGGGTTGGAGAGAGAACCTAGATGATGGTAGCTCTCCAGGAACAGGGTTGGAGAGAGAACCTAGAGGACGGTAGCTCTCCAGGAACAGGGTTAGAGAGAACCTAGAGGACGGTAGCTCTCCAGGAACAGGGTTAGAGAGAACCTAGAGGACGGTATCTCTCCAGGAACAGGGTTAGAGAGAACCTAGAGGACGGTATCTCTCCAGGAACAGGGTTAGAGAGAACCTAGAGGATGGTATCTCTCCAGGAACAGGGTTAGAGAGAACCTAGAGGATGGTATCTCTCCAGGAACAGGGTTGGAGAGAACCTAGAGGATGGTATCTCTCCAGGAACAGGGTTAGAGAGAACCTAGAGGATGGTATCTCTCCAGGAACAGGGTTGGAGAGAACCTAGAGGACGGTAGCTCTCCAGGAACAGGGTTGGAGAGAACCTAGAGGACGGTAGCTCTCCAGGAACAGGGTTGGAGAGAACCTAGAGGACGGTAGCTCTCCAGGAACAGGGTTGGAGAGAGAACCTAGATGATGGTAGCTCTCCAGGAACAGGGTTGGAGAGAGAACCTAGATGATGGTAGCTCTCCAGGAACAGGGTTGGAGAGCCCTGGTTTACATTGCGACAGGGTGGGGGATAGAGGACAGACCTGCAGATTTGGGGTCCTCCAGCCTCCTGCGGATCTGGGAGGTGAGGCTCTGGATGAGGGCGTAGACCTGGTCACACGTCCTCACTGGGTTCCCTATGATTTTCATAGAGCCGACCAGGGAGGGGCTGGCTGTAGGGGCCAGCTGCAACACATAGTAACAGTCACACGTTATTACAGTGGTACTAATAGTGAACGTAATAGTAATAATAGTAAACGTTGGTATCCATAACAGCTAGTGATGAAATGCTCTGCGAGACTTATCTGGAGATTGACAGAGATGTCATGCTCAGTCGATGGCTGTACGGTAAGGAATGAGTAGGAAACATGGTGGTAGATTGTTTCTAATCTCAAGAACACTGAAAGACTGCTCAAGTTGATGGAATTGTCGATGGAGTGAAACAATATGTAGTGGGTAACAATTTGTCTAATAGTTTACTTAAACCCTGCAGGTACAATACATATGATGCAGTTACTAATAATATATAATAATAATATATAATATTGTATAGTATAATGTATTGTAAAAATTGTAATGGACATGTATGATGTCTTAACATCTCAACGATTCTTAGTTGAATGCCTTATGAGACATTATAAGCTCATTCATGCTGATAACAACTTATAAAGGCATTATACCTACCTACCTGCATGCAGTAAGTCAAGTGTCGTTAACCATTTCAAAACAGGGCTTTCCTCCTATGCTTTTTCGACCACGATTGACTGGGTACTAGCGGTCTAAGGTTTGTAAGTCGCTCTGGATAAGAGCGTCTGCTAAATGATGTAAATGTAAGGGGTCTGCTGACTGTACCTTTTCGTAGTCGGCCTCAGTGAAGTCCTGGTCTTTCTGCATGATTTCATGGAGTCGCACTTTCACCCTCTGCTGGCAGTCGGTCAGAGACTCACTGTCGCTGTCCAGCATGCCGTTCATGTTGGCACTCTTCACCATCTGCACCAGGATGGGCGTCAGCTCTCCCTCCAGAGCCAGCAGACCCTACACACACAGTTAAGAGATACACATATGTTCACACATACCGTACACAGAAAGGGTTTATATATGCAAAGGTTTGGAGATATGACACTGAACACAAATTAAAGGAACAAGGCTAGTGAGCATACTGCACACACGTATACTGAAATATCTACAGGTGCGCGCACACACACACACACCTTGGCAAAAGCGGCAGCGGTCATCTGAACACGGCCTTCGTCTGAGGCGTAGATCTTGAGGTCGTGGCGGTAGGTGCTGTGTAAACGGAGCAGACCACAGCCAGGGAAACCGGCGTAGTCCCCTACAGGGTCACACACAGCAAGGCAATAACATCAGGCTTGCAGGACAGCAGAGCGGAAGGAACATCGGGCTTACAGGACATCACAGAGGAAGTGACATCGGGCTTACAGGACATCACAGAGGAAGTGACATCGGGCTTACAGGGCATCACAGAGGAAGTGACATCAGGCTTACAGGGCATCACAGAGGAAGGAACATCGGGCTTACAGGACATCACAGAGGAAGGAACATCGGGCTTACAGGGCATCACAGAGGAAGGAACATCGGGCTTACAGGGCATCACAGAGGAAGTGACATCAGGCTTACAGGGCATCACAGAGGAAGTGACATCAGGCTTACAGGGCATCACAGAGGAAGTAAGGTAGAGAGAGGAGAAAGGGTACCCACCAACAGCACAGACTCAGTGCAAAAACAAATATACACTGTAGGTGTGCATCTGCAGTTGATAAGGGAGGTAACATTGGTTATTTGGTGATTGAAAAACATGTCAACTGAATTCTGTTCACCTGAAAAGGAAACAGTCCTTCGTGCATCTCATACCTGGGATAAAAAATGGTTCAAAACACAAGGAATGAGGTTGAAATCCTAAACCACTACTCTTAAAGACCTGGGAAATTACATGATGAATACTCCTGCAGTGTGTTTAATTGTCTTCCATGATGAATACCCCACAAGACATGCCACAAGTGGTCTCTTCACAGTCCTCAAGTCCAGAACAGACTATGGGAGGAGGACCTTACTACATAGAGCCATGACTACATGGAACTCTATTCCACATCAAGTAACTCATGCAAGCATAAAAAAAAAAAAAACAGAAACAAATACACCTTATGGAACAGCGGGGACTGTGAAGCAACACAAACATAGACACAGACACATGCATACACACACACGATAACATACGCACTATACACACACGTACACATGGATTTTGTACTGTAGATATGTGGTAGTGGTGGAGTAGGGGCCTGAGGGCACACAGTGTGTTGTGAAATCTGTGAATGTTTTGTAATGTTTTTAAAATTGTATTAACTGCCTTAATTTTGCTGGATCCCAGGAAGAGTAGCTGCTGCCTTGGCTGATCCATAATAAATACAAATAGTCTTCCATGATGAATACTCCAGCAGGTTGTTTAATAGTCTTCCATGATGAATACTCCTGCAGGTTGTTTAATAGTCTTCCATGATGAATACTCCTGCAGGTTGTTTAATAGTCTTCCATGATGAATACTCCTGCAGGTTGTTTAATAGTCTTCCATGATGAATACTCCTGCAGGTTGTTTAACAGTCTTCCATGCGCGTCTTCAACTATTTCTCCCACATGAACTTCAACATTTGCATTGTGTATACCCATGCAACAAAATTGCACAACTTCCGTTAGAAATTTAGTTGGATTAATGATCATCTCGGCAATACAGTGCATCTTCTAAAAATGTCCATATGATTTAGGAAGAGAGAAAAGCTTGAGTATCTGTCTCTTCCACTGAACCTAGAACAAGCGCTCCAATGACGCCCTGTATGTGAAGCTCAGCAGCAACGTGACGTCATGGTGGAGTGCCTTCGGTGGGGGAGATCGCAGAGAAATCCTGCAGTGCCCGCAAGGTCCCCCTGCTCAAGAAAGCACATATACATATCCGTCTGAAGTTTGCCAATGAACATCTGAATGATTCAGAGGAGAACTGGGTGAAAGTGTTGTGGTCAGATGAGACCAAAATTGAGCTCTTTGGCATCAACTCAACTCGCCGTGTTTGGAGGAGGAGGAATGCTGCCTATGACCCCAAGAACACCATCCCCACTGTCAAACATTATGCTTTGGAGGCGTTTTTCTGCTAAGGGGACAGGACAACTTCACCACATCAAAGGGACGATGGACCGGGCCATGTACCGTCAAATCTTGGGTGAGAACCTCCTTCCCTCAGCCAGGGCATTGAAAATGGGTCGTGGATGGGTATTCCAGCATGACAATGACCCAAAACACACGGCCAAGGCAACAAAGGAGTGGCTCAAGAATAAGCACATTGAGGTCCTGGAGTGGCCTAGCCAGTCTCCAGACCTTAATCCCATAGAAAATCTGTGGAGGGAGCTGAAGGTTCGAGTTGCCAAATGTCAGCCTCAAAACCTTAATGACTTGGAGAAGATCTGCAAAGAGGAGTGGGACAAAATCCCTCCTGAGATGTGTGCAAACCTGGTGGCCAACTACAAGAAACGTCTGACCTCTGATTGCCAACACGGGTTTTCCCACCAAGTACTAAGTCATGTTTTGCAGAGGGGTCAAATACTTATTTCCCTCGTTAAAATGCAAATCAATTTATAACATTTTTGACATGTGTTTTTCAGGATTTTTTTGTTGTTATTCTGTCTCTCACTGTTCAAATAAACCTACCATTAAAATTATAGACTGATCATGTCTTTGTCAGTGGGCAAACGTACAAAATCAGCAGGGGATCAAATACTTTTTTCCCCTCACTGTGTAGTGTAGAGGTGAAGAGTGTAACCAGAGGTAGTATATAGTGTAGAGGTGAGGAGTGTAACCAGAGGTAGTATATAGTGTAGAGGTGAGGAGTGTAACCAGAGGTAGTATATAGTGTAGAGGTGAGGAGTGTAACCAGAGGTAGTATATAGTGTAGAGGTGAGGTGTGTAACTAGAGGTAGTATATAGTGTAGAGGTGAGGAGTGTAACCAGAGGTAGTATATAGTGTAGAGGTGAGGAGTGTAACCAGAGGTAGTATATAGTGTAGAGGTGAGGAGTGTAACCAGAGGTAGTATAGTGTAGAGGTGAGGAGTGTAACCAGAGGTAGTATATAGTGTAGAGGTGAGGAGTGTAACCAGAGGTAGTATATAGTGTAGAGGTGAGGAGTGTAACCAGAGGTAGTATATAGTGTAGAGGTGAGGAGTGTAACCAGAGGTAGTATATAGTGTAGAGGTGAGGAGTGTAACCAGAGGTAGTATAGTGTAGAGGTGAGGAGTGTAACCAGAGGTAGTATATAGTGTAGAGGTGAGGAGTGTAACCAGAGGTAGTATATAGTGTAGAGGTGAGGAGTGTAACCAGAGGTAGTATATAGTGTAGAGGTGAGGAGTGTAACCAGAGGTAGTATATAGTGTAGAGGTGAGGAGTGTAACCAGAGGTAGTATATAGTGTAGAGGTGAGGTGTGTAACCAGAGGTAGTATATAGTGTAGAGGTGAGGTGTGTAACCAGAGGTAGTATATAGTGTAGAGGTGAGGTGTGTAACCAGAGGTAGTATATAGTGTAGAGGTGAGGTGTGTAACCAGAGGTAGTATATAGTGTAGAGGTGAGGTGTGTAACCAGAGGTAGTATATAGTGTAGAGGTGAGGAGTGTAACCAGAGGTAGTATATAGTGTAGAGGTGAGGAGTGTAACCAGAGGTAGTATATAGTGTAGAGGTGAGGTGTGTAACCAGAGGTAGTATATAGTGTAGAGGTGAGGAGTGTAACCAGAGGTAGTATATAGTGTAGAGGTGAGGTGTGTAACCAGAGGTAGTATATAGTGTAGAGGTGAGGAGTGTAACCAGAGGTAGTATATAGTGTAGAGGTGAGGAGTGTAACCAGAGGTAGTATATAGTGTAGAGGTGAGGTGTGTAACCAGAGGTAGTATATAGTGTAGAGGTGAGGTGTGTAACCAGAGGTAGTATATAGTGTAGAGGTGAGGTGAGGAGTGTAACCAGAGGTAGTATATAGTGTAGAGGTGAGGAGAATAACCAGAGGTAGTATATAGTGTAGAGGTGAGGAGTGTAACCAGAGGTAGTATACAGTGTAGAGGAGAGGAGTGTAACCAGAGGTAGTATATAGTGTAGAGGTGAGGAGTGTAACCAGAGGTAGTATATAGTGTAGAGGTGAGGTGTGTAACCAGAGGTAGTATATAGTGTAGAGGTGAGGAGTGTAACCAGAGGTAGTATATAGTGTAGAGGTGAGGAGTGTAACCAGAGGTAGTATAGTGTAGAGGTGAGGAGTGTAACCAGAGGTAGTATATAGTGTAGAGGTGAGGTGTGTAACCAGAGGTAGTATATAGTGTAGAGGTGAGGAGTGTAACCAGAGGTAGTATATAGTGTAGAGGTGAGGAGTGTAACCAGAGGTAGTATATAGTGTAGAGGTGAGGAGTGTAACCAGAGGTAGTATATAGTGTAGAGGTGAGGTGTGTAACCAGAGGTAGTATATAGTGTAGAGGAGAGGAGTGTAACCAGAGGTAGTATATAGTGTAGAGGTGAGGTGTGTAACCAGAGGTAGTATATAGTGTAGAGGTGAGGAGTGTAACCAGAGGTAGTATAGTGTAGAGGTGAGGAGTGTAACCAGAGGTAGTATAGTGTAGAGGTGAGGAGTGTAACCAGAGGTAGTATATAGTGTAGAGGTGAGGAGTGTAACCAGAGGTAGTATATAGTGTAGAGGAGAGGAGTGTAACCAGAGGTAGTATATAGTGTAGAGGTGAGGAGTGTAACCAGAGGTAGTATATAGTGTAGAGGAGAGGAGTGTAACCAGAGGTAGTATATAGTGTAGAGGTGAGGTGTGTAACCAGAGGTAGTATATAGTGTAGAGGTGAGGAGTGTAACCAGAGGTAGTATATAGTGTAGAGGTGAGGTGTGTAACCAGAGGTAGTATATAGTGTAGAGGTGAGGTGTGTAACCAGAGGTAGTATATAGTGTAGAGGTGAGGAATGTAACCAGAGGTAGTATAGTGTAGAGGTGAGGAGTGTAACCAGAGGTAGTATATAGTGTAGAGGTGAGGAGTGTAACCAGAGGTAGTATATAGTGTAGAGGTGAGGAGTGTAACCAGAGGTAGTATATAGTGTAGAGGTGAGGAGTGTAACCAGAGGTAGTATATAGTGTAGAGGTGAGGAGTGTAACCAGAGGTAGTAGATAGTGTAGAGGTGAGGTGTGTAACCAGAGGTAGTATATAGTGTAGAGGTGAGGTGTGTAACCAGAGGTAGTATATAGTGTAGAGGTGAGGAGTGTAACCAGAGGTAGTATATAGTGTAGAGGTGAGGAGTGTAACCAGAGGTAGTATATAGTGTAGAGGTGAGGAGTGTAACCAGAGGTAGTATAGTGTAGAGGTGAGGAGTGTAACCAGAGGTAGTATATAGTGTAGAGGTGAGGAGTGTAACCAGAGGTAGTATATAGTGTAGAGGTGAGGAGTGTAACCAGAGGTAGTATAGTGTAGAGGTGAGGAGTGTAACCAGAGGTAGTATATAGTGTAGAGGTGAGGTGAGGAGTGTAACCAGAGGTAGTATATAGTGTAGAGGTGAGGAGTGTAACCAGAGGTAGTATATAGTGTAGAGGTGAGGTGTGGAGTGTAACCAGAGGTAGTATATAGTGTAGAGGTGAGGTGTGTAACTAGAGGTAGTATATAGTGTAGAGGTGAGGAGTGTAACCAGAGGTAGTATATAGTGTAGAGGTGAGGTGTGTAACCAGAGGTAGTATATAGTGTAGAGGTGAGGAGTGTAACCAGAGGTAGTATATAGTGTAGAGGTGTGGAGTGTAACCAGAGGTAGTATATAGTGTAGAGGTGTGGAGTGTAACCAGAGGTAGTATATAGTGTAGAGGTGAGGAGTGTAACCAGAGGTAGTATATAGTGTAGAGGTGAGGAGTGTAACCAGAGGTAGTATAGTGTAGAGGTGAGGAGTGTAACCAGAGGTAGTATATAGTGTAGAGGTGAGGAGTGTAACCAGAGGTAGTATATAGTGTAGAGGTGAGGAGTGTAACCAGAGGTAGTATATAGTGTAGAGGTGAGGTGTGTAACTAGAGGTAGTATATAGTGTAGAGGTGAGGTGTGTAACCAGAGGTAGTATATAGTGTAGAGGTGAGGAGTGTAACCAGAGGTAGTATATAGTGTAGAGGTGTGGAGTGTAACCAGAGGTAGTATATAGTGTAGAGGTGAGGTGTGTAACCAGAGGTAGTATATAGTGTAGAGGTGAGGAGTGTAACCAGAGGTAGTATATAGTGTAGAGGTGAGGTGTGTAACCAGAGGTAGTATATAGTGTAGAGGTGAGGAGTGTAACCAGAGGTAGTATATAGTGTAGAGGTGAGGAGTGTAACCAGAGGTAGTATATAGTGTAGAGGTGAGGAGTGTAACCAGAGGTAGTATAGTGTAGAGGTGAGGTGTGTAACCAGAGGTAGTATATAGTGTAGAGGTGAGGTGAGGAGTGTAACCAGAGGTAGTATATAGTGTAGAGGTGAGGAGTGTAACCAGAGGTAGTATATAGTGTAGAGGTGAGGAGTGTAACCAGAGGTAGTATACAGTGTAGAGGAGAGGAGTGTAACCAGAGGTAGTATATAGTGTAGAGGTGAGGAGTGTAACCAGAGGTAGTATATAGTGTAGAGGTGAGGTGTGTAACCAGAGGTAGTATATAGTGTAGAGGTGAGGTGAGGTGTGTAACCAGAGGTAGTATATAGTGTAGAGGTGAGGAGTGTAACCAGAGGTAGTATAGTGTAGAGGTGAGGAGTGTAACCAGAGGTAGTATATAGTGTAGAGGTGAGGAGTGTAACCAGAGGTAGTATATAGTGTAGAGGTGAGGTGTGTAACCAGAGGTAGTATATAGTGTAGAGGTGAGGAGTGTAACCAGAGGTAGTATATAGTGTAGAGGTGAGGTGTGTAACCAGAGGTAGTATATAGTGTAGAGGTGAGGTGTGTAACCAGAGGTAGTATATAGTGTAGAGGTGAGGAGTGTAACCAGAGGTAGTATATAGTGTAGAGGTGAGGTGTGTAACCAGAGGTAGTATATAGTGTAGAGGTGAGGAGTGTAACCAGAGGTAGTATATAGTGTAGAGGTGAGGAGTGTAACCAGAGGTAGTATATAGTGTAGAGGTGAGGAGTGTAACCAGAGGTAGTATATAGTGTAGAGGTGAGGTGTGTAACCAGAGGTAGTATATAGTGTAGAGGTGAGGTGAGGAGTGTAACCAGAGGTAGTATATAGTGTAGAGGTGAGGAGTGTAACCAGAGGTAGTATATAGTGTAGAGGTGAGGAGTGTAACCAGAGGTAGTATACAGTGTAGAGGAGAGGAGTGTAACCAGAGGTAGTATATAGTGTAGAGGTGAGGAGTGTAACCAGAGGTAGTATATAGTGTAGAGGTGAGGTGTGTAACCAGAGGTAGTATATAGTGTAGAGGTGAGGTGAGGTGTGTAACCAGAGGTAGTATATAGTGTAGAGGTGAGGAGTGTAACCAGAGGTAGTATATAGTGTAGAGGTGAGGTGTGTAACCAGAGGTAGTATATAGTGTAGAGGTGAGGAGTGTAACCAGAGGTAGTATATAGTGTAGAGGTGAGGTGTGTAACCAGAGGTAGTATATAGTGTAGAGGTGAGGTGTGTAACCAGAGGTAGTATATAGTGTAGAGGTGAGGAGTGTAACCAGAGGTAGTATATAGTGTAGAGGTGAGGTGTGTAACCAGAGGTAGTATATAGTGTAGAGGTGAGGAGTGTAACCAGAGGTAGTATATAGTGTAGAGGTGAGGAGTGTAACCAGAGGTAGTATATAGTGTAGAGGTGAGGAGTGTAACCAGAGGTAGTATATAGTGTAGAGGTGAGGTGTGTAACCAGAGGTAGTATATAGTGTAGAGGTGAGGAGTGTAACCAGAGGTAGTATATAGTGTAGAGGTGAGGAGTGTAACCAGAGGTAGTATATAGTGTAGAGGTGAGGAGTGTAACCAGAGATAGTATATAGTGTAGAGGTGAGGAGTGTAACCAGAGGTAGTATATAGTGTAGAGGTGAGGAGTGTAACCAGAGGTAGTATATAGTGTAGAGGTGTGGAGTGTAACCAGAGGTAGTATATAGTGTAGAGGTGTGGAGTGTAACCAGAGGTAGTATATAGTGTAGAGGTGAGGAGTGTAACCAGAGGTAGTATAGTGTAGAGGTGAGGAGTGTAACCAGAGGTAGTATATAGTGTAGAGGTGAGGAGTGTAACCAGAGGTAGTATATAGTGTAGAGGTGAGGAGTGTAACCAGAGGTAGTATATAGTGTAGAGGTGAGGTGAGGTGTGTAACCAGAGGTAGTATATAGTGTAGAGGTGAGGAGTGTAACCAGAGGTAGTATATAGTGTAGAGGTGAGGAGTGTAACCAGAGGTAGTATATAGTGTAGAGGTGAGGTGAGGTGTGTAACCAGAGGTAGTATATAGTGTAGAGGTGAGGTGTGTAACCAGAGTTAGTATATAGTGTAGAGGTGAGGAGTGTAACCAGAGGTAGTATATAGTGTAGAGGTGAGGAGTGTAACCAGAGGTAGTATATAGTGTAGAGGTGAGGAGTGTAACCAGAGGTAGTATATAGTGTAGAGGTGAGGAGTGTAACCAGAGGTAGTATATAGTGTAGAGGTGAGGAGTGTAACCAGAGGTAGTATATAGTGTAGAGGTGAGGAGTGTAACCAGAGGTAGTATATAGTGTAGAGGTGAGGAGTGTAACCAGAGGTAGTATATAGTGTAGAGGTGAGGAGTGTAACCAGAGGTAGTATATAGTGTAGAGGTGAGGAGTGTAACCAGAGGTAGTATATAGTGTAGAGGTGAGGTGAGGTGTGTAACCAGAGGTAGTATATAGTGTAGAGGTGAGGTGTGTAACCAGAGGTAGTATATAGAGTAGAGGTGAGGAGTGTAACCTGAGTTAGTATATAGTGTAGAGGTGAGGAGTGTAACCAGAGGTAGTATATAGTGTAGTGGTGAGGAGTGTAACCAGAGGTTAAAAAATTAAAGGGAATACTAAAATAACACATCCTAGATCTGAATGAATGAAATAATCTTATTAAATACTTTTTTCTTTACATAGTTGAATGTGCTGACAACAAAATCACACAAAAATTATCAATGGAAATCAAATGTATCAACCCGTGGAGGTCTGGATTTGGAGTCACCCTCAAAATTAAAGTGGAAAACCACACTACAGGCTGATCCAACATTGATGTAATGTCCTTAAAACAAGTCAAAATGAGGCTCAGTAGTGTGTGTGGCCTCCACGTGCCTGTATGACCTCCCTACAACGCCTGGGCATGCTCCTGATGAGGTGGCGGATGGTCTCCTGAGGGATCTCCTCCCAGACCTGGACTAAAGCATCCGCCAACTCCTGGACAGTCTGTGGTGCAACGTGGCGTTGGTGGATGGAGCGAGACATGATGTCCCAGATGTGCTCAATTGGATTCAGGTCTGGGGAACGGGCGGGCCAGTCCATAGCATCAATGCCTTCCTCTTGCAGGAACTGCTGACACACTCCAGCCACATGAGGTCTAGCATTGTCTTGCATTAGGAGGAACCCAGGGCCAACCGCACCAGCATATGGTCTCACAAGGGGTCTGAGGATCTCATCTCGGTACCTAATGGCAGTCAGGCTACCTCTGGCGAGCACATGGAGGGCTGTGCGGCCCCCCAAAGAAATGCCACCCCACACCATGACTGACCCACCGCCAAACCGGTCATGCTGGAGGATGTTGCAGGCAGCAGAACGTTCTCCACGGCGTCTCCAGACTCTGTCACGTCTGTCACATGTGCTCAGTGTGAAACTGCTTTCATCTGTGAAGAGCACAGGGCGCCAGTGGCGAATTTGCCAATCTTGGTGTTCTCTGGCAAATGCCAAACGTCCTGCACGGTGTTGGGCTGTAAGCACAACCCCCACCTGTGGACGTCGGGCCCTCATACCTCCCTCAAGGAGTCTGTTTCTGACCGTTTGAGCAGACACATGCACATCTGTGGCCTGCTGGAGGTCATTTTGCAGGGCTCTGGCAGTGCTCCTCCTGCTCCTCCTTGCACAAAGGCGGAGGTAGCAGTCCTGCTGCTGGGTTGTTGCCCTCCTACGGCCTCCTCCACGTCTCCTGATGTACTGGCCTGTCTCCTGGTAGCGCCTCCATGCTCTGGACACTACGCTGACAGACACAGCAAACCTTCTTGCCACAGCTTGCATTGATGTGCCATCCTGGATGAGCTGCACTACCTGAGCCACTTGTGTGGGTTGTAGACTCCGTCTCATGCTACCACTAGAGTGAAAGCACCGCCAGCATTCAAAAGTGACCAAAACATCAGCCAGGAAGCATAAGAACTGAGAAGTGGTCTGTGGTCACCACCTGCAAAACCAGTCCTTTATTGGGGGTGTCTTGCTAATTGCCTATAATTTCCACCTGTTGTCTATTCCATTTGCACAACAGCATGTGAAATTTATTGTCAATCAGTGTTGCTTCCTAAGTGGACAGTTTGATTTCACAGAAGTGTGATTTGACTTGGAGTTACATTGTGTTGTTTAAGTGTTCCCTTTATTTTTTTGAGCAGTGTATATAGTGTTGAGGTGAGGTGAGGTGTGTAACCACAGGTAGTATATAGTGTAGAGGTAGTAGAATACTGTACCTTGTCCTCCAGGGTACATGCAGCGGAAGGCCCTGCCCAGCTCCTCAGCCTGTACCCTGCCTGCCGGGGTCAGCTCCCCGCCCCACTTCAACACCAGCAGCAGAGACGGACCCTCCTTTGGACCCTCTGAACCACACACACACACACACACACACACACACACACACACACACACACACACACACACACACACACACACACACACACACACACACACGACTGCATTAGTTCCTGCTGCAGGCCAAGAATGTGCATGTTAAACGTATGTGTATGAGTTTGAGCATGAACTCCTCCTTACCTTCTTCCTCACTGGAGGCTTTGGGCTGTCCGTTGGGCAGGTAGGTCAGCTGCACCTTCCTGTTGATGCCTGAGAAATGGCCATACCTGGAAGACACACACAGGGGCAGGGATCATTACCCAGGGGCAGGGATCTACCCTTAATGATGCTCAAGTCATCATTACCCAGGGGCAGGGATCATTACCCAGGGGCAGGGATCATTACCCAGGGGCAGGGATCTACCCTTAATGATGCTCAAGTCATCATTACCCAGGGGCAGGGATCTACCCTTAATGATGCTCAAGTCATCATTACCCAGGGGCAGGGATCTACCCTTAATGATGCTCAAGTCATCATTACCCAGGGGCAGGGATCATTACCCAGGGGCAGGGATCATTACCCAGGGGCAGGGATCTACCCTTAATGATGCTCAAGTCATCATTACCCAGGGGCAGGGATCTACCCTTAATGATGCTCAAGTCATCATTACACAGGGGCAGTACACACACACACCTTACAGACATGTGACATATGTCAAGACCAGCGTTAAGCTCAACTCCAATCGAACTCAATTTAGGAAGTACATTTTAAATATCCGTATTTAAAACATAAATGACACTTTTCTGTGGACTGAAATCAATTAATTATTGGACTGAATTGACCATTTTTAAATGGAACTGACTCCAACCCTGTTGGACACGACACGTTTCGTTTCAGAACCATGGTTCAGAGGTCTTCGACAAGCTTCAAAACGCTAGCTAGCAGGTGCTCAGTCAGTCAGGCTAGGCCAAGCTAGTTAGCTAGTTTAGCCTAAGTACAGTGCCTTGCAAAATTATTCATCCCCCTTTGCATTTGTCCTATTTTGTTGCATTACAACCTGTAATTTAAATGGATTTTTATTTGGATTTCATGTAATGGACATACACAAAATAGTCCAAATTGGTGAAGCGAAATGAAAAAAAATTACTTATTTCAAAAAATTCTAAAAAATAAATAACGGAAAAGTGGTGCGTGCATATGTATTCACCCCTTTGCTATGAAGCCCCTAAATAAGGTCTGGTGCAACCAATTACCTTCAGAAGTCACATAATTAGTTAAATAAAGTCCACCTGTGTGTGCAATCTAAGTGTCATATGATCTGTCACATGATCTCAGTATATATACACCTGTTCTGAAAGGCCCCAGAGTCTGCAACCCCACTAAGCAAGGGGCACCACCAAGCAAGCGCCACCAAGAAGACCAAGGAGCTCTCCAAACAGGTCAGGGACAAAGTTGTGGAGAAGTACAGATGAGGGTTGGGTTATAAAAAATATCAGAAACTTTGAACATCCCACGGAGCACCATTAAATCCATTATAAAAAAATTGAAAGAATATGGCACCACAACAAACCTGCCAAGAGAGGGCCGCCCACCAAAACTCACGGACCAGGCAAGGAGGGCATTAATCAGAGAGGCAACAAAGAGACCAAAGATGACCCTGAAGGAGCTGCAAAGCTCCAGAGCGTAGATTGGAGTATCTGTCCATAGGACCACTTTAAGCCGTACACTCCACCGAGCTGGGCTTTACGGAAGAGTGGCCAGAAAAAAGCCATTGCTTAAACAAAAAAATAAGCAAACACGTTGGGTGTTCGCCAAAAGGCATGTGGGAGACTCCCCAAACATATGGAAGAAGGTACTATGGTCAGATGAGACTAAAATTGAGCTTTTTGGCCATCAAGGAAAATGCCACAATCCAATTGAGAATCTGTGGTATGACTTAAAGATTGCTGTACACCAGCAGAACCTATCCAACTTGAATGAACTGGAGCAGTTTTGCTTGAAGAATGGGCAAAAATCCCAGTGGCTAGATGTGCCAAGCTTATAGAGACATACCCCAAGAGACATGCAGCTGTAATTGCTGCAAAAGGTGGCTCTACAAAGTATTGACTTTGGGGGGGGGGGGGGGGGGGGGTGAATAGTTATGCACGCTCAAGTTCTGTTTTTTTGTCTTATTTCTATTTTGCATCTTCAGATTGTAAGGCAACAAAATAGGAAAAATGCCAATAGGGGTGAATACTTTCGCATGCCACTGTAGCTGCCTGGTTTCTGGAAACATGTTTTGTGTTGTTGTGTGACCTTTGGAAGCCCGCTGTCACTGTGTGTTGCTGTCAATCCCTTATGTGCCATACCAGCGCTGTCCTTCTGGATGTGACAGGTCTTTGGTAAGTGCATAACACCCCACCCGGTTGGGGGAAATTATCTCTTCCTCCCCCGTGGTTTACGATACAGTGCTGTGACAGCACTAGGCTAACTTCAGCTGTTCAATGCTCCGGCTATTGTAATAATTTAGCATATCCGCCGCTAATGGAAACGTACCGTCCTGTAATAGGAAAGAGATTACGATTCCTCGGGACGAGCATCTGGTTTGACACGACGTACAGACCAAGTACATGATAGCCCCGTGATGGAAAATGGGTTTGATAGGTGATACGGTCTGTGTTTTTTAAAACTGTTCCTGGATTCCCCAATCCCCGACCCTCACATCAATAACCCTCGCAGATCAATAACCAGACAGGTCATGGACCTTTGTGTTTTGATCCTTGGTTATTGTCAAAAAGGTGCCATTGGTAACTGGTTAATATGGGGAGTGCGTACCGAGTGTCATTCAAGCTGGATTCCCTTTGGAAAGAGAGAGGAGGAGAGAGAAAGGAGGGAGGAAAACAGCATTAGAGACACAGAGGAGGAGGGGGGTGTTCTGCTAGGGTAGAGTGCTACAGGAATACAAGGACTAGGCTAAGTCAATCTGTGTGGAGCACCGGGCTACAGACACACAGCAATACAGAGGTGGTTTCTCCACCAAGCATCACACACAGCAACATGGAGGTTTCTCCACCAAGCATCACACACAGCAACATGGAGGTTTCTCCACCAAGCATCACACACAGCAACATGGAGGTTTCTCCACCAAGCATCACACACAGCAACATGGAGGTTTCTCCACCAAGCATCACACACAGCAACACGGAGGTGGTTTCTCCACCAAGCATCACACACAGCAACATGGAGGTTTCTCCACCAAGCATCACACACAGCAACACGGAGGTGGTTTCTCCACCAAGCATCACACACAGCAACATGGAGGTGGTTTCTCCACCAAGCATCACACACAGCAACACGGAGGTGGTTTCTCCACCAAGCATCACACACAGCAACACGGAGGTGGTTTCTCCACCAAGCATCACACACAGCAACACGGAGGTGGTTTCTCCACCAAGCATCACACACAGCAACATGGAGGTTTCTCCACCAAGCATCACACACAGCAACACGGAGGTGGTTTCTCCACCAAGCATCACACACAGCAACACGGAGGTTTCTCCACCAAGCATCACACACAGCAACACGGAGGTGGTTTCTCCACCAAGCATCACACACAGCAACATGGAGGTGGTTTCTCCACCAAGCATCACACACAGCAACACGGAGGTGGTTTCTCCACCAAGCATCACACACAGCAACATGGAGGTGGTTTCTCCACCAAGCATCACACACAGCAACATGGAGGTTTCTCCACCAAGCATCACACACAGCAACATGGAGGTGGTTTCTCCACCAAGCATCACACACAGCAACATGGAGGTGGTTTCTCCACCAAGCATCACACACAGCAACATGGAGGTTTCTCCACCAAGCATCACACACAGCAACATGGAGGTTTCTCCACCAAGCATCACACACAGCAACACGGAGGTGGTTTCTCCACCAAGCATCACACACAGCAACATGGAGGTTTCTCCACCAAGCATCACACACAGCAACACGGAGGTGGTTTCTCCACCAAGCATCACACACAGCAACATGGAGGTTTCTCCACCAAGCATCACACACAGCAACACGGAGGTGGTTTCTCCACCAAGCATCACACACAGCAACATGGAGGTGGTTTCTCCACCAAGCATCACACACAGCAACATGGAGGTGGTTTCTCCACCAAGCATCACACACAGCAACATGGAGGTGGTTTCTCCACCAAGCATCACACACAGCAGAGCAGATCACTACCTGATGCATGGATGTTCAAATGGACAGATCAGGGCTTGACGTGTGTGAGTGTATACTAGGATACCAGATTTTCCATGGCAGAAAATAAAACACGAAGCAGACATTTAAAAGCAGTCCTTTAAAAAAAAACATGTTTGTTTTTGGGTCAACATTAGGACTGTTTTCCATAAGAAATGAAGTCCACTTCATGTTTTGTTTTTGGGTCAACATTAGGACTGTTTTCCATAAGAAATGAAGTCCACTTCATGTTGTTTCCTTGCCACGATACTTCTGAATATCGCAATACTGGTCACGTGACAAACCTGGTGTGTGTGTGTGTGTGTGTGTGTGTGTGTGTGGTGTGCACATAATCAAGCCATAAGCGTCTCTCACATCTCTAGGACCGTCTTGAGCTGCTCCAGTTTACCCTTCTTCTCCTCGATCTCATAGTCTGTGTGCTGTCCCAACTCAGCCAGTAGGAGCCGGGCAATGTCCAGCACTTCCTACACAACACACACACACACACACACACACAGGACTGACATCAGTCAATCGAACTGACATTTCTCACAAAGTGCTTAACATCAACCAGGGATTTAACCCCTACAAAGAGGCGACAGTAGCCAGGAAAATTTCCAGGTGATGCAAACCTTGAAAATAATTGGATTAGAAGTAGAGGCCATATGCAATACTATCTTATTGTCACAAATAGGCAGTCCTGGGGAGTAGTGAAGTACCTGTAGTTAAACTAGTAATTAAACTACATTTTCTAGTAGCTTGGTGGTAGTTGAACTAAATTCAAATCTACGTAGTGTTTTCAGTAGTTAATAACTTTTGTTGGCATGTAGCGATGTAGCTAACTACTGGTACGTCACACTCTTTTTTGTAAAAATATAATAAAATATGGGCAATAATTTCCTTTATTTTTCGGCATTAGACTTGCCTAATTCTCACCATTTCAGATTTTGATAATTTTTCACAAAGTACTGTAGTTTGGATGTAGTGAACTACTTTTTCAAACTTAAGTAAAATATAGTTAGTTTACTTATGGTTAGCTTTAGCGTAGCTTAACTTCTTCCAGTGTGAAGTTATTGGTAGCCTGGTGAACTATATTTTCAGAGTAGCATCCCCAACACCGCAAATAGGCTTCCCCTCAACAGAGGGTTTTCTGTGTTATAGGCAAATAAGAGATATTTGGACTGACCTGTAGCTGTTTGGGCTTCTTCAACTTCAGTTTCCCTGACTTGTAGCCTCCATACTTTTCAAACAGCGAAAAGAATCTAAAGACAACAGATGCAACATTGAATCTAAAGACAACAGATGCAACATTGAATCTAAAGACAACCGATGCAACATTGAATCTAAAGACAACAGATGCAACATTGAATCTAAAGACAACCGATGCAACATTGAATCTAAAGACAACCGATGCAACATTGAATCTAAAGACAACCGATGCAACATTGAATCTAAAGACAACCGATACAACATTGAATCTAAATTCAACAGATACAACATTGAATCTAAAGACAACCGATACAACATTGAATCTAAAGACAACCGATGCAACATTGAATCTAAAGACAACAGATGCAACATTGAATCTAAAGACAACCGATACAACATTGAATCTAAAGACAACCGATGCAACATTGAATCTAAAGACAACAGATGCAACATTGAATCTAAAGACAACCGATGCAACATTGAATCTAAAGACAACCGATGCAACATTGAATCTAAAGACAACCGATGCAACATTGAATCTAAAGACAACCGATACAACATTGAATCTAAATTCAACAGATACAACATTGAATCTAAAGACAACCGATACAACATTGAATCTAAAGACAACCGATGCAACATTGAATCTAAAGACAACAGATGCAACATTGAATCTAAAGACAACCGATACAACATTGAATCTAAAGACAACCGATGCAACATTGAATCTAAAGACAACCGATACAACATTGAATCTAAAGACAACAGATGCAACATTAAATCTAAAGACAACAGATGCGACATTGAATCTAAAGACAACAGATGCGACATTGAATCTAAAGACAACCGATGCAACATTGAATCTAAAGACAACCGATACAACATTGAATCTAAAGACAACCGATGCAACATTGAATCTAAAGACAACCGATGCAACATTGAATCTAAAGACAACCGATACAACATTGAATCTAAATTCAACAGATGCAACATTAAATCTAAAGACAACCGATGCAACATTGAATCTAAATTCAACAGATGCAACATTAAATCTAAAGACAACCGATACAACATTGAATCTAAAGACAACAGATGCGACATTGAATCTAAAGACAACCGATGCGACATTGAATCTAAAGACAACCGATGCAACATTGAATCTAAAGACAACCGATACAACATTGAATCTAAAGACAACCGATACAACATTGAATCTAAAGACAACCGATGCAACATTGAATCTAAAGACAACCGATGCAACATTGAATCTAAAGACAACCGATACAACATTGAATCTAAAGACAACAGATGCAACATTAAATCTAAAGACAACCGATGCAACATTGAATCTAAAGACAACCGATACAACATTGAATCTAAAGACAACAGATGCAACATTGAATCTAAAGACAACCGATACAACATTGAATCTAAAGACAACCGATGCAACATTGAATCTAAAGACAACCGATACAACATTGAATCTAAAGACAACAGATGCAACATTAAATCTAAAGACAACCGATGCAACATTGAATCTAAAGACAACCGATACAACATTGAATCTAAAGACAACAGATGCAACATTGAATCTAAAGACAACCGATACAACATTGAATCTAAAGACAACCGATGCAACATTGAATCTAAAGACAACCGATACAACATTGAATCTAAAGACAACAGATGCAACATTAAATCTAAAGACAACAGATGCGACATTGAATCTAAAGACAACAGATGCGACATTGAATCTAAAGACAACCGATGCAACATTGAATCTAAAGACAACCGATACAACATTGAATCTAAAGACAACCGATGCAACATTGAATCTAAAGACAACCGATGCAACATTGAATCTAAAGACAACCGATACAACATTGAATCTAAATTCAACAGATGCAACATTAAATCTAAAGACAACCGATACAACATTGAATCTAAAGACAACAGATGCGACATTGAATCTAAAGACAACCGATGCGACATTGAATCTAAAGACAACCGATGCAACATTGAATCTAAAGACAACCGATACAACATTGAATCTAAAGACAACCGATGCAACATTGAATCTAAAGACAACCGATGCAACATTGAATCTAAAGACAACCGATGCAACATTGAATCTAAATTCAACAGATGCAACATTAAATCTAAAGACAACCGATACAACATTGAATCTAAAGACAACAGATGCAACATTAAATCTAAAGACAACCGATGCAACATTGAATCTAAAGACAACCGATACAACATTGAATCTAAAGACAACAGATGCAACATTGAATCTAAAGACAACCGATACAACATTGAATCTAAAGACAACCGATGCAACATTGAATCTAAAGACAACCGATACAACATTGAATCTAAAGACAACAGATGCAACATTAAATCTAAAGACAACCGATGCAACATTGAATCTAAAGACAACCGATACAACATTGAATCTAAAGACAACAGATGCAACATTGAATCTAAAGACAACCGATACAACATTGAATCTAAAGACAACCGATGCAACATTGAATCTAAAGACAACCGATACAACATTGAATCTAAAGACAACAGATGCAACATTAAATCTAAAGACAACAGATGCGACATTGAATCTAAAGACAACCGATTCAACATTGAATCTAAAGACAACCGATACAACATTGAATCTAAAGACAACAGATGCAACATTGAATCTAAAGACAACCGATGCAACATTGAATCTAAAGACAACCGATGCAACATTGAATCTAAATTCAACAGATGCAACATTAAATCTAAAGACAACCGATACAACATTGAATCTAAAGACAACAGATGCAACATTGAATCTAAAGACAACCGATACAACATTGAATCTAAAGACAACCGATGCAACATTGAATCTAAAGACAACCGATACAACATTGAATCTAAAGACAACAGATGCAACATTAAATCTAAAGACAACAGATGCGACATTGAATCTAAAGACAACAGATGCGACATTGAATCTAAAGACAACCGATGCAACATTGAATCTAAAGACAACCGATACAACATTGAATCTAAAGACAACCGATGCAACATTGAATCTAAAGACAACCGATGCAACATTGAATCTAAAGACAACCGATACAACATTGAATCTAAATTCAACAGATGCAACATTAAATCTAAAGACAACCGATACAACATTGAATCTAAAGACAACAGATGCGACATTGAATCTAAAGACAACCGATGCGACATTGAATCTAAAGACAACCGATGCAACATTGAATCTAAAGACAACCGATACAACATTGAATCTAAAGACAACCGATGCAACATTGAATCTAAAGACAACCGATGCAACATTGAATCTAAAGACAACCGATGCAACATTGAATCTAAATTCAACAGATGCAACATTAAATCTAAAGACAACCGATACAACATTGAATCTAAAGACAACAGATGCAACATTAAATCTAAAGACAACCGATGCAACATTGAATCTAAAGACAACCGATACAACATTGAATCTAAAGACAACAGATGCAACATTGAATCTAAAGACAACCGATACAACATTGAATCTAAAGACAACCGATGCAACATTGAATCTAAAGACAACCGATACAACATTGAATCTAAAGACAACAGATGCAACATTAAATCTAAAGACAACCGATGCAACATTGAATCTAAAGACAACCGATACAACATTGAATCTAAAGACAACAGATGCAACATTGAATCTAAAGACAACCGATACAACATTGAATCTAAAGACAACCGATGCAACATTGAATCTAAAGACAACCGATACAACATTGAATCTAAAGACAACAGATGCAACATTAAATCTAAAGACAACAGATGCGACATTGAATCTAAAGACAACCGATTCAACATTGAATCTAAAGACAACCGATACAACATTGAATCTAAAGACAACCGATGCAACATTGAATCTAAAGACAACCGATGCAACATTGAATCTAAAGACAACCGATGCAACATTGAATCTAAATTCAACAGATGCAACATTAAATCTAAAGACAACCGATACAACATTGAATCTAAAGACAACAGATGCGACATTGAATCTAAAGACAACCGATGCGACATTGAATCTAAAGACAACCGATGCAACATTGAATCTAAAGACAACCGATACAACATTGAATCTAAAGACAACCGATACAACATTGAATCTAAAGACAACCGATGCAACATTGAATCTAAAGACAACCGATGCAACATTGAATCTAAAGACAACCGATACAACATTGAATCTAAAGACAACAGATGCAACATTAAATCTAAAGACAACCGATGCAACATTGAATCTAAAGACAACCGATACAACATTGAATCTAAAGACAACAGATGCAACATTGAATCTAAAGACAACCGATACAACATTGAATCTAAAGACAACCGATGCAACATTGAATCTAAAGACAACCGATACAACATTGAATCTAAAGACAACAGATGCAACATTAAATCTAAAGACAACCGATGCAACATTGAATCTAAAGACAACCGATACAACATTGAATCTAAAGACAACAGATGCAACATTGAATCTAAAGACAACAGATACAACATTGAATCTGAAGACAACAGATGTGACATTGAATCTAAAGACAACCGATGCAACATTGAATCTAAAGACAACAGATGCAACATTGAATCTAAAGACAACCGATACAACATTGAATCTAAAGACAACCGATGCAACATTGAATCTAAAGACAACCGATACAACATTGAATCTAAAGACAACAGATGCAACATTGAATCTAAAGACAACCGATGCAACATTGAATCTAAAGACAACCGATACAACATTGAATCTAAATTCAACAGATGCAACATTAAATCTAAAGACAACCGATACAACATTGAATCTAAAGACAACAGATGCGACATTGAATCTAAAGACAACAGATGCGACATTGAATCTAAAGACAACCGATGCAACATTGAATCTAAAGACAACCGATGCAACATTGAATCTAAAGACAACCGATACAACATTGAATCTAAAGACAACCGATACAACATTGAATCTAAAGACAACCGATACAACATTGAATCTAAAGACAACCGATGCAACATTGAATCTAAAGACAACAGATGCAACATTGAATCTAAAGACAACCGATACAACATTGAATCTAAAGACAACCGATGCAACATTGAATCTAAAGACAACCGATACAACATTGAATCTAAAGACAACAGATGCAACATTAAATCTAAAGACAACCGATGCAACATTGAATCTAAAGACAACCGATACAACATTGAATCTAAAGACAACAGATGCAACATTGAATCTAAAGACAACAGATACAACATTGAATCTGAAGACAACAGATGCGACATTGAATCTAAAGACAACAGATGCAACATTGAATCTGAAGACAACAGATGCAACATTGAATCTAAAGACAACCGATACAACATTGAATCTAAAGACAACAGATACAACATTGAATCTAAAGACAACCGATACAACATTGAAATGGAACAGGACTGGGGAAGGTGAATTACAAGTTGTATTTGTTATATGACAAACAGAACATGAAGTCATTAATACATCAGTGTGTCAAATTTTGCCCACTCTGAATAGGGAGAGGGGGGTATTTGAGGTATATAGATATTTAATCAAATCAAATTGTATTTGTCACATGCGTCGAATACAACAGGTGTAGACCTTACAGTGAAATGCTTAGACTCACAGAGGGTGTCTGACTTCCATTTTCATCTTCTGTTTGGGGGTGCGGTCTCCGTGGCGGATGACGGCGATGACACAGCGCAGCTCCATCCTGCGGGACATGTGACATTATGTTTATTGTATTCATCGTTTATTATTGATCATCTCAATAGGATGAGGGCTTGAAAACCAATAGGCTGATGGAGATGGAAAGCAGTTCTATACCGGGTATCAAACTAGGTAATGTGCGTGACTCAGGACTGTGTTAGCCCAATGAGATGAAGCCTAGGAGTTAGATGTGAGAGCAAACAAGTCTTCAAGTCTCAAGAGAGGTTAGTCATGACGTGAGTATAGTTCACTAAAACACCTCAGACTACCTCTGGAAGAGATGAGGGTGGGACAGGAAGAAGAGGAGAGGAGGAAGAAGAGAGGAAGAGAGGAGGAGGAGAAGAAGAGAGGAGGAGGAGGAGAAGAGAGGAGGAAGAGAGGGGGAGAAGAAGAGAGGAGGAGGAGAGGGAGGAGGACTCACATGGTTCCTGAGGTGGTGGGGACTATGGGTATGTCCTCAGCCTCCAAGGGGATGGACCAGGGGATGTGGAACTGAGGGGCCAGCTCTCGCATCACCATGTTCCTGTGGAGGGAACAACCAATGGAGTGAGTTATAGCAGTATTTAGGTCCTACCAACCAATCGATTGTGAGCTAGAGTAATATTTACAGTCCCTTCGGAAAGTATTCAGACCTCTTGACTTTCCACATTGTTACATTACAGCCTTATTCTAAAATTGATTAAATAAATGACAATCCTCAGCAATCTACACACAATACCCCATAATGACAAAGCAAAAACAGGTTTGTATAAATGTTTGCAAATTTATAAAAAGACAGAAATACCTTATTTACATAAGTATTCAGACCCTTTGTTATGAGATTCGAAATTGAGCTCAGGTGCATCCTGTTTCCATTGATCATCCTTCAGATGTTTCTACAACTTGATTGGAGTACACATGTGGTAGATTCAATTGATTGGACATGATTTGAAAAGACACACACCTGTCTATATAAGGTCCCACAGTTGACAGCGCATGTCAGAGCAAAAATCAATCCATGAGGTCAAAGGAATTGTCTGTAGAGCTCCGAGACAGGATTGTGTCGAGGCACAGATCTGAGGAAGGGCACCAACATTTTTTGGCAGCATTGAAGGTCCCCGAGAACACAGTGGCCTCCATCATTCTTAAATGGAAGAAGTCTGGAACCACGAAGACTCTTCCTAGAGCTGGCTGCCTGGCCAAACTGAGCAATCGGGGGAGAAGGGCCTTGGTCAGGGAGGTGACCAAGAACCCGATGGTCACTGACAGAGCTCTAGAGTTCCTCTGTAGAGATGGCAGAACCTTCCAGAAGGACAACCATCTCTGCAGCACTCCACCAATCAGGCCTTTATGGTAGAGTGGCCAGACGGAAGTTACTCCTCAGTAAACTGCACATGACAGCCCGCTTGGAGTTTGCCAAAAGGCACCTAAAGACTCTCAGACCATGAGAAACAAGATTATCTGGTCTGATGAAACCAAGATTGAACTCTTTGGCCTGAATACCAAGCATCACGTCTGGAGGAAACCTGGCACCATCTCTACGGTGAAGCATGGTGGTGGCAGCATCAAGCGGTGGGGATGTTTTTCAGCGGCAGGGACTGGGAGACTAGTCAGGATCGAGGGAAATATGAACGGAGCAAAGTACAGAGAGATCCTTGATGAAAACCTGCTCCAGAGCGCTCAGGACCTGACTGGGGGCGAAGGTTCACCTTCCAACAGGACAACGACCCAAAGCACACAGCCAAGACAACGCAGGAGTGGCTTCGGTACATGTCTCTGAATGTCCTTGAGTGGCCCAGCCAGAGCCCAGACTTGAACATCTCTGGAGAGACCTGAAAATAGCTGTGCAGCAACCCTCCCCATCCAACCTGACAGAGCTTGAGAGGATCTGCAAAGAAGAATGGGAGAAACTCCCCAAATACAGGTGTGCCAAGCTTGTAGCGTCATACCCAAGAAGACTTGATGCTGTAATCACTGCCAAAGGTGCTTCAACAAAGTACTGAGTAAAGGGTCTGAATACTTATGTAAATTTAATATTTCAATTTTTATTTATTATTGTCATTATGAGGTATTGTGTGATGAGGAAAAAAACAAGGGGTCTGAATACTTTCCGAAGGCACTGTAAGTCCTACCAACCAATGGCGTGAGCTATAGCAGTGTTTAGGTCCTACCAACCAATGGCGTGAGCTATTGCATTGTTTAGGTCCTACCAACCAATGGCGTGAGCTATAGCAGTGTTTAGGTCCTACCAACCAATGGCGTGAGCTATAGCAGTGTTTAGGTCCTACCAACCAATGGCGTGAGCTATAGCAGTGTTTAGGTCCTACCAACCAATGGCGTGAGCTATAGCAGTGTTTAGGTCCTACCAACCAATGGCGTGAGCTATAGCAGTGTTTAGGTCCTACCAACCAATGGCGTGAGCTATAGCAGTGTTTAGGTCCTACCAACCAATGGCGTGAGCTATAGCAGTGTTTAGGTCCTACCAACCAATGGCGTGAGCTATAGCAGTGTTTAGGTCCTACCAACCAATGGCGTGAGTTATAGCAGAGTTTGGATTCTAGCCAGTTCAAGGAATGAGTTGTGGCTAGAGACCTTTACTCTCAGTCAATGTACAGTATGGCTCTAGTTAACCAGCTGACCCCATGGTGTCAATGTACAGTATGGCTCTAGTTAACCAGCTGACCCCATGGTGTCAATGTACAGTATGGCTCTAGTTAACCAGCTGACCCCATGGTGTCAATGTACAGTATGGCTCTAGTTAACCAGCTGACCCCATGGTGTCAATGTACAGTATGGCTCTAGTTAACCAGCTGACCCCATGGTGTCAATGTACAGTATGGCTCTAGTTAACCAGCTGACCCCATGGTGTCAATGTACAGTATGGCTCTAGTTAACCAGCTGACCCCATGGTGTCAATGTACAGTATGGCTCTAGTTAACCAGCTGACCCCATGGTGTCAATGTACAGTATGGCTCTAGTTAACCAGCTGACCCCATGGTGTCAATGTACAGTATGGCTCTAGTTAACCAGCTGACCCCATGGTGTCAATGTACAGTATGGCTCTAGTTAACCAGCTGACCCCATGGTGTCAATGTACAGTATGGCTCTAGTTAACCAGCTGACCCCATGGTGTCAATGTACAGTATGGCTCTAGTTAACCAGCTGACCCCATGGTGTCAATGTACAGTATGGCTCTAGTTAACCAGCTGACCCCATGGTGTCAATGTACAGTATGGCTCTAGTTAACCAGCGGACCCCATGGTGTCAATGTACAGTATGGCTCTAGTTAACCAGCTGACCCCATGGTGTCAATGTACAGTATGGCTCTAGTTAACCAGCTGACCCCATGGTGTCAATGTACAGTATGGCTCTAGTTAACCAGCTGACCCCATGGTGTCAATGTACAGTATGGCTCTAGTTAACCAGCTGACCCCATGGTGTCAATGTACAGTATGGCTCTAGTTAACCAGCTGACCCCATGGTGTCAATGTACAGTATGGCTCTAGTTAACCAGCTGACCCCATGGTGTCAATGTACAGTATGGCTCTAGTTAACCAGCTGACCCCATGGTGTCAATGTACAGTATGGCTCTAGTTAACCAGCTGACCCCATGGTGTCAATGTACAGTATGGCTCTAGTTAACCAGCTGACCCCATGGTGTCAATGTACAGTATGGCTCTAGTTAACCAGCTGACCCCATGGTGTCAATGTACAGTATGGCTCTAGTTAACCAGCTGACCCCATGGTGTCAATGTACAGTATGGCTCTAGTTAACCAGCGGACCCCATGGTGTCAATGTACAGTATGGCTCTAGTTAACCAGCTGACCCCATGGTGTCAATGTACAGTATGGCTCTAGTTAACCAGCTGACCCCATGGTGTCAATGTACAGTATGGCTCTAGTTAACCAGCTGACCCCATGGTGTCAATGTACAGTATGGCTCTAGTTAACCAGCTGACCCCATGGTGTCAATGTACAGTATGGCTCTAGTTAACCAGCTGACCCCATGGTGTCAATGTACAGTATGGCTCTAGTTAACCAGCTGACCCCATGGTGTCAATGTACAGTATGGCTCTAGTTAACCAGCTGACCCCATGGTGTCAATGTACAGTATGGCTCTAGTTAACCAGCTGACCCCATGGTGTCAATGTACAGTATGGCTCTAGTTAACCAGCTGACCCCATGGTGTCAATGTACAGTATGGCTCTAGTTAACCAGCTGACCCCATGGTGTCAATGTACAGTATGGCTCTAGTTAACCAGCTGACCCCATGGTGTCAATGTACAGTATGGCTCTAGTTAACCAGCTGACCCCATGGTGTCAATGTACAGTATGGCTCTAGTTAACCAGCTGACCCCATGGTGTCAATGTACAGTATGGCTCTAGTTAACCAGCTGACCCCATGGTGTCAATGTACAGTATGGCTCTAGTTAACCAGCTGACCCCATGGTGTCAATGTACAGTATGGCTCTAGTTAACCAGCTGACCCCTGGGTGTCAATGTACAGTATGGCTCTAGTTAACCAGCTGACCCCATGGTGTCAATGTACAGTATGGCTCTAGTTAACCAGCTGACCCCATGGTGTCAATGTACAGTATGGCTCTAGTTAACCAGCTGACCCCATGGTGTCAATGTACAGTATGGCTCTAGTTAACCAGCTGACCCCATGGTGTCAATGTACAGTATGGCTCTAGTTAACCAGCGGACCCCATGGTGTCAATGTACAGTATGGCTCTAGTTAACCAGCTGACCCCATGGTGTCAATGTACAGTATGGCTCTAGTTAACCAGCTGACCCCATGGTGTCAATGTACAGTATGGCTCTAGTTAACCAGCTGACCCCATGGTGTCAATGTACAGTATGGCTCTAGTTAACCAGCTGACCCCATGGTGTCAATGTACAGTATGGCTCTAGTTAACCAGCTGACCCCATGGTGTCAATGTACAGTATGGCTCTAGTTAACCAGCTGACCCCATGGTGTCAATGTACAGTATGGCTCTAGTTAACCAGCTGACCCCATGGTGTCAATGTACAGTATGGCTCTAGTTAACCAGCTGACCCCATGGTGTCAATGTACAGTATGGCTCTAGTTAACCAGCTGACCCCATGGTGTCAATGTACAGTATGGCTCTAGTTAACCAGCTGACCCCATGGTGTCAATGTACAGTATGGCTCTAGTTAACCAGCTGACCCCATGGTGTCAATGTACAGTATGGCTCTAGTTAACCAGCTGACCCCTGGGTGTCAATGTACAGTATGGCTCTAGTTAACCAGCTGACCCCATGGTGTCAATGTACAGTATGGCTCTAGTTAACCAGCTGACCCCATGGTGTCAATGTACAGTATGGCTCTAGTTAACCAGCTGACCCCATGGTGTCAATGTACAGTATGGCTCTAGTTAACCAGCTGACCCCATGGTGTCAATGTACAGTATGGCTCTAGTTAACCAGCTGACCCCTGGGTGTCAATGTACAGTATGGCTCTAGTTAACCAGCTGACCCCATGGTGTCAATGTACAGTATGGCTCTAGTTAACCAGCTGACCCCATGGTGTCAATGTACAGTATGGCTCTAGTTAACCAGCTGACCCCATGGTGTCAATGTACAGTATGGCTCTAGTTACCCAGCTGACCCCTGGGTGTCAATGTGGAAATCAGGGGTTAAACCAGGGACTGCAGTTGACAATTAGCCGGCTGGCTAAAACTGGCACTTTTCTAGTAATGTTGATTAATGTGCACTGTCCCTGTAAAACTAAATGTACTAAAGTAAAGTTAGGAACTGAGATGCAAGGATGAGCGCTAGTTGAACCTTCAGCACGACAGCCTGCCTCACCTACCCCAAGACTTTGGCACAGTCATCATAGTACTTCATGGAGTTCTTCACAAAGCTGAAGCCGTTGACGTCACAGACGAAGGAGTGGCCGTTTGCTCTCAAGAGGTCGAAGCCACACACAGTTTGCTGGGAGTGAAAGAGAGTGTCAGTCAGACATTGAAACTGAACGTAGCCAATCAAGTCGAGTGCATCCCAATAGTCTAAAGAGATTTCCTCCCTTCATCTACTTTCATTCATCTGATAAGACGAGGTTGAGGAGAGGAAGCCTCTTCAGACTATTGGGATGCTCCGCGAGTTTAAGATGGCTTCAGGTTGATAAGACACACACAGAGTGGTCTGATTGGTTGAAAAGCCTCACCTTGAAGGCCAGGCAGACCTTGCGGGCCACCAGTTTCTCCATGGCGGTGAGCATGACAGGGTAGCGGATCTCCTTCCCCTCGCTGTCCCTCTCCACCTTCCCGTCCAGGGCTGGGGACTTCCTTGCCTCAGCATGGGCATAGTCAGGGCCCACTGTATACACCTGATATCATAGACACATCGTCAGGTCCCCAGTGTTCACCTGACATCATACCATAGATACATCGTCAGGTCCCCAGTGTTCACCTGACATCATACCATAGACACATCGTCAGGTCCCCAGTGTTCACCTGACATCATACCATAGACACATCGTCAGGTCCCCAGTGTTCACCTGACATCATACCATAGATACATCGTCAGGTCCCCAGTGTTCACCTGACATCATACCATAGACACATCGTCAGGTCCCCAGTGTTCACCTGACATCATACCATAGACATCGTCAGGTCCCCAGTGTTCACCTGACATCATACCATAGATACATCGTCAGGTCCCCAGTGTTCACCTGACATCATACCATAGATACATCGTCAGGTCCCCAGTGTTCACCTGACATCATACCATAGACACACCGTCAGGTCCCCAGTGTTCCACTGACATCATACCATAGACATCGTCAGGTCCCCAGTGTTCACCTGACATCATACCATAGACATCGTCAGGTCCCCAGTGTTCACATGACATCATAGACACACCGTCAGGTCCCCAGTGTTCACCTGACATCATACCATAGATACATCGTCAGGTCCCCAGTGTTCACCTGACATCATACCATAAACACATCGTCAGGTCCCCAGTGTTCACCTGACATCATACACACATTCAGGTCCCCAGTAGTGATGAGGGGGTAGGGGGGACAATACAGTGACATATCGGGATATTATTTTTGACGATATATCGTATCGTTTTGACTATTATTTTTGCGCTAGTTGGGTGTACCTGCATGTTTATTTCCATGACTGATCAAAACTTGGTTTTCTCATGGCATCTATCGTGACCTTCCGCAGCATACATATGGTAAGCAATATGTTTGGAACATTGAATCGCAATACAAAAAAAATATAATCACAGTATCTAATCGCAATACATATCGTATCGGCACCAAAGTATCGTGATAATATCATATCGTGAGGTCCTTAAAAATTCCCAGCCCTAGTCCCCACAGTGTACACCCGATACAGTATCAAAAATAAATGGAATGGAGCTAAGCACAGGCAAAATCCTAGAGGAAAACCTGGTTGTCTGCTTTCCACCAGACACTGGGAGATTAATTCACCTGTCAGCAGGACAATAACCTAAAACACTAGGCCAAATCTACACTGGAGTTGCTTACCAACCAGACAGTAAATGTACCTGAGTGGCCGAGTTAAAGTTTTGACATAAATCTC
This sequence comes from Coregonus lavaretus, assembly GCF_964263955.1. Taxonomy (NCBI): domain Eukaryota; kingdom Metazoa; phylum Chordata; class Actinopteri; order Salmoniformes; family Salmonidae; genus Coregonus; species Coregonus lavaretus. The sequence continues at coordinate 7,424,638 of NC_140008.1, forward strand.
CTTGAAAATCTATGGCAAGACCTGAAAATGGTTGTTTAGCAATAATCAACAACCAATTTGACAGAGCTTGAAGAAAATGGGCAAATGTTACGCAATCCATGTGTGGAAAGCTCTTAGAGACTTACCCAGAAAGACTCACAGCTGTAATCGCTGCCAAAGGTGATTGTAACATGTATTGACTCAAGGGTGTGAATACTTACGTAAATGAGATATTTCTGCATTTCATTTAAGAAATTTGCAAGCATTTCTAAAAACATGTTTTCACTTTGTCATTATGGGGTATTTTGTGTGTTGATGGGTGAGAAATAAAATATATTTAATCCATTTTGAATTCAGGCTGTAACAACAAAATGTGGAATAAGTCAAGGGTATGAACACTTTCTGAAGGCACTGTATATGATGGTATGTATAATTAAACAGTATGTAAACATTATTAAAGTCACCAGTGGTCAATGATATATGTCCATAATGGTCAATGATATATGTCCATAATGGTCAATGATATATGTCCATAATGGTCAATGATATATGTCCATAATGGTCAATGATATATGTCCATAGGGCAGCAGTCTCTAAGGTGCAGGGTTGAGTGGTGGTAGCCGGCTAGTAAAAGTGACTAAGGTTCAGGGCAGGGTACTGGGCAGAGGAGCCAAACCCACACCACCAGCAGTACATCCCTTACTCCGCTGAGACAGAAGCGTTTCATCCACCAAGTAATCATCAGTGCACTTTGTACACACACCCTCATCCTAAAGAAACTGACATGGTAACCTGATTTGACGACAAACAACTAATCTTCTCCTTTCCCCCTTCTGATAACCAGGTGGCGAATCGCATCTCTGCATGTCTGGCAGACATATCAGTATGGATGACGGATCACCACCTCAAGCTGAACCTTGGCAAGACGGAGCTGCTCTTCCTCCCGGGGAAGGACTGCCCGTTCCATGATCTCGCCATCACGGTTGACAACTCCGTTGTGTCCTCCTCCCAGAGTGCGAAGAGCCTTGGCGTGACCCTGGACAACACCTTGTCGTTCTCCGCTAACATCAAGGCGGTGACCCGATCCTGTAGGTTCATGCTCTACAACATTCGGAGAGTACGACCCTGCCTTACACAGGAAGCGGCACAGGTCCTAATCCAGGCACTTGTCATCTCCCGTCTGGATTACTGCAACTCGCTGTTGGCTGGGCTCCCTGCCTGTGCCATTAAACCCCTACAACTCATCCAGAATGCCGCAGCCCGTCTGGTGTTCAATCTTCCCAAGTTCTCTCACATCACCCCGCTCCTCCGCACACTCCACTGGCTTCCAGTTGAAGCTCGCATCAGCTACAAGACCATGGTGCTTGCCTACGGAGCTGTGAGGGGAACGGCACCTCCGTACCTTCAGGCTCTGATCAGTCCCTACCATGGGCGGTGTGTTCAATAGGGCGATATGGGCGACGCACTGCCAAACGGGAAAAGGAAGGGATTTTTTTTCTAATCAATTATATCATGGCAACAGTAGTTCAGTGTTCACGTCTGATCTGCCAGCCACTAAATGTCCAATCAGGCTAAAGTCGTGCTTCAAATGTCCCCGCCCGTTTTGGGGCGATTTCAGTCAGGTTGAAAATCGCCCAGAAGTCTCTCATAGCCTCTAATGTAAAATTTTTTTTTTTCAAATTTCTGAGCTTTCAATACATTCTCTATGGGTGTCTGAGGGCTTGCACTTACGCGCTTTCGTCATACGTAACGTAACGTAACCATGAACGGCAGACAGCAACGCTTGGACAGCGACTGGTGTAACCGACATGCACCATCTTTCAGAAAAGATTAAGAAAAATGAGCTGTCAAAGACCCACATTGATAGCTGTTTGAGATTGTCTGCTTTGGTGAGAGTGAATATTGCCACTCAACTGGATGAGGGATACAGGCTAGCTGTCCGCCGCCACAACGATGAGGTTAGCAACAGCAGAGTCGTGAACACTGTCTACGAGAATCGAGACGACCTCATAGAATGTTTTGAAGCCATCCGGACGGGTTCATTGGGTTCATTTGACCAGCCCACCGTACCAGAAGCTACAGAATAAGGACATCGATGCTGTCTTTATCAAACGTGCCCTCGACAGCTTCGCAAGCAGTGTGCAGGCCATAAGGTAAGATAAAGATTAAACAATATCATTCGATCTTTCTCAAAGCAGAGCTTTATTTGAAAATGTATGCATGAAAGGAGACTGCATTTGTGTTTGAAATTACATTATTGTCATTATATATGGCCAGTGGTGTAATCTATCTTATTTTATATACTATGTGTACTGTACAGTGGTGCTCATAAGTGTATGAACACATTCTAAAGCTGACTAAAAAGAGGAATACAAAAATAAAAAAATCATCTTTTGTAAATTGATCTTAATGACTTAATTAAAAAAGTTGGAAAATCCAACCTTTAAGGACACCAATTTTCTTTTCTTTTTTATTCCTCTTTTTAGTCAACTTTAGCATGGGATCATAAGCTTATGAGCACCACTGTATACTGTGCTGAACATCCAGGCTATGTGAGACACAAAGGCTAACTTAAACACTAAAGACTTTATGCATCCCTGCCCATTTTAAGTGGAACTGAAGTATTTGTACTATACATGGATACATTGCATATACCTGTGCATCACATAGACAACAATACTGTACAAAGCCAACAAACACATTGGTCTGTTTGCCTTCAGGGACTCCTCTCAACAGCAGCTGCAAGAAGCAACAGGAGCCAAAAGACCCAGAACAGCTTTGAGAGAAGAGGAGAAGCAGAGGCTGTCTGAAGATGTCTGCAACACCATCCTGGATCACACCAAAGAAAGGTTCTCTTTCTCTGGCCACCTTGTGAGTGCTACCTTACTGCAAGCAGACATGTTTGAAAGGTACTGCCATTCAAAAAAATAAAAAATCTGTTCATGTTCATTTTTACAAATCTATACAATTGGCCAGAATATGGTTGTTCATATTTACAAATCTATACAATTGGCCAGAATATGGTTGTTCATTTTTACAAAGCCATACATATTGTTTATGCAGTGTTGAGGAATGTGAAAGAACACCCTTGATTATTTTTACTGTGATAACTTATTTTGCTTTTGTAAGCCAACACTTTTGAGATCAGTCAATAAATGCTTCTGGTATTGACTTATATGCTGCCCCTGTCTTCATGTTGTTGCTGGACATATCTTTTTAAAAATGTGTGTAGGTCACCTAAATCATCAGAAAAATTGCCCCTCCTGAGAATTTTTTCAGGAGCCGCCACTGGTCCCTACACCCAAACGAGGGCATTGCGTTCATCCACCTCTGGCCTGCTGGCTCCCCTACCTCTGCGGAAGCACATTTCCCGCTCAGCCCAGTCAAAACTGTTCGCTGCTCTGGCACCCCAATGGTGGAACAAGCTCCCTCACGACGCCAGGACAGCGGAGTCACTCATCACCTTCCGGAGACATTTGAAACCCCAACTCTTTAAGGAATACCTGGGATAGGATAAAGTAATCCTTCTACCCCACCCCCCCAAAAAAAATTACATTGTAAAGTGGTTATCCCACTGGCTATAAGGTGAATGCACCAATTTGTAAGTCGCTCTGGATAAGAGCGTCTGCTAAATGACGTAAATGTAAAATGTAAATTTGCAAAAAATTCAAAAAAACTGTTTATATATATACACACACTGTATACAGTCCACCAACCAATTAACCTAAACATCAACAACAAAGACACACCATAAAGCCAAACACACAACCAGGCTCACACACACCAACTTAAGATGTTACCTTGACATCAGTGCCATCCGTTGGCATGAACTCCTCGTATATGTAGGAGCCAGTCTTCCTCACACAGCTCTCCGGGGAGTACACACTGCTGCGGCTCCCTATCTACAGGAGAGAGGGAATCACAAATAAGAGAGAGGGGACAATCAGACCTGGGTTCAAATAGTATTGACAGAGCGTTTGATTGAGCCAGCTAGATGGGACAGGTTTGCACTTTTGGGACTATTCCATTTTTTTTTTATTCTGTCAGGGAAAATCAATCAAGTGCAGCTAAAATATCTGAATAAGGTGTTGAAAGTTAGAGTATCTTTTTTATTTTATTTAACCTTTATTTAACTAGGCAAGTCAGTTAAGAACAAATTCTTATTTACAATGACGGCCTACCAAAAGGCAAAAGGCCTCCTGCGGGGACGGGGACTGGGATGAAAAAAAAGTATATATATTTTAAACAGCTTGGAAAATTCCAGAAAATGATGTCATGGCTTTAGAAGCTTCTGATAAGCTAATTTACATAATTTGAGTCAATTGGAGGTGTATTACAACGCCTACCTTCAAACTCAGTGCGTCTTTGCTTGACATCATAGGAAAATCAGCCAAGACCTCAGAAAAAAAAGGGTAGACCTCCACAAGTCTGGTTCATCCTTGGGAGCAATTTCCAAATGCCTGAAGGTACCACGTTCATCTGTACAAACAATAGTACGCAAGTATAAACACCATGGGACCACGCAGCCGTCATACCGCTCAGGAAGGAGACACGTTCTGTCTCCTAGAGATGAACGTACTTTGGTGCCAGACTATGGTTTGCAACTGCACATGGGGACAAAGATAGTACTTTTTGGAGAATTTGGCCTCTGGTCTGATGAAACAAAAATAGAACTGTTTGGCCATAATGACCATCGTAATGTTTGGAGGAAAAGGGGGGATGCTTGCAAGCCGAAGAACACCATCCCAACCGTGAAGCACGGGGGTGGCAGCATCATGCTGTGGGGATGCTTTGCTTCAGGAGGGACTGGTGCACTTCACAAAATAGATGGCATCATGAGGAAGGAAAGTTATGTGGCTATATTGAAGCAACATCTCAAGACATCAGTCAGGAAGTAAAAGCTTGGTCGCAAATGGGTCTTCCAAATGGACAATGACCCCAAGCATACTTCCAAAGTTGTGGCAAACTGGCTTAAGGACAACAAAGTCAAGGTATTGGAGTGGCCATCACAAAGCCCTGAACTCAATCCTATAGAAAATCTGTGGGCAGAACTGAAAAAGCGTGTGCGAGCAAGGAGGCCTACAAACCTGACTCAGTTACACCAGCTCTGTCAGGAGGAATGGGCCAAAATTCACCCAACTTATTGTGGGAAGCTTGTGGAAGGCTACCCGAAACGTTTGACCCAAGTTAAACCTTTAAAGGCAATGCTACCAAATACTAATTGAGTGTATGTAAACTTCTGACCCACTGGGAATGTGATGAAAGAAATAAAACCTGAAATTAATCATTCTCTCTACTGTTATTCTGACATTTCACATTCTTTAAATAAAGTGGTGATCATAACTGGACTTTTTTTACTAGGATTAAATGTCAGGAATTGTGAAAAACTGAGTTTAAATGTATTTGGCTAAGGTGTATGTAAACTTCCGACTTCAACTGTATCTATAAATAGTAAAACCAGAGAAACTGATCATTTTGCAGTGCTCTCTTACTTTTTTCCAGAGCTGTTATATATATATATATATATATATATATATAGGACCAAACACACATCACAACAAGAGAGACAACACAACACTACATAAAGAGAGACCTAAGACAACAACATAGCATGGCAGCAACACATGACATCACAGCATGGTAGCAACCCAACATGAAAACAACATGGTAGCAACACAACATGGTAGCAGCACAATACATGCTACAAACATTATTGGGCACAGACAACAGCACAAATGGCAATAAGGTAGAGACAACAATACATCATGCGAAGCAGCCACAACTGTCAGTAAGAGTGTCCATGATTTGAGTCTTTGAATGAAGAGATGGAGATAAAACTGTCCAGTTTGAGTGTTTTTTGCAGCATGTTCCAGTCGCTAGCTGCAGCGAACTGAAAAGAGGAACGACCCAGGGGTGTGTGTGCTTTGGGGACCTTTTAACAGAATGTGACTGGCAGAAAGGGTGTTGTATTTGTTAAGCGTGTATAGTTGAGTTTCAGCCCATTCTGTACAGCATGGCTCCAAAAGCCTCCACCCATCCACTAGAATTCCAACAGCAGTTCCTATACAATACAGCGTCGGACTCGTTTCAAGCAGACTGTTCCTCCCTAGTCCCTCAGTACCTTGCGGAAGAGTCTCTGGCTGCCCCCTCCAGCTGAGGTGGGGTAGTAGATGTAGACGTTGTGGTCCTCAGCACTCACAGGCTTCTCCACAAAGGGCTTGGGGAACACCTCCCCGTTCACCTCCACATGATCCTCCCCCTCCACCAGGTTACACTCTAGAAGGACACATCACCCAGCCAATCAGAGACAGGGCCTCGAAGCACACTTGAATTATGCCCCATTCAAATATGGCCCAATTCCTATCACCCCTACTCCTAGGCACTTTTTAGATCTGAAAGTATTGGGTAGGGGTTAGTAATACAGTAACAGCCTTCATCTTCATTAGTTTAGGCAGAATCTGAGGTCTACAGAAAGTCTAGAAAATGTAAAGGAAGTCACTGTGCCACCGCAACACTTCCTCCCGATCTAGCTCATACCGAGACTCAAGCACATTGAACCGCACGGCTGAAGCGTTCTAACCAATCGCGCTATGGAAAAAGGCCCAATTCAGCAGTGCAAGAGGCTACACTTATAATCTTGGCACCCACAACCAAATCTTGGTAGCATGCATGCTATCTAGCTAGCTAATTGATTTAATAGTACCAGTCTGTCGCAAGAGACAAGTTGCGTTCTAACGCCTACCTTCAGGTCTGTCTGGGTCTCGGGTTAACACAGCGTAACGAGGAAGATCAATGCCCTCCTCCAGCAAGATACGATACACCTCCCTCCTGAAGAGACATAATACAACGTTTATGACGGAACGAGTCAGTACACTTTTACAAAGTATGAGCAGGACAGGAATGACTGAGTGTGTTTCCCATCATACCTGTCCTGTATATAGTACTGCATGTTCAGGTCATTGATGAGAAGTGGGTTTCTGAGTTTGGCGTACTCTACCGCTTTGTCCAATGGGAAACCTACACATCCACCCCCATACATACATTCATAAACACAAGCACAACCATGTAAATAAATACAGGAAATACATTTCTTAAACATTACATTATTTGTATAGAGCTAAACACGTTTCCATTCCCCCATGTACATTTCCTTTTTACTGATCTCTGTTCTAAGACTGGGCCAATATAAACCAGGTCAGATGTACACTATGACTAAACACTGGCAAGACAGGAATGACAGTGTGTGTGTGTGTGTGCATTCGGTATATCCTTCATTCGTGCATACGCATGCTTAATGTAGAGATTTGTATGCACGTCTACTATAGACATGCATATACAGTATTCATCTGTATCTGTGCAATGTACATGTGAGAAAGCCAGTGCCTGATGCACTTAATAGTGTGCGGTGGTTGCACATACGTACGTTGGTTTGTACCTTTGGAGTGGAAGGAGACGAGGCAGTCACACAGGGGCCATTTGTCAACGGGCTGGTTGAGGATGACCTCCTCGGGGAAGATGACCACCGTGATGTACTCAAACTTGCACAGCCTTTCCATGATCTGGGTCATGGGCTTGGAATTGGACTTCTTCATCATGGAGCAGATGCCCACCACAATCTGCCTCTCTGGAGGCTGGGGGACCAGAGAGAAGGGGGGAAGTGGATGTAAAGTTCACCGTTTGTCATTTAAATGTACATGATGTGTTATAAGATTACTTGTGTGAGGTGAAGGCAAAGGCAAGTTTTTTCCTGTCTTGTCATCTCTCCTCGCCTCCTTCTCAAAATCTATTGGAGGAGAAGGTCCAAGGAGACGGGATCTTGGATTCTGCTCCTCAAATGCGTTTTGACAAGGAGGTGAGGAGAGAGGAAGCAAGGAAAGATGAAGAGCCTCTTTCTCTCTGCTTCCATGTACACACCGAGTCATAATCCTCGTCCTCCTCCTCTCCTTTTCGCATCTCTCCCTCGTTCTTCATTCCTCCTCCTTCTGAGCCTCGGTGGTCTTCATCGACACAGCCAACCACAAACGTGGGGTTCCCACTCTGGTCCCGCCCCTCTCCTCTAGCCTCTGACATCACAGAGTGGGGACGTCACTGGAAGTTCAGCAGCATCGTTGCGTGCCAGTACACAGGTTAGAGCATCCTACTGAGGACTCCACTCTGGGTACAAAATGGACACCTGGCACTGACAATGCTTTTTTAATTGCCCCTCAGGGGTTGATATAGGTGTATAAAATGTAATTGAATTGAGTTGGGTGAGGGAAATACTCAGGAGGGTGGGGACAGAGCGGTTTAAGAGCAGCAGGTTTACATAGAGGAGAGTGCTGAGGTAGTAATTCGAGGGGAGGGTTTATGGGTTAGTCAGGGGTGAGGTAATGGGGGTCAGGGTTGAGGTAGGTAGGTAGGTAGAGGACAGAGTCCGGGTTGCTAAGGTTGGGGGAGGAGTACCCTCCCTGTGTCAGGAGAACGGTCTCATCCCGCAAAGTGGCATCGCTCTGGGCTTAGGGCGATGAGATGAGATGACTGGTTCACAAAGGTTCCTCCACAGTCTCACCACCAGTTACCACCTACAGAGGACAACACAGAAAGAAAGACTGAGAAACAGACCAACCCTGAGAGACAGAGTTCAGTGCCTGTGAAGAAGTCAGCATGCTGTCTAATAATGCAGCCTCATCTCTCCAACTAACTCAGCTCTACTCATCTGCTGGGTGTCGTACCACTGTTTGGAGTTGCTATGGCCACATGCCGTGAAGAGCATAAATAAAACTGTCCTTATTTTGTGTCCTGTGATATACAGTCGTTTCGTTAAAGTCTTAGTCCATCCTTATTTTCTAGCCCGAAATCACATAGCCTCATTGCAAAGACATTGTTTTGTTAAAACCAGATGAAATCCCCAAACAGTGAGCAAATGTCAATTGACAAAAACATCATTTTATATGCAAATTAGCCATAGCAATTTCCAACTGATTATGATAGAGCGCGTCACATATGTGCAGTGCGGTGTTGCCTTGGGCCGTTACGCTTCTCTATTTTACAAATGATTTGCCACTGGTCTTACACAAAGCTAGAATGACTATGTATGCGGATGACTCCACACACTACATGTCTGTACCCAAAGCCGGTGAGCTCACTGAAATTCTAAATAAGGAGTCACAGTCAGTATCAGAATGGCTGATTAATAATAAACTGGTCTTAAATACAGCTCAAAACTTAAAGCATTATATTTGGTTCAAAACATTTTGTAAGACCTAAACGTCAACTGGAGTTATGCATAAAGGTTGTGACCATTAAGCAAGTTGAAGAAGCTAAACTCAAAAAGGTATAACGTTGGATGGTTAGTTATTGAGAGTAGGACGGTATGACGATATTAAAATCTGGAAACCGCCCAACCCTACTCCACACTGCCCTTTCCCTTCTGGACAAAAGGAACATCTACGACAGAATGCTGCTCATTGACTACAGCTCAGCGTTCAACACCATAGTGCCCTCCAAGCTCATCACTAAGCTAAGGACTCTGGAATTCCTGATGGGCCGAGGGTAGGCAACACATCCGCCATGCTGACCCTCAACACGAGGGCCCCCCCCAGGGGTGTGTGCTCAGTCCCCTCCTGTACACCCTGTTCACCCATGACTGCATGGCTGCGCACGACTCCAACACCATCATTAAGTTTGCCGACGATGATGAGACAGCCTACAGGAAGGAGTTCAGATACTTGGCAGTGTGGTGCCAGGATAACAACCTCTCCCTCAACGTCACCAAGACAAAGGAGCTGACTACAGGAAACGGAGGGCCGAACACCCCCCCCCATCCACGTCGACGGGGCTGTAATGGAGCAGGTCGAGAGCTGCAAATTTCCACATTAATAAGGAATTATCATAGTCCACACACCAACACAGTCGTGAAGAGGGCATGACAACGCCTCCTCCCCCTCAGGAGGCTGAAAGGATTTGGCATGGGCCTTCAGATCCTCAAAAAGTTCTACAGCCGCACCATTGAGAGCATCTTGACTGGCTGCATCACCGCTTCATATGGCAACTACTTGGCATCCAAACCACAAGGCGCTACAGAGGGTAGTGCGTACGGCCCAGTACATCACTAAAAATTGTCAAAGACTACAGCCACCCAAGCCATAGACTGTTCTTTCTGCTACTGCACAGCAAGTGGTACCGATGCACCAAGTCTGGAACCAACAGGACCCTAAACAGCTTCTACCCCCAAGCCATAAGAATGTTAAATACATTGAGTATATAAAACATTAGGAACACCCCCCGTTTTATGTGTATTTATTCTTTGTGTTATTATATTTCTCTCTGTATTGTTGGGAAGGGCCCGTAAGTAAGCATTTCGCTGTTAGTCTACACGTGTTGGTTACGAAGCATGTGACAAATAAAATTTGATCTGATTTGAAACAAAACCAACTCCTTTCATGACATACTATATCATGCTATAGAATGCTAGCATGCTAGCTAAAACCACATGCTCCTGCCCACACATAACGTGTGACCACTGGTAACCCTGGTCCCCAGAATAGCATGCCCTCCTTTCAAGGGGTTGAAAGGGGAAACCGGCATAAGAGGGGTGGGGGTGACGGGGTAGAGAAAGTATCGGGTGCGGAGGCCTACACTAGTAACGCTACCCAAACATAACTCATCGCTCTCCTCTAAGGCGTTGACACCGACAGGCCGCACTAAACCAAGTGGAAGCCCATCACGGACACCCGAGGACAGGAGATAAACAAACTCATAAATACATAGATACAACGACAGTGTGAAGACACTCGACACCACCATTCTCTAAGCCACACAGTAGTAAGGCTATCCGGCCTTGAGTGACTGGGGGAGATAGGACTACTGGGGGAGATAGGACTACTGGGGGAGATAGGACTACTGGGGGAGATAGGACTACTGGGGGAGATAGGACTACTGGGGGAGATAGGACTACTGGGGGAGATAGGACTACTGGGGGAGATAGGACTACTGGGGGAGATAGGACTACTGGGGGAGATAGGACTACTGGGTTGAGGATGAGGAGATTAGTGAGTCCTAGGTACTGTAATGCTGGCCTCTTCCATTTCCTTTAATAATTGATGGCTAATGTATGATGGTTGAACACCTAGTGTTGATGGTTGAACAACTAGTGATGGTTGTCTTTCAATCTGGTAGATTACTGATATTACTGTTATATTCTATTATGAAGTTATACCCTTCAAGAATCAATGGGTATACGTCATTATTTTAAAAAGTGCAAAAATGGGATGTAGCAACTGCAGATTGCCGCTTTAAAGTATTAGGAGTTTGTGTCATTGTCGGTCTGCCTGTCCTAAGTTTATTTAGTAAATATTTTCTTAACTCTTTCTTTAACTGAATTGTTGGTTAAGGGCTTGCAAGTACCTGTTGTATTTGACGCATGTGACAAATACATTTTGATTTGATGTCTGTGTGTCTGCCTGCCTGTGTCGGTCGTTATGTCTGTGTCTGCCTGCACAACACTCCTTGTTTCTAGTCTCCAACCTTCCGTTCCTTGCTGAGCCTCATTCATCCCTTTACCTCGCCATACATTTCTCTTCTTCCTTCATTAAAAGGCATGACGTCCTCCGACTAATAAACCAAAGGGCTAATAGAACAAGTCCCCATCTCCCTCTGGCATTGACCGACCCACTGGCTGTCTGGCAGTCAGTCACCTCCGCCACCCAAAGTGTGACGACCCCAATAAAGGCTTTTAACCTTTGAGACAGTATCCTGTAGAAAGGCCTTGCTTCCACCAATGTTTATGATTAGGGTGGGATCATCAATTGAGCTCTCAGAAAGGCACTCACCATCACACTCACTGATAACAGGCCCAATGACCAGTGGCGGCTGCTGATTGGCTGAATACACGGGGAGTGAGGTGGTTGGAGTTGTCAACAAAGCAGCATGAAAAAAATATGATGGCAAGTTTTCGAACTAGCTGTAATTTTTTGGAGAACATATATAAAGTGATCTGTGCATTTGAACAACAGCATAAATACACATTTCAATTTTGCATGTCAAAACCCGAATGACCACTGCTGCACATTCTGCCACTGATTAGATTATACTATGTAGAATGAGCAGTCAGCTCACGAATTAACGAGTGCACCAGGGAGAACGCAACAAGCACGCAGATACAATAAGTGAAAACACATTATCTAACTGGGGATAGCTAGCTAACAATGTCACAAAGCATGATGCGCTAGCCAAATTTCATTCTGAAATAACTTCATATTTCTGAGTTAGTCAGATATTAGTTTAGAAAGACTTGAAATTGGCATGGGAGCTAACTAGTTAGCAAACTACCAGCTAGCTGCTTATCAACAGAAGATAACTGGTCAATTTGACCAACAACAACAAACGTCGACCAAACTATTTCTTAATGTTTCTCATGACTGCAGTTGGCTAATTAATGTGATTATGCTTTGTGATACACCAGGTTTTATGCTGTTTTAGTCCACACAACGTGTCGCCCCGTTGCCTAGCTACAGTAGAACCTGATGAACAACATTGGTGGGGAACAATAAAATTGGCCAGCCACCATCATGCTTTTTTTAACCTACCAGCTCTGCGATGAGGTTCTAGCTAGTGTATCCTTCTGTCCTTCGACTCGTGTTGGATATTATATCCGGATTATAAGGTCCCAGGCTCCCATGACTATTATGATTATTTATATTAAGTTAATTACAATTAGCTTTTTGCTTTAGCACCATCTGTACCTGATAGAGCAGATCTAGTGTCATGTGCAGAAGTAAGCAGTCTGTTTGCGAGAGACTCATTGGGAGGAAGACTAGAGCATACCCAGAAGTTCTGACTGAACGTACATTTGAGCATCCCAGGACAGTCCATTTACTTCGTGATGTTATAATTTATGCCATGAAATCCTGCCATTTCCTTGAGGCAGTTCTCCTTCCTAGCGAATAGCTGGCAAAACAGTCCAAGCAATGTCCGCACGGCCTATGCGTCCGCGGAGGTAGAGCTGCAGCTGCAGCCAGTCACTGAGGGGCAGAGTAGTAAGTAACTGCACAGCTTGTTTACAACGAAATATATATTTTTACAGGATACACATTTACCGCACTTTTATGAGCATTTAAAACATAATTCAACAATTTTTTCGGGGGGGGGCCGCCACTGCCATTGACACAGAAAACTGTCTGTGCAAATAGAGGAGCAATATGCTGTCCATTAACCTCTACGGGACGGCTGAGCTAATGTGCGCTAATGTGATTAGCATGACTGTTGTAAGTAACAGCAAACTTTCCAGGACATAGACATGTCTTATATGGGCAGAAAGCTTAGATTTGTGTCAATCTAACTGCACTGTCCAATTTACAGTAGCTATTACAGTGAAAAAAAATACCATGTTATTGTTTGAGGAGAGTGAACAACAACAAACAACTTATCACGGCAACTGGTTTGATATATTCACCACTGAAGGTAAATAATGTACTTACATTCAGTAAACTTGCTCTGATTTGTCATCCTGAGGGTCCCAGAGATAAAATGTAGCATAGTTTTGTTTGATAAAATCAATTTCTATATTCAAATATAGGAACTGGGTTCTACAGTTTGAACCCCTGCTGTCTGATGTGTGAAGGTTTGTGTATAAGCTAATGATCCATCATGTATGACATTCCTGGGAGTGTGTAAAATTACAAAAATGATATGGTAATACAGAAATGTATGTTCTCTATAGTTATGTACTTGAAAATGTATCAATTGACCAATTCGGCACATTTGGGCAGACTTTGTGGTCCTCTGTAGCTCAATTGGTAGAGCATGGCGCTTGTAACGCCAGGGTAGTGGGTTCGAACCCCGGGACCACCCATACGTAAAAATGTATGGACACATGACTAAGTCGCTTTGGATAAAAGCGTCTGCTAAATGGCATATTATTATTATATTATTTATACAAAATAGTCCAGTATTGCAATGCTTCACTGGATCAATCTGAAACTTTGCACACATATTGTGGCCTTTCTCTTGCATTTCAAAGATGGAACAAAAATAATAATAGAAAACGCATGTTTTTTGTTTGTATTATCTTTTACCAGATCTAATGTGTTATATTCTCCTACATTCATTTCACATCCACAAACTTCAAAGTGTTTCCTTTCAAATGGTATCAAGAATACGCATATCTTCGCTTCAGGTCCTGCGCTACAGGCAGTTAGATTTGGTATGTCATTTTAGGCGAAAATTGAAAAAAAAAAAAAAAGGGGTTAGATCCTTAAGAGGTTAAGGGTGTTTCATTTCTAAAGGGATTGAAGTAGACTGCAAAGACCGGCACAGTCAGAGTATTGTTGTCTGCCACTTGCCATTTACTTGTGCTGATTGACAGCAGCATAGATGCAAAGTAGGCCATCATATGACTAGTTAGTCATACAGACTAACAGTTATTATCAGAACACTGAGACGTCATACAGCCTAACAGTTATTATCAGAACAGACTTCATACAGCCTAACAGTTATTATCAGAACACTGAGACGTCATACAGCCTAACAGTTATCAGAACACTGAGACGTCATACAGACTAACAGTTATCATCAGAACACTGAGACGTCATACAGCCTAACAGTTATCATCAGAACACTGAGACGTCATACAGCCTAACAGTTATCATCAGAACACTGAGACGTCATACAGCCTAACAGTTATCATCAGAACACTGAGACGTCATACAGCCTAACAGTTATCAGAACACTGAGACTTCATACAGCCTAACAGTTATCATCAGAACACTGAGACGTCATACAGCCTAACAGTTATCATCAGAACACTGAGACGTCATACAGCCTAACAGTTATCATCAGAACACTGAGACGTCATACAGCCTAACAGTTATCATCAGAACACTGAGACGTCATACAGCCTAACAGTTATCAGAACACTGAGACTTCATACAGCCTAACAGTTATCATCAGAACACTGAGACGTCATACAGCCTAACAGTTATCATCAGAACACTGAGACATCATACAGCCTAACAGTTATCATCAGAACACTGAGACGTCATACAGCCTAACAGTTATCATCAGAACACTGAGACGTCATACAGCCTAACAGTTATCATCAGAACACTGAGACGTCATACAGCCTAACAGTTATCATCAGAACACTGAGACGTCATACAGACTAACAGTTATCATCAGAACACTGAGACGTCATACAGCCTAACAGTTATCATCAGAACACTGAGACTTCATACAGCCTAACAGTTATCATCAGAACACTGAGACGTCATACAGCCTAACAGTTATCATCAGAACACTGAGACGTCATACAGCCTAACAGTTATCATCAGAACACTGAGACGTCATACAGCCTAACAGTTATTATCAGAACACTGAGACTGAAGCGAGACTGTCTTTACTCTGCACAGGCGATTAATTAATTAATTATTTTTATATTTAAAAATGCTAAATCTTTAACAAAACTGTTGATCATTATGTTCAATAGTCTGGAGTGGACTGAAGGCCTGAAGTTGTGAACGTACAGAAGAGGAATGCCAATACCTCATTCCCCCCACCAGCCACCCATCACAAAAATAGCCTAAGCCCCCTAGTCTCCATACACCAACACTCCTTGACCCAGATGATATCTACAGCACAGACAATACTCAAGGTTTTGAGGAATGCATGACAAATGCTTACTGTACAAGCATATAAAGATGTCCCAATCATTATCGCTACATGCCTACAAATACCAGCAATATTGAACAAGATATACCAATCTGTGCTAGTGAGTGTTGAGCGCATTCAGTGTAGCTCAGCCATACAGCCAAGGGTTAATCCACCTGCAGTGTTTTATATACACTCTATGCCTCTCTGCCAGGGTAAAGAAGGACCAGAGCACTGCAGGAAGCAGCTGTTTAGTCGAGAGGCATGTGAATTCTGACAATGCCTTAAAATGTGAACCCTCCGTTGGTAGAGACCAAGCATGAATGTGTCAAAGGTGAGTTAGTAAAAAAGTGAGCAGAGAAAGACGTCAGAGGTGTGTCAAGATGTGGGCAGTCCTAGTCCACAGGGCCCGCATACAGTACCTTGAGCAGAAGACAAGGCAACGTATGGAAACGTCACCTCAAGTGAGCCAACTTTACCTATGCCACCCGAGACATTGTACAAGGTGGGAGGACGCCCACTGACATCCCATTTTGCACTTCTTGGAACTATGCCAGTTGAAGTGCGGTCTTCGGAACCCTCTATTAACTATTAGACATTTGTTTTCCTTGACCCTCTTACGGTTAGAGTAAATTTGACATTTTGTAACACATCTGAGTGGTTAGTTATGAAGCTCTAGGCAACCAACCTGAGAGTTGGTGACCCAGCTGCATTACACAAGGGGAAAGCAAGGCAATTGTCAAACAATGAAACAGAAGTCAAAATCATCACAACTGACTGATTGGACATTACCATACATCACTTTAGTTGTCTAAACTCCACGGTGAAGGAAGTTTGATGAACTCCAGTATGTGAGTGGAGTTGAGTGGTTGTAAATCCCACTCATAGCTCATGGATCAGTGCTTGCGCATCACTCCTGTGCTCCACGTTCTTTTCCAACTGCTCTGCTAAAAATCACTCCGAGCTCACAGGGAGAAAAAAAACTGCCGCTCCAAATTCGCTCCATTCATTAAAATCACAATTTAACCAACACCCATCTATTTTTCTGACTAGATGGACCTACTATTTGGTTTTGAAGTATTGAAACTGAATGAAAAGTCTTTGAATAAACATGAAAAGGTGAAAGTAAGAAGCGAACATAATTTCAAATAGTCTACATGTCATATTAAACAGCATATAAACACTCTAAATAGGTCAGGAGCCAGACAGGGAGCCTTAGAAGGAAGGAAAATCAATTATTTAGGCTATATTATATCCTACAAAGAAACGCGTTGTGAAGCGAGTGCGACACACTAGGCTGGTTGGGACATAAAGCTCTCAGCATTTAAACAACATTTCCTTGTATAGATAATATAACAAAAATGAACAAACATTTTAAGAGATCTGCTTTTTAAAAATAAATAATTTACTACAATAACACTTAAATTATCTACCCACCTTGTAGCATGTGGACGTAGTAACTACAACATCATGCTTTCGGGATACCGGTCTTTTCAGATAATGATTATTTAGTTGTGGACACTACATCCCCGCACTCCCCCTCTTGCTCTTGGTCCTCATCTTTGTAAGTCACCTTGATTTAGCACATGTGTCTTATCAGTTTCTTTATAATAAAAAAATATTTAGCAAACCCCATGACAGTAGCTAAAGCAATAGCAGCACACAAATGCATGCTGGGCCGGCATGACCTGAGCTCGTGAAGTGAGCGCTACTGGATCGGGCATGAAGGCCAATGCTTCAGCCTTTGGGAATTTCGTTCCGACCTCCAGTCAAATTGGGCATGCTCAACTACTCGCTCCGCTCCAGCTCCACTCCGATACTCCACCAATGGAGTGGAACAAAGACCAGGCTTTTGTGGAATTCAGCTCCAACTACATGGATTCGCCCAAGGTCAACACTTCAAAACATTTTTACCTTTGTTTTAACCTCTGTAGATGTGTGCCTTTGTTTGTTGAAATCCATACTTTTTCAATAAACGTTAATCAAATACAACCACCGACTGTTTGCTCATTACTGTTGCTGTAAGATGCCAACTCAGCGCAAGTGGCGTGTGCCAATTGAATCTCAACATGGAAACAGTTGGTGGTTGTATTTGATTAACGTTTAATGAAAAAGTGTGGATTTTAGCAAATGAAAAAAGGCACACAACTACAGAGAACAAAAGTATTGACCTTGGGCGAATTGATGTAGTATGAGCTGAATTCCACAAATCCTGTAATCATTATGCCATTCTGTTGTAAACAGTTTACTCGAAACGATCGTTTCTATTGGACAAATTCAGGTAGTTCCCTTCCCGTTTCGTTCTGTTTGCTCCTGTTTGGTTCTTAAATGGTAAATGAATGCACCCCTGGGGCAATTGTTGTAAAACGTTTATTAAACAGATGCAAACGGAACGCAACAGGGAGGGACCTACCTGAATGTGTCCAATATAAACTCTCGTTTTGCTCCGTTTGGTTCATAAACGGTAAACGGTTTCCGTAATGGAAATACGCCCCAGGTCTCTGCTCCACTCCGTTGGAGTTCATCAGAAACTTTCTTCACCATGGAGTTGAGTTTAGTCAGCTGTGTTTCTTTTGGGAACAAGCTTTGGAACCTGTCTGTCACGAATGGTTCGTGTGTATTCATGTCAAGAAGAGTGACAATTTTCAATGTTCTTGCTGCCGGGCGCGAACTGCGTGTACACTGTAACAACCTTGCCCCCATGCCAAGGTGTTTAGTGTGCAAATAAATAGTTACAACGTAGCCCACTTCGCTAGTTAACTTTACCTTACAGCCAACACACTGCAGTGACAATAAAGAATGGTAATGAGTGTTGCGGTGTTAAAATAAAGTTACGTACCGCTAAATATTAACCAGCTGTCAACTTCCTTGTCCCTTGGGTAGTTGTTTTGTCGTGCACGCGCGAACGGTGACCTCCGGGGGCTTCCTCTTTCCTTTGAAGTATGATTTTGTCCTTTAAAATCAAAGGGCTTGGTCACTGCCATCTACCGTCTGGAGTGTGTGGAAACATGACATTGATTGAAAATCCATTTGTGTTTCTGATCATGAGCTGACACTGCTATCATAAGTATATAGAAACAAATGATTTACAATGTTTGAAATTATTACGTTCTTGGTATGTTTATTCTATTTAGAAGGAGAGTTCTGCTACCTATTATCCATTTGACAGGCTAGGGATATGAAATCGTGGGGAGGGTGTCTTTGACAAGCATTCGATTTACAATGTTGCCTTTGTAAATAAAAATACAATTAAATGACAAGAAAAACCTCTTAGGCTGAAAGATTGGTACAGAGCACAGGTTGGTAGGACTCAATTGATTGAAAAGCCATAATCTTCTCTCATCGGTTAAAAAAAAACAGCAAAATCAAATGTCACAACATATAAATTCCACTCAGTGTAAAAGAGTTCACTGAGAAACAGTATTGTTGTGTCAACCTGAAAAATAAACATTCTACCTACACTGAAAAAAATGAAGCTTTTAAGGTTCCTTGGAGAACTCTTGCCCGATAACCTTTGAGTTAAGTGGGGGGTTCTTGCCATGGCATCTACATTTTTACATTTTAGTAATTTAGCAGACGCTCTTATCCAGAGCGAATTACAGGAGCAATTAGGGTTAAGTGCATTGCTCAAGGGCACATCGACAGATTCTTTCACCTAGTCGGCTCGGCTTAACCACTAAGCTAGTGAATGTGGTCTCAAATGTGTGCAGGAGGGTCACTGTGTCATGGGAGATGCGGTAGAAGGACAGCATGCTGGTTTGCCAGGCCAGACACACTCCTACTATATTGGAGAAGGGGTTACTGAAGAAAGTGCCCTTATCGTTGTGCCAGCAGTGTACATGCCATCATAACACCTCAGGCTCCAAGATATGTCATTGTGGATTCTTTCATATGCCACTCCTATATAAGCGGTTGGCCCACTCCACTCAACCTCCCAGTAACATTGCTCAGTCAGACCATCTCTACACAGCACCTGTGACCATTTCTGAGTTTGACTTGATATACCTAGGAATTCCTATAGGGGCGCATGGGGCTTCCCAGCCAAAGACCGTGTTCCCAGCTGATTCATTACCAGTGACTTGAAGCCGAAGCAAGCTACATCGCCGTGTCATTTATTTCAGGGGTATGACACCTGCAGAGATGAACATCATAAAATGGCTGTAAATATCATATTTCAACTTGATAAGGCTACGACTCTTGCAGTGGCTGGTGGGAGGAGCTATAGGAGGATGGGCTCATTGTAATGGCTATAATGGAATTGATGGAACGTATCAAACACATCAAACATATAGAAACCACATGTTTGACTCCATTCCATTAATTCTATTCCAGCCATTACAGTGAGCCTGTCCTCCTATTGCTCCTCCCACCAGACTCCACGGGACTCTTGTCACCATAACTGTGTTACTAAAATAATCAAAATGGTCTCTAGACTCAAAATTTTTCTCAATATAATAAAGATCCAACCTGCTATGAGCCTTCCTGATAGGTCATGTAACATTTCCTCAAACAATCAACACCTAAACAAGAAATGCACAAATAAACAAAAAGTTCACAAACAAATTCCATATAGCCAAATGACCTCCGTGTCTCCAGTTTACATTGTGGAGTCTCAGTCCAGCAGAGAGCCACTTCACTCCAGAATCCTGCAGGTCATTGTCACTCAGATCCAGCCCTCTCAGGTACAGCTGGGTACAGGTGAGTCTGGTCTCTCCATGGACACACAGCTGGGTACAGGTGAGTCTGGTATCTCCTGATGGACACACAGCTAGGTACAGGTGAGTCTGGTCTCTCTTCATTGACACACAGCTGGGTACAGGTGAGTCTGGTCTCTTCATGGACACACAGCTGGGTACAAGTGAGTGTGGTCTCTCTTCATTGACACACAGCTGGGTACAGGTGAGTCTGGTCTCTCTTCATGGACACACAGCTGGGTACAGGTGAGTCTGGTCTCTCCATGGACACACAGCTGGGTGTAGGTGAGTCTGGTCTCTCCTGATGGACACACAGCTGGGTACAGGTGAGTCTTGTCTCTCCTGATGGACACACAGCTGGGTACAGGTGAGTCTGGTCTCTCTTCATTGACACACAGCTGGGTACAGATGAGTCTGGTCTCTCCTGATGGACACACACCTGAGTACAGGTGAGTCTGGTCTCTCTTCATTGACACACAGCTGGGTACAGGTGAGTCTGGTCTTTCTTCATTGACACACAGCTGGGTACAGGTGAGTCTGGTCTCTTCATTGACACACAGCTGGGTACAGGATTGGGCTTCAACACAACAGAGAGAACATAAAGTTATTGATGCACGCACGCACGCACGCACGCACGCACGCACACACACACACACACACAAACAAACCCTTCTCCCCCACCTCTTAGCTTTGGTGTCGGTGTCATGTTCCTCAGAAAAACTCATTTTAGAGGCAGTGTTCCCCTCTCTCTCCCAAGAGAGACTAATTGACCCTAAACAAAGACATTAAACCTAGTGACTTCAAAAACATATATAAAGTTATATAATGGTAAGCTCAGTCTGGTTGACTATGCAGTGATATCAAAGTATGTTGCCAGTGCAGCAACAGTACAGGAGGTCTGGAAAATCCATGGATTAAAAATATGAACAGCAATATCTTCTGGACAACGTTGATCACTATAGCCATGACAATGACATATGAACAAAAGTATATACTTTTAAGAATAATGTATTTTTCTTTAAAGTATTACTTTGACTACCACTGTATCAACAGCTGAATAAGGTAATGACTAAAGTAGTGTGACCAAAGTAGTGTTGGATGAAATATAAATTAGTGTTGAATCAAGTATAAATTAGTGTTGAATCAAGTATAAAGTAGTGTTGAATCAAGTATAAAGTAGTGTTGAATCAAGTATAAAACGTTAAGAATTCAAGCTGAATACAAGTTGAATGAGCTAAATACAGTAAAATTCAAACATGGCCACATGAGGCGTGAAATTAGTAACAGCCCTTATGAATTTCCATGGTCATACAGTAGATATACTGTATAATTGAGGATGATCCATTTGCACACTGACACTCAGGCAAAGACATAGACAGCACTGGCGTGGCTGCAGACGGGTCTGTGTGGGTCTGGCTCTCTGTCAAGAAGCCGGTGTGGGGAGGCTCCCTGTCCCATCATGCAACAGGACATAAGAGGCCAGCCTGTACTGTGGCATAAGGAATCAGTGTTCCCTAAAAACCAATACTCACCACTCTCCACCTCTCAGACACCACTCTGGCTCTACAGTGTACATTTGGATATGATTATGTAATAAAAGTGAAAGCAGTAATACCCTCTTTAGGCGCACTTTCTTCTCCCCAGAGCCTAATTGGTCGACCGGCCGCCTCTGGTGCCAGTGCACTTGGGTCAGTGGTGGCCATCTTGGTTTTCCTGGGAAGAAACCAGGGCCTTGTTCCTAGTATATGGTTTACAAGGAAAGAGAACTAGAGGAAATCTGGGGTGAATAGGTTTGTGTAAAGAACGCAGCGGCATGTCATTTAGCCCCGGTTTCCATGGTGAGCCGTTTAGAACATTTAGAACCATCAGAGAGGGATGTAAGCTTTGGGAAAAAAGTTGGATAAACTCTGTGTGTGTTGTTGTTTGTCCTGACTAAATTAGCCACATAGTCAATGGTAAAAAAGGAAACGTGTCCAGTTGGAGACTTACAGTGAGCTTCAAAAGTATTGGGACAGTTAACATTTTGTTGTTGTTTTGGCTCTGTACTCCAGCACTTTGGGTTTGAAATGATACAATCACTATAAGGTTAATGTGCAGACTGTGAGCTTTAATTTGAGGGTGTTTTCATCCATATCGGGTGAACCGTTTAGAAATTGGGACAAATTAACTTATGTGTACTAAAGTAGTCAAAAGTTTAGTATTTACATTTTACATTTTAGTCATTTAGCAGACGCTCTTATCCAGAGCGACTTACAGGAGCAATTAGGGTTAAGTGCATTGCTTAAGAGCACATCGACAGATTTTTCACCTAGTCGGCTATTTGGTCCAATATTCCTAGCATGCAAAGATTACATCAAGCTTGTGACTCTACAAACTTGTTGGATGCATTTTCTGTTTGTTTTGGTTGTGTTTCAGATTATTATTTTGTGCCCAATAGAAATGAATGGTAAATAATGTAGTGTCATTTTGGGGTCACTTTTATTGTAAATAACAATAGAAAATTATATCTAAACACTTCTACATTAGTGTGGATGCTACCATGATTACGGATAATCCTGAATGAATCGTGAATAATGATGAGTGAGAAAGTTAGACGCACAAATATCATACCCCTAAGACATGCTAACCCCTTCACCATTACAACAGGGGAGGTTCCGTTTTGGGGTGGGAGGGATGATATGTATGCCTCTGTAACTTTCTCACTCATTATTCATAGTGATTTACAATGTGATACAAACGTGTGTTCCTGTGTCGCTAAGCTACGTGTAGCTAAGCTAGCTATAACAGCTCCAACTTTCACTCTAGTCTCAGTGTATGATTAAAACGTCACTTTTGATCCACTGTTTTGTCGCCTGGCAAAATATTTAAAAATATATCAATGAACTGTGCCTTTAACTACCTACCTGTAACTCTACATATGTCATTCACCAGTCTATTCCCATAATTCAGTTCAAGAGATGATTTCCAGTACGTCCAGTTTGCAGACATCCCAATAAGTTGGCATAGCAACATTATGGGGGCCATAAATTGAGGTATAAATTGCATAAACACATACACTACCGTTCAAAAGTTTGGGGTCACTTAGAAATGTCCTTGTTTTCGAAAGAAAAGCTATTTGTTATCCATTAAAATAACATCAAATTGATCAGAAATACAGTGTAGACATTGTTAATGTTGTAAATGGCTATTGTAGCTGGAAACGGCTGATTTTTTATGGAATATCTACATAGGCGTACAGAGGCCCATTATCAGCAACCATCAGTCCTGTGTTCCAATGGCACGTTGTGTTTGCTAATCCAGGTTTATCATTTTAAAAGGCTAATTGATCATTAGAAAACCCTTTTGAAATTATGTTAGCACAGCTGAAAACTGTTGTGCTGATTAAAGAAGCAATAAAACTGGCCTTCTTGAGACTAGTTGAGTATCTGGAGCATCAGCAATTGTGGGTTCGATTACAGGCTCAAAATGGCCAGAAACAAATAACTTTCTTCTGAAACTCGTCAGTCTATTCTTGTTCTGAGAAATGAAGGCTATTCCATGCGAGAAATTGCCAAGAAACTGAAGATCTGGTACAACGCTGTGTACTACTCCCTTCACAGAACAGCGCAAACTGGCTCTAACCAGAATAGAAAGAGGAGTGGGAGGCCCCGGTGCACAACTGAGCAAGAGGACAAATATATTAGTGTGTCTAGTTTGAGAAACAGGCACCTCACAGGTCCTCAACTGGCAGCTTCATTAAATAGTACCCGCAAAACACCAGTCTCAACGTCAACAGTGAAGAGGCAACTCCGGGATGCTGACCTTCTAGGCAGAGTTGCAAAGAAAATGCCATATCTCAGACTGCCCATCTTAATATTTTATTTTTATTGGTCAGTCTGAGATATGGCTTTTTCTTTGCAACTCTGCCTAGAAGATCAGCATCCCGGTGTAGCCTCTTCACCGTTGACTCTAAGACTGGTGTTTTAGGGGTACTATTTAATTAACCTGGACCTGTGAGGCGTCTGTTTCTCAAACTAGACATTAATGTATTTGTCCTCTTGCTCAGTTGTGCACCGGGGCCTCCCACTCCTCTTTCTATTCTGGTTAGAGCCAGTTTGCGCTGTTCTGTGAAGGGAGTAGTACACAGCGTTGTACCAGATCTTCAGTTTCTTGGCAATTTCTCGCATGGAATAGCATTCATTTCTCAGAACAAGAATAGACTGACGAGTTTCTGGCCATTTTGAGTCTGTAATCGAATCCAGAATCGCTGATGCTCCAGATACTCAACTAGTCTCAAGAAGGCCAGTTTTATTGCTTTTTTATAATAATAATAATAATCAGCACAACAGTTTTCAGCTGTGCTAACATAATTGCAAAAGGGTTTTCTAATGATCAATTAGCCTTTTAAAATGATAAACCTGGATTAGCAAACACAACGTGCCATTGGAACACAGGACTGATGGTTGCTGATAATGGGCCTCTGTACGCCTATGTAGATATTCCATAAAAAAATCAGCCGTTTCCAGCTACAATAGCCATTTACAACATTAACAATGTCTACACTGTATTTCTGATCAATTTGATGTTATTTTAATGGACAAAAAAATAGCTTTTCTTTCGAAAACAAGGACATTTCTAAGTGACCCCAAACTTTGGAATGGTAGCGTATGTAGACTATATATTTAGTGACTAGGCCCTGCCTTCCATAATACAGCCATTCATTTCTATGGAGGGCTGTAAAAAAAAAAAAAGCAG
This sequence comes from Coregonus lavaretus, assembly GCF_964263955.1. Lineage (NCBI taxonomy): Eukaryota > Metazoa > Chordata > Actinopteri > Salmoniformes > Salmonidae > Coregonus > Coregonus lavaretus. The sequence continues at coordinate 7,449,669 of NC_140008.1, forward strand.
TCTTTTCCCCTGACAGACAGTGAGAGGCTGTGTCAACAGAGCCCTGAGCGGAGGAGAGGAGATTGAAGGCTGAGTGAAAGGAGCCATTATGTTTAGCCCTGTGGTCCCACGTCATGATGGAGGAGAGTGATGAGTAGAAGCATTAACGCCAGGGGAGGGACTATTACAGTGCAGCATACAGCTAAACCCCATATAGATGACTGGAGAGTTTGGATAATCCCCTGCGGCTCATTGCTGTCTCCAAGTGACAGCGCCATCTGTTGGTTGTGGAGATTAACTGCAGGAGTGAATGGCAGGAATCCATCAATGAGAATTCATTTATCCCACCTTCTTAAAATGAAGTCTGGAGTTTGTTTGTGTGCTTGTATTTGTGTGTTACTGTTAATGTCCGTTGGAAATATTGTAATGTTCTCTTTCTCTTTATCAGACCAGGGTTCAAATTATATTTATATTGTATTTCAATTACTTTCAAATACATTTTGAAGGGTTCGATCCCAGGCTGTGTCACAACCGGCCGTGACCGGGAGTCCCATAGGGCGGCGCAGAATTGGCCCAGCGTCGTCCGGGTTAGGGGAGGGTTTGGCCGGGGGGGCTTTACTTGGATCATCGCACTCTAGCGACTCCTTGTTGCGGGCTGGGCGCCATCAGGCTGACTTCGGTCGTCAGTTGAACGGTGTTTCCGCGACACATTGGTGCAGCTGGCTTCCGGGTTAAGCGGGCGGGTGTTAAGAAGCGCGGTTTGGCGGGTCATGTTTCTGAGGACGCATGACTCGACCTTCATCTCTCCCGAGCATATTGGGGAGTTGCAGCTATGAGACAAGATCGTAATTGGATATCACGAAATTGGGTAAAAAAATAAAAAGTACAAGTAGTTGAATATTGAATTGTATTTGGAAATACACTTGGAAAGTCTTGGCATGTATTTTAAAATACAAATATTGAAATATTGAAATACTTGAACCCAGGTCTGTTTGGTCCTAGGGGTATTTGAAATGTATTTGGAAACAACTATTTCAAAAAAGTTGTAAATAGTATTTATAGGAAATTATTTGAAAATACTTTTAAGTACTTCAAATATAAGTAGTTGATTTGGCCACATTATTTAAAAATACTCAAATACACAGAAAACAAGTATTTCAAATACAAATACTTTTAACATATGTCTGCTCTTTATTAATATATGAATATACTTACCAATAAACAGTACTATATTGTGATACGTCTGTGTCATCCTTGTGGGTTTGTTGAATTAGGACTACTAAATTAATAATGAAATACTAATGATTTTTTTTATCAAACATTATAATGCGCTTGTAATGTAAGCATTCTGACGTAGTCAAACAGAGTAACTAATGCCAGATGACGGGACTGTAATGTATGAACCGAGCCTTGTGACAATATTTCTGGCTCAGGGAGTCTTATTTGAGAATCCCTATTTCAGGTGTGAATGCAGCCTCATTCAGAGGGGTGTTTCAAAATCATGAAGGTATTTTGGAGTGTCATAAATCAGCCTTTATAAAAGTACACCAGGGTCTGTCTGTCTGCCTGTCTGTGAGTGTGTGTGTGTGTGTGAGTGTGTGTGTGTGTGAGCATGTGTGAGTGTGTGTGTGTGTGCGTGTGTGCACGTGCATGCACACGTATATGTACACAGTATAACCGTTTGTTTTAAGTTTTAATGTCACGTGCACAAGTACAGTGAAACGCCTTTCGTGCAAGCTCTAAATCCAACAATGCAGTAATCAATAACAATGTAATACTAAAAATAACAAGGTAGAACAAAAACTAGGAGAACACGAGAAAGTAAGTAAGCATATACAGGGTCAGTGCCAGTACCATATTAACAATGTGCAGGGATACTGGAGTGATGGAGGTAGATACTGAATAGGGGTAAGGTGACTATATACAGGGTCAGTGCCAGTACCATATTAACAATGTGCACGGATACTGGAGTGATGGAGGTAGAGATGCATAGGGGTAAGGTGACTAGGCATCAGGATATAACATAAACAGGGTAGCAGCAGTGTATATGATGATTGTATGTGAGTGGGTGTGTGTAGAGTCAGTATAAATGTCTGTGCATATTATGTGTGTGTGAGAAAATGATGGAGTGAGTGTTTAAGGCCCTGTGAGTGGACCCTGTGAGTGGACCCTGTGAGTGGACCCTGTGAGTGTGCATAGAGACAGTGCTAAAATAAAATAAAATATGAGGGTCAACTCAGATAGTCCGTGTAGCCATTTTGTAGAAGGTGAGTCAACACACCTTCTGAAATGGTCACATCAGCACTTTTCCACAGACTTCAAATGTTTCACCCTAAAGAAAAACCACTGTAAGTTATCCATGTTGATCCCATAGAAACTGCAATCACCAGCAATTCCCAACGTGTTTCCTGCTATCAGTGTATATATGGCCCTATTCTGATATTTTGAGTCGTGGTAAAGAGAGAGAGAAAACTCACAGACCTGTGTTTACACCTCAGAGGCAGAAACATCTCTCTCACAGAGAGAAGGTATGTAATACTTGCAGAGGCTGCTCAGAATCAGAGCTTTATTCATTGGTACTCATGAGAGGGGACATGATGCTGATCTCTCTCTCTCCATAGTAAGCTGAGAGGGGACATGATGCTGGTCTCTCTCTCTCCATAGTAAGCTGAGAGGGGACATGATGCTGGTCTCTCTCTCTCCATAGTAAGCTGAGAGGGGACATGATGCTGGTCTCTCTCCATAGTAAGCTGAGAGGGGACATGATGCTGGTCTCTCTCTCTCCATAGTAAGCTGAGAGGGGACATGATGCTGGTCTCTCTCCATAGTAAGCTGAGAGGGGACATGATGCTGGTCTCTCTCCATAGTAAACTGAGAGGGGACATGATGCTGGTCTCTCTCCATAGTAAACTGAGAGGGGACATGATGCTGGTCTCTCTCCATAGTAAACTGAGAGGGGACATGATGCTGGTCTCTCTCCATAGTAAACTGAGAGGGGACATGATGCTGGTCTCTCTCCATAGTAAACTGAGAGGGGACATGATGCTGGTCTCTCTCCATAGTAAGCTGAGAGGGGACATGATGCTGGTCTCTCTCCATAGTAAGCTGAGAGGGGGCATGATGCTGGTCTCTCTCCATAGTAAGCTGAGTGGGGACATGATGCTGGTCTCTCTCTCTCTCCATAGTAAGCTGAGAGGGGACATGATGCTGGTCTCTCTCTCTCTCCATAGTAAGCTGAGAGGGGACATGATGCTGGTCTCTCTCTCCATAGTAATCTGAGAGGGGACATGATGCTGGTCTCTCTCCATAGTAAGCTGAGTGGGGACATGATGCTGGTCTCTCTCTCTCTCCATAGTAAGCTGAGAGGGGACATGATGCTGGTCTCTCTCTCTCTCCATAGTAAGCTGAGAGGGGACATGATGCTGGTCTCTCTCTCCATAGTAATCTGAGAGGGGACATGATGCTGGTCTCTCTCCATAGTAAACTGAGAGGGGACATGATGCTGGTCTCTCTCTCCATAGTAAGCTGAGAGGGGACATGATGCTGGTCTCTCTCTCCATAGTAAGCTGAGAGGGGACATGATGCTGGTCTCTCTCCATAGTAAGCTGAGAGGGGACATGATGCTGGTCTCTCTCCATAGTAAGCTGAGAGGGGACATGATGCTGGTCTCTCTCTCCATAGTAAGCTGAGAGGGGACATGATGCTGGTCTCTCTCCATAGTAAGCTGAGAGGGGACATGATGCTGGTCTCTCTCTCCATAGTAAGCTGAGAGGGGACATGATGCTGGTCTCTCTCCATAGTAAGCTGAGAGGGGACATGATGCTGGTCTCTCTCTCTCTCCATAGTAAGCTGAGAGGGGACATGATGCTGGTCTCTCTCCATAGTAAGCTGAGAGGGGACATGATGCTGGTCTCTCTCTCCATAGTAAGCTGAGAGGGGGCGTGATGCTGGTCTCTCTCTCCATAGTAAGCTGAGAGGGGACATGATGCTGGTCTCTCTCTCCATAGTAAGCTTCAACAAATTGAGCTGTACCGTATATTCTGCCATGGGAAACAGCAGACTGAGAAAAACACGTCGCTAGCAAAAGGGGAGTAATTTATCAATTTATAGTTGGTTTTGTCAGTCATTACTTCAGTGTCCTCATCCATTCACGGCCCTTCCATAAAAACACTACTAAACACCATGTCTGGTTCTGAACACTCCCTCCCTAAATGAAGTGACCCAGTACAACTCTATGCCACCGCACTATATTATTGGCATCAGCCTTTTTGCCCCAGACAAGAATACAGTGGGGGAAAAAAGTATTTAGTCAGCCACCAATTGTGCAAGTTCTTCCACCTAAAAAGATGAGAGAGGCCTGTAATTTTCATCATAGGTACACGTCAACTATGACAGACAAAATGAGAAAAAAAAATCCAGAAAATCACATTGTAGGATTTTTTATGAATTTATTTGCAAATTATGGTGGAAAATAAGTATTTGGTCAATAACAAAAGTTTCTCAATACTTTGTTATATACCCTTTGTTGGCAATGACACAGGTCAAACGTTTTCTGTAAGTCTTCACAAGGTTTTCACACACTGTTGCTGGTATTTTGGCCCATTCCTCCATGCAGATCTCCTCTAGAGCAGTGATGTTTTGGGGCTGTCGCTGGGCAACACGGACTTTCAACTCCCTCCAAAGATTTTCTATGGGGTTGAGATCTGGTGACTGGCTAGGCCACTCCAGGACCTTGAAATGCTTCTTACGAAGCCACTCCTTCGTTGCCCGGGCGGTGTGTTTGGGATCATTGTCATACTGAAAGACCCAGCCACGTTTCATCTTCAATGCCCTTGCTGATGGAAGGAGGTTTTCACTCAAAATCTCACGATACATGGCCCCATTCATTATTTCCTTTACACGGATCAGTCGTCCTGGTCCCTTTGCAGAAAAACAGCCCCAAAGCATGATGTTTCCACCCCCATGCTTCACAGTAGGTATGGTGTTCTTTGGATGCAACTCAGCATTCTTTGTCCTCCAAACACGACGAGTTGAGTTTTTACCAAAAAGTTATATTTTGGTTTCATCTGACCATATGACATTCTCCCAATCCTCTTCTGGATCATCCAAATGCACTCTAGCAAACTTCAGACGGGCCTGGACATGTACTGGTTTAAGCAGGTGGACACGTCTGGCACTGCAGGATTTGAGTCCCTGGCGGCGTAGTGTGTTACTGATGGTAGGCTTTGTTACTTTGGTCCCAGCTCTCTGCAGGTCATTCACTAGGTCCCCCCGTGTGGTTCTGGGATTTTTGCTCACCGTTCTTGTGATCATTTTGACCCCACGGGGTGAGATCTTGCGTGGAGCCCCAGATCGAGGGAGATTATCAGTGGTCTTGTATGTCTTCCATTTCCTAATAATTGCTCCCACAGTTGATTTCTTCAAACCAAGCTGCTTACCTATTGCAGATTCAGTCTTCCCAGCCTGGTGCAGGTCTACAATTTTGTTTCTGGTGTCCTTTGACGGCTCTTTGGTCTTGACCATAGTGGAGTTTGGAGTGTGACTGTTTGAGGTTGAGGACAGGTGTCTTTTATACTGATAACAAGTTCAAACAGGTGCCATTAATACAGGTAACGAGTGGAGGACAGAGGAGCCTCTTAAAGAAGAAGTTACAGGTCTGTGAGAGCCAGAAATCTTGCTTGTTTGTAGGTGACCAAATACTTATTTTCCACCATAATTTGCAAATAAATTCATTAAAAATCCTACAATGTGAGTTTCTGGATTTTTTTTCTCTCAATTTGTCTGTCATAGTTGATGTGTACCTATGATGAAAATTACAGGCCTCTCTCATCTTTTTAAGTGGGAGAACTTGCACAATTGGTGGCTGACTAAATACTTTTTTCCCCCACTGTACTTCATTGTCCAGGGAGTGCGTGTTTCAGTTTTCTTACTCCATAAAACATAGTCACTCGTTAGGTCTGACATGATTGTGTGTGTAATAATATTAGCAGAGCTCAACATGTCAACGGTTGTCATGGTATTAATGATTATTAATGGAGAGAACAAAATGGAGGAGGGGGGAGGGGGGTGAAAATAAGGAGAAAATGAAAATTAGAACATTTTTCTTTGGTTAAGTTTTTATAGTATTTAAAAGGCTACTGTGCAGTACATCAGAGGTAAGAACACAATCAGTAGTGCCACCTCTGTACAAACCATACAGGCAGAGTAACGATTCGGGTTTGAATCCAACTAAGACACCTTTCCCTAATCTCTAACCAAAGTTAGATTTCCTTTTTTCTATTTTCCCAAACACGCCCTTTTACACACACACACACACACACACACACACACACACACACACACACACACACCTTTCCTCTATCCTATTCTTTAATTATTTTACTGGAAACATGGATTCAGTATGCCCAAAGTTGGGTATTTAATGAGTAATTCATTAAGCAATAAGGCCCGAGGAGGTGTGGTATATGGCCAATATACCACGGCTAAGGGCTGTTCTTACACACAACGCAGAGTGCCTGGACACAGCCCTTAGTCGTGGTATATTGGCAAAATACCACAAACCCCCGAGGTGCCTTATTGCTATTATAAACTGGTTACCAATGTAATTAGAGCAGTAAAAATAAATGTTTTGTCATACAGCCCTTCAGCCAATCAGCATTCAGAGCTCGAACTACCCAGTTAATCATTTAGAATAATATTGTGCCACATTATTTATCTTGTCCTATACGGTTAGAGTGTTTTCCACTGAGATGGGAAGGAGCCTGGGTTCTGTCTAACTGCAGATGGATTGGGAACTGTACTGTTTTGATATACCATAAACAAAAAGCAAACTGTAGCGTGACCTACATGACCCAGACACAAAAACAACTAGTTTCCTGTTCTTGACAATGAAGCACAGTTCAGTAAGTTGTCACTTTGCACATACTCAGCAGTCTGAACGCAGTGTGGGGACTGACGGCCATAACTCACTCACTTTAATACTGGAAAGAAACCAACCTACGTTGGCCTGTCAAATGGCTGAGGGCAAAAGGTGGAAAATTCCATCCTCCAATGGCAGTAGACCATGCTGATACAGAGATGACATCATCCAATGTTTGTTTAAAAAGGGCTGACCATCCATCCAGTGTTGGTTTGGAAAGGGATGACATCATCCAGTGTTTGTTTAGAAAGGGGTGACATCATCCAGTGTTGCTTTGGAAAGGGATGACATCATCCAGTGTTGCTTTGGAAAGGGATGACATCATCCAGTGTTTGTTTAGAAAGGGGTGACATCATCCAGTGTTGCTTTGGAAAGGGATGACATCATCCAGTGTTTGTTTAGAAAGGGGTGACATCATCCAGTGTTGCTTTGGAAAGGGATGACATCATCCAGTGTTTGTTTGGAAAGGGATGACATCAGTGTTGGTTTGGAAAGGGATGACATCATCCAGTGTTGGTTTGGAAAGGGATGACATCATCCAGTGTTGGTTTGGAAAGGGATGACATCATCCAGTGTTGGTTTGGAAAGGGATGACATCATCCAGTGTTGGTTTGGAAAGGGATGACATCATCCAGTGTTGGTTTGGAAAGGGATGACATCATCCAGTGTTGGTTTGGAAAGGGGTGACATCATCCAGTGTTGCTTTGGAAAGGGATGACATCATCCAGTGTTTGTTTAGAAAGGGATGACATCATCCAGTGTTTGTTTGGAAAGGGATGACATCATCCAAAACCTGTTGGTTTTTGTATTTACTATATCAGCTTGTTTTCAGTGGCTTTGTATGATCAAATCAAATCAAATGTTATTCTTCACCTGCTTCGTAAACAACAGGTGCAGACTAACAGTGAAATGCTTACTTACGGGCCCTTCCCAACAATGCAGAGAGAAAGAAAATAGAGAAATAATAAAAGTAATAATAAATACACAATGAGTAGTGTATGAGTAGATGGGATCTCTACAATGTGTACTCCTCCTTGACTCTTCTATTTTCTCTCACAGTGAGTAATCAATCTGTCTTACAGTATATACACATATACATATATATATACACATACATATATATATACATACATATATACATATATATACATATACATTACATTCACAGTACCATAAGTACCAAACACTTTTTTGCAGTTCAATAAAGCAATGATATAGCCTACTGTAGCTGACTATTGGATGAGTGCTGGATGCCATGGCCCCATTCAACATGTAAGGCATATTTCTGTTAATAGGACAGAGGAAAGGTGAATGTGTGTGTGTGTGTCTGTGTGTGTGCGTGCGTGTTTCAGAACGAGTAGACAGTGTTGAGAAGACGTCTCACCCGCACCCCAAACACATCTAATATGTTGCGTCAAAACAAGCTGATGTACAGTACCATGCCGTACAAACAGTCAGCTCCTATTATGCAATATCTACTTATCGGTCCGTTCAGTCCCCTTTGACTTTCCTCACATATAGTCAAGTCCACAAACCTGAATATGAATGTTCACACTCTCCAAAGGGATACACTCTTATTGTAGAGGTAACTGGAAATGTGTCCCAAGTGTACTGGTATTGTATTAGTATATAATAATTTCGTATTATTGTAATGTTATAAAAAGCACAGCTCAACACACCAAGACAATACATCAATGTTCATTCTGAGCCCCTCTCTCTCTCTCTCTCTCTCTCTCTCTCTCTCTCTCTCTCTCTCTCTCTCTCTCTCTCTCTCTCTCTCTCTCTCTCTCCCACCTCTCTCTCTCTCTCTCTCTCTCTCTCTCTCTCTCTCTCTCTCTCTCTCTCTCTCTCTCTCTCTCTCTCTCTCTCTCTCTCTCTCTCTCTCTCTCTCTCTCTCTCTCTCTCTCTCTCTCTCTCTCTCTCTCTCTCTCTCTCTGCTACTCTGTTTGAATAAAGCTTCTTTCTACTGCCAACACATCTGGGAGCAGCACAGAGACGGAACACATAAGGATTTGGCTGACAGGTTGGAGTCACGACGGTGCGTTACTACTTACTACAGGAGTGAATATACAGTATCAATCCAACAAGGGACAAGAATACTACTACAATTTGGTTCCTTGATAACTTGAAGTTTATCCTTGGCTTGGAGGAGAGTGGCAAGGTAAAGTCTAGTTTTCAGTAGCATCGGTACTGGGCAGCTTCCTAAGTACAGTACTGCTCTAAGTACTGCTCTAAATACTGCTCTAAGTACTGCTCTAAATACTGCTCTAAGTACTGCTCTAAGTACTGCTCTAAGTACTGCTCTAAGCACAGCTCTAAGTACTGCTCTAAGTACTGCTCTAAGTACAGCTCTAAGTACTGCTCTAAGTACAGCTCTAAGTACTGCTCTAAGCACAGCTCTAAATACTGCTCTAAGTACTGCTCTAAGTACAGCTCTAAGTACTGCTCTAAGCACAGCTCTAAGTACTGCTCTAAGTACTGCTCTAAGTACAGCTCTAAGTACTGCTCTAAATACAGCTCTAAGTACTGCTCTAAGTACTGCTCTAAATACTGCTCTAAGTACTGCTCTAAATACTGCTCTAAGTACTGCTCTAAGTACAGCTCTAAGTACAGCTCTAAATACTGCTCTAAGTACTGCTCTAAGTACTGCTCTAAATACTGCTCTAAGTACAGCTCTAAATACTGCTCTAAGTACTGCTCTAAGCACAGTTCTAAGTACTACTCTAAGTACTGCTCCAAGTACTGCTCTGAGTACTGCTCTAAGTACTGCTCTAAGTACTGCTCTAAGTACTGCTCTAACTCTAAGTAAAATAAATATAATAAATAATATTATAAATATTAATTATAATTAACAAAATAATAAAATAAGAACATAGAGAGGAATGAGACAGAACTGGTCCTCAGTAACACCTATAAAATAAGAACATACAGGCATTTTGAAAGGTTTATCCTGAGCACTTTGGAAAACATTTGTATTCCTATTGTTACTATTTTCTTAAAATCTTTAAAATCTTTTAGACAGTAAAAAAATGCAAATAGTTGTTTTTAACTAATGTTAAAAAATAATGTGTACATAGCTTTTCAGAATCCAAAGGTTCAAACTATTTTCTGGATGATACGGCACATGGCGAGGTTTTACACCTGACTTGATTGACCCTGCTGTCACTCACATAGTCAGTGTCAGAGCCACTGGCGAAATACAATATAGTCTGTATTTTCAGTGTGTAAATGGATAAAACTGAGGGGGCACATGTCATGTGGACACATGCATGACTATGGGCATAATGCCACTGGTTAGTGTGTTCTCTGGTCAGTATATCAGCTGGAGTTAGAGGACATGGTACTGTATGGATAACTGTTCTCTGGTCAGTTAATCAGCTGCAGTTAGAGGACATGGTACTGTATGGATAACTGTTCTCTGGTCAGTTAATCAGCTGCAGTTAGAGGACATGGTACTGTATGGATAACTGTTCTCTGGTCAGTATATCAGCTGCAGTTAGAGGACATGGTACTGTATGGATAACTGTTCTCTGGTCAGTATATCAGCTGCAGTTAGAGGACATGGTACTGTATGGATAACTGTTCTCTGGTCAGTATATCAGCTGGAGTTAGAGGACATGGTACTGTATGGATAACTGTTCTCTGGTCAGTATATCAGCTGCAGTTAGAGGACATGGTACTGTATGGATAACTGTTCTCTGGTCAGTATATCAGCTGCAGTTAGATGACATGGTACTGTATGGATAACTGTTCTCTGGTCAGTATATCAGCTGCAGTTAGATGACATGGTACTGTATGGATAACTGTTCTCTGGTCAGTATATCAGCTGCAGTTAAATGACATGGTACTGTACACTTGTAGTCCCTTTGCTATCCAACACAGTCCTATGTCATTTCTGACAGAGGCAGAAGGCAGCCAAATTGAAATTAGACATAGTAATACGATAAATACAATGAAGGATTTGGATCTTACTTTGAGAGGATGTGTCACAAAGTTTTCTGTCTGATTGAATATTTTCTGCTTTGATTGAACATTGATTGGTTGAATAGAATTGTTAGCTGCAGTTTTCAGCATGTATCTGCTGTGGCCTTTGAACAGTTCTAGAATGCACGGTGTCATAGTTTGAACAGTTTTAGAATGCACTGTGTCATAGTTTGAACCGTTTTAGAATGCACTGTGTCATAGTTTGAACAGTTTTAGAATGCACTGTGTCATAGTTTGAACAGTTCTAGAATGCACGGTGTCATAGTTTGAACAGTTTTAGAATGCACTGTGTCATAGTTTGAACAGTTTTAGAATGCACTGTGTCATAGTTTGAACAGTTTTAGAATGCACTGTGTCATAGTTTGAACAGTTTTAGAATGCACTGTGTCATAGTTTGAACAGTTCTAGAATGCACTGTGCCATAGTTTGAACAGTTCTAGAATGCACGGTGGTCAGGACTATGGACAGCGTCTTCATCCCTACCATAAGAACAGAGACACATTCCTGAAAGTGATGCTTTGTTAAGACACAGCGTGAATGATCTATTGTTCCTCACCATGAAGTCAGAAAATGTAGATGCTACGGTATACTGTAAACTGAACGTGTGTGTGTGTGCCTCCCGTGTACGTGTGTGTGTGCCATGCATGTATACATCTATGTACAAGTGTCCATCTGTGTGTACGTACACACCCACATACTGTGCGCATCCACTTACATACCTGAATTGGGTGTGTGTTCACCCCGGCATGTGTGATTGGGCAGTGGGCATGTGCTGGCTCCCATGTTCACCAGCCCCGTGCTTGCTTACCCCTCTGAGGGGGCTCTCTTGTCAATGTCCACTCTGTTCTGAAGCCTGGGGTCTTTTGAGACCCAGGCGGGTGTAGGGGCCTCCTCAGGAATACAGCCCCCACGGCCCAGTGTTTACCTTGGCTTCCAGCACACTCCCAGGGCCCTGCATTCATCCAGACTCCCAGGACCCTGCATTCATCCAGACTCCCAGGGCCCTGCATTCATCCAGACTCCCGGGACCCTGCATTCATCCACACCCCCAGGCCCCTGCATTCATTCACACTCACAGCACAGCAGGAACAGACTAGGGCCCGGTTTCCCAAAAGCATCTTAAGGCTAAGTTCATCTTAGAACCATAGGATCCTCCATCTCAACAGGGAACTCACAGGGCTCCACCACAGCAGGAACAGTCCTGGACCTTATTGGCCTCCACTTCAATGGGGAACGGAACATACCACACTAGCTGAATGGCGATACTGTAGAAGGTTTAGAATGCCTATACGGCCACCACTCCAGGCCTGGCTCTCACAGTGGGAGCTTAAATCAGGAAGGTTGGAGGATGGCCTTAAAGGCATATGGATTCATTGGTAGGCTACTCTGTAGAGAGATATAGTAGAGTTAAGTAAATCCAGGGATACGGTTTTGGTTGGCCATTCTGAGTGGTGAGGTTTTGGCTTGAAACAGCATGTGGATTAATTGGTGCACTGTAGAGAGATATAGTAGTTGGCTACAGTGAACCCAGGGATAAGGTTTTGGTTGGCGAAGGTTGAGTGTCTGTGTAAGGCAACTGTGTTAGGGAGCAGCTAGTTCTCTTCAGGGAGGGATTTTCATCACATTCTGGAAAGGCCTCCCTTTTGTGAATTTAGCATTAGGCAGTGGTAGAAAACGTACTCAATTTTCATACTTGAGTAAAAGTAAAGATACCTTAGTAGAAAATGACTCAAGTAAAAGTGAAAGTCACCCAGTAAAATACTACTTGAGTAAAAGTCTAAAAGTATTTAGTTTTAAATATACTTAAGTATCAAAAGTAAATGTAATCGCAAAAATATACTTAAGTATAAATCATTTAAAATTCCTTATATTAAGCAAACCAGACGGCACCATTTTCATGTTTATTTATTTATAGAAAGCCAGGGGCACGCTCCAACACTCAGACATAATTTACAAACTAATCGTGTGTGTTTCGTGAGTCCGCCAGATCAGAGGCAGTAGGGATGACCAGGGATGTTCTCTTGATAAGTGTGTGAATTGGACCATCTTCCTGTCCTGCTAAGCATTCAAAATATAACGAGTACTTTTGGGTGTCAGGGCAAATGTATGGAGTAAAAAGTACATACTTTTCTTTAGGAATGTAGTGAAGAAAAAGTAAAAGTTGTCAAAAATATAAATAGTAAAGTAAAGTACAGATACCCAAGAAAAACTACTTAAGTAGTACTTTAAAGTATTTTTACTTAAGTACTTTACACCACTGGCGTTAGGGTTTAAGTTTCCTTGGCTTGTAGTTGTGCGGTACTTGCATTCAAATCAACAACAAAAAAATCTACTCAGACGTTCAGAGCTACATCTAGATCAGTTGGAATGCTGGGATCAAATCATTGGAGGGTTGGATCCACCAATCATCATTTCAGACATCAAAACACAATAGGGCTATTATGACCTAAGCATACACTTGTGGATGTTGAATCTAAATGTGTTCCTCTATATCAGGCAAACAAAGCCCCTCTCCTTCTAGGTTCTAGAGAGATAGATTTTCTCTGAGTTCCTGAGAAAGTAGCTGTCCTAAAAAAAAAGTACAGTTATAAAGAATATAGCTCATTTTAGGATTCAGCTGGAGGTTTATCTCTGACCTGCGGTTCTGGTGATATGCCATGTCATGTGCCATTTAGTGTTTCCTCTCTAATAAAACCCAGTCAGATCACGAGTAAAACTTTGCGTGAGTGTGTGTGCGAGCTTGTCTAGGAGTGCGACTCAGTGTGGATTTATATTTGTGTGTGTGTTAACATTGTTTGCTGTTATGTCTACAGAGTCACTCCTATGTGTCATACATTTGGGTGGAATGACCTTTGAACTTGGGAGACTAACTTTACTGGGCTCTGAATTTCTCTGAACTCCCTGTAGACTTTAATTTACGTCAGGGTGGTGGTCATTACTTATATTAGTATTTATTGTGGATCTGCCAAGGCAGCAGCTACTCTTCCTGGGGTCCAGCAAAATTAAGGCAGTTATACATTTAAAAAAACATTACAATACATTCACAACAGATTTGACAACATATTAAGTGTGTGCCCTCAGGCCCCATATCTATAACACAAAATCCATGTGTACATGTGTGTATAGTGCGTATGTTATCGTGTGTTTGTATGCATGTGTCTATGTTTGTGTTGCTTCACAGTCCCCGCTGTTCCATAAGGTGTATTTTTATATCAGGGTCGTGAGCATTATCCCCAGGGTCGTGGTCATTATCCCCAGGGTCGTGAGCATTATCCTCAGGGTCGTGATCATTAGGGCAGTAACGGAAAATAATAAAAAAATGAGTGTTTCTTTAAACATTTAAATGAGTGTTTCTTGTTGGACAGGTCCCTGTAGTCCCTCCATATGTCAGTCTATTTCATTTGGTACTTAACGAAGGACTGAGATGAAGGAGGACGTCATGGCAGTAAGGATACTGGACGTAACAGCAGTAAGGATACTGGACGTCACGGTAGTGGAAACCAGAGAGGAAATCAACCTGGGTTACAGTGGCTCACTCTCTCAAAGAGTTACGCAAGAGATATATGGTGTCCAATGGTAGCACTTTAGACTTGCAACCATACTCTAATGTCGATATGGATCTGAGAGTTTGGCTGTTGATCTCTGCCTACTGTGGGTTATAACACAATGTCATTCCATAACCCCTAATATCTACAACCTTTGATTAGACATTTCTGTCTCACCGATGAATCTAGTGCTGAATAATGTGTTGGTGATGAGGAAAAGTATGGGTACAATTAAATGGCAGAAAAGATTCATCCCAGCCCATGTGGAATACCCATGTAACCACAGCGCTTTTATCCACTATCAAAGCAGTCAGTCAGTCACTCTCTCTCTCTCTCAGAGACTACTGTACCCAGTATCTGAGAACCGCTGGAAAACTGCCCTGACTAATTATTAAAAAAATGTGCTGTTAAAAAACACAAATGGGATGCATTGGGTTGACTGGATCAAGCTTTTCCCTCTTCTTCTATCAAGAATTCCTATGACGTATAAATTCAGCAAAAATATATAATTTTTGCACTGAGAACATTTCCTATGCCAGGAACAGAGGGGTTTTATTCATTGATGAACATGTGTGTGGTATTTGAGAATGGCAGAGTGACTTATGGCAGAGTGACTTATGGCAGAGTGACTTTTGACATCATGTTTCCACTTTGCCCAAGGGGCTGGCGTAGCACAGTACAACCAGCCTATACTGTTATACAGTAGACGTTTGCCTGAATAGGATGGGTTTAAAGGAGCTGTGGGAGAATTAAAACCTTTCCCACCAGACCTGTTGGAATCATTCAAACACAGAACAGCAAACGTTTGTTGTCTATAGTCGGATGAACACTCCAAACAGCCTACCCGACCGCTCAGAGGCTTCCGCATGGTCCTAAAGCACACCGTTGCCGTTTTTGTATCACATTCCATTGATAAAACTGGGGGGGGAGGGGGTGACAAATATGCAATTTCAGAATGGGGGGGGGCGACAAATATGCAATTTCAGAATGGGGGGGGGGCATGTCCCCCTCGTCCCCAGTGAAAGTTGCGCCCCTGACTTCACTGACAGTTCTTTCTTCCACAACAGGTCAACCATGATCGCCTTGCTCCTCCTGTGTGTGTCTCTTCCCTTCACCACCTCAACTATATCCTTTGAAGACTCCGGCGGTATGTCTTACATTGCTATTGTTCACTGGCCCTATTAAAATACGATAGAAAATTAGTAATTCCTTCCGCCTTTCCTTGAAATAATCACTGACATAACACAGATAGATAGGTGTAAGAAAAACTTTCCACTCCGCTGCTTTCATCCAATCAGATCCAATCAACATCGAGGAAGGACCAAGGGAAGGATGCTTTGCATTCAAATAGGGAAGGTTACAGTTCTAGCTATTCAGACAGAGCTCCTGTTATATACTGTTCTGTTATATAGTGTACTGTTATATAGTGTACTGTTATATAGTGTACTGTTATATACTGTACTGTTATATAGTGTACGTGTAGCCCACGGGCTACCGCTGACAGCAAATGTAAAAGTAGAAAGGTTTCTAGTCTCTCCAGGTAGGGTTTGGAATAATGCAGGCAGATGACATGAGTTTACTCCACTTTACTGAAAAGAAGCAGGCAGTACGTCCATCATGTTACTTCACTTAGGCAACATCTTCCTGCGTTTGCTACTCATGAGCAGTATAACAGTATAAAGTATCTTCCATCCAAATAGATGCAAACATATTGTAAAAAAACTGAATCTCATACTATCCTCCCCAGATCTCGACAGTACACTGAGTGTCAGTATTCCCGTGGAGGTGCCGCTGCGCCCTCTGATGGGCGCCAAGGTGGTGGTGCCCTGCTACTTCCAGGACAACACGGTCAACGACCCCGGTGCGCCCACTGTCACCCCCCTGTCCCACCGCATCAAGTGGACCTACGTGACCAAGGGCAAGGCCACCCAAATACTGCTGGCGTCAGAGGGCAAAGTTCACGTGGAGACGGAATACCTAGACCGGGTCACCATGGTCAACTACCCGCTGGTGCCCACCGACATCACCATGGAGATCACAGAACTGCGCACCAAGGACTCTGGCACCTATCGCTGTGAGGTCATGCATGGCATCGGGGATAACTACGACTCGGTGGACATCCAGGTTCAAGGTATGCACCTAAACCAAATATCAGGGTTATTGGTGTCAATTCCGTTTCGATTCAGTCAATTCTGGAAGTAAACTGAAATTCAAAATCCAATATTTGTCAATGCTTTGCTTAATTATTATTATTTTTTGTATTATATTATATTATATTATATGGGGAAGAGTATTGTATAATTAAGCAATAATGCATGAGGAGGTGTGGTATATGGCCAATATACCACGGCTAAGGGCTGTTCCACGGCTGTCAGTCAATCAGCATTCAGGGCTCGAACCACCCAGTTTATAATGTGCTATAAAGGTGTGTGAAACTCCTACACAGTAAGAACATATCTTATGTAAATCAGTAGAAAAGGATGAGGATGAATTCCAATTCCAATTGCAAAGCATTGAGAAAAATGTGAATTTGAATTTCAGTTTACTTCCAGAATTGATTGAATCAAAATGGAATTGACCCCAACCGTGTCAAGAATCCTCATACTCATTCTATTATGCACAAGCCAACCCTCTGAAATGGAACAATACTCAATATAATATGACGGTGAGGGTGATGTGTTCTCTCCTCTCCAGGTATTGTGTTCCACTACCGAGCCATCTCGACTCGCTACACTCTGAACTTTGAAAGGGCCAAGGCTGCCTGTATCCAGAACAGCGCCACCATCGCCACCCCAGCCCAGCTACAGGCTGCCTTTGACGATGGCTTCCACCAATGTGACGCCGGGTGGCTCTCTGACCAAACAGTCAGGTAATTGTGGTATACTAAACCGTGCACCGTCATCGCTCGTGACTGTTTTAGGGAAACGATGTTTGATGTGTTGGCACCCAGTGTGGATGTAGAGTACAGTAAAAAGTATGAAATTAGTACAGCCCTGAAGGATTTAGTAGGGATGTGAAATGTTGTTCTAGAGCATGGGTTGGCATTATGCAAAGACATGTTATAACCATTTGAGATTTAAAAAAAAAAAATACTAATTGACGGCATCTTTTTTTCTTTGCCATCTGACGTGATCTACTCAAGGTATCCCATCCATGAGCCTCGTGAGGGTTGCTTTGGAGACAAGGACGAGTTCCCGGGAGTGCGAACCTACGGCGTGAGAGAGGTCAACGAGACCTATGACGTGTACTGCTTTGCACAGAAGATGTCAGGTATGCCACACTGCAGCTGGTCATTATACAAGCTGTTTTGTGGTTCACATAGATAAGCATCACCGTTAAAGTGGGACTGACAGCATTTCAGCAACATTAAATCTTATTAAAATCTGTTCATATACACCCCCCAGGAAGAATATGACACATAAAAAAATAAATAAAAAAAATTCTAACAAGCAAGCACTTAGATAGTCATTTTCATGTTTTCATACTTTCATAGAATGTTTGGCAATGACAGAGTAAGGCATTTGTGAAAATTCTATAGCAATATAGAGTGGGAAAGCGGCTGTGCATTTGGACAATTAATAGACACTGCAGGAAATAAAACCTAATAAAAACATCTGCCTCGTCCAGGACCGGAGTCTACGCAGACTGGTGTGCCATAGCCAATCAGAGATAGTAGGCCTATATGCAAATTATTGATTTATTTAACCGTTATTTAACCAGGAAAAGCCCATTGAGACCAAGAGTCTCTTTTTCAAGGGAGACCTGGCCAAGAAGGCATCAACAATCAATACATTACAGAATTAAAACATACAACAACACAATTCAACAACATGATCCAGCCTAAAAAATGCATTTACACTCCTCTGTAACAGTCTCCCATCAACATTTTTAAATTCATTCAGTGGCACTAACATATCTAACATACCATTATTAAAGGCCTACTACTAGATGTTTCTCTGTTGCAGTTATTTTATTTATTTATTAATTATTAATTAATTGTCAAGCTTTAAAAACCGAGGCCAGACTGCAACATGTTAGTAGCCTAGCTAGGACTGTGGCATGTCTGTACACTTTCCCTCCGCTGCGTAAACGCGACACACAAAAGCAACGCAATTGACGTTGAATTCACAGATGCAAGCGTGTCAGGCTGCAATTTCATAAAGTGGATGACTCAACTGTTGACTCATTTATACTCCCTTGAGTGTCCTTGTTTGACACGCTAGCCTATTAGCCACATTATGACTGACTAGTGATCGTTGCTATTTCGATTGTATTGACATTCCCAGCCTTAGTTAAACAGTTTTCCGTTTTATTTTTTCTCCAAAAAATTGAGTCGTTGAAACTGAAACGGTGCATCCCGAATGGGTTGTGGCAGCAAACGATGTACTAGGCCAGCTGTGACTTACAACCTGATCACAATATTTTTTGGACTACGAAGAAATGTATTGGTGAATTACAGTTGAAGTCGGAAGTTATCACAATTCCAGTGGGTCAGAATTTTACGTACACTAAATTGACTGTGCCTTTAAACAGCTTGGAAAATTCCAGAAAATGATGTCATGGCTTTAGAAGCTTCTGATAGGCTAATTGACATCATTTGAGTCAATTGGAGGTGTACCTGTGGATGTATTTCAAGGCCTACCTTCAAACTCAGTGCCTCTTTGCTTGACATCATGGGAAAATCAAAAGAAATCAGCCAAGACCTCAGAAAATAATTTGTAGACCTCCACAAGTCTGGTTCATCCTTGGGAGCAATCTCCAAACACCTGAAGGTACCACGTTCATCTGTACAAACAATAGTACGCAAGTATAAACACCATGGGACCACGCAGCCATCAAACCGCTCAGGAAGGTGATGCGTTCTGTCCCCTAGAGATACTTTGGTGCGAAAAGTGCAAATCAATCCCAGAACAACAGCAAAGGACCTTGTGAAGGTGCTGGAGGAAACATGTACAAAAGTATCTATATCCACAGTAAAATGAGTCCTATATCGACATAACCTGAAAGGCCGCTCAGCAAGGAAGAAGCCACTGCTCCAAAACCGCCATAAAAAAGTCAGACTACGGTTTGCAACTGCACATGGGGACAAAGATCGTACGTTTGGCCATAATGACCATTGTTATGTTTGGAGGAAAAAGGGGGTCGCTTGCAAGCCGAGGAACACCATCCCAACCGTGAAGCACGGGGGTGGCAGCATCATGCTGTGGGGGTGCTTTGCTGCAGGAGGGACTGGTGCACTTCACAAAATAGATGGCATCATGAGGAAGGAAAATTATGTGGATATATTGAAGCAACATCTCAAGACATCAGTCAGGAAGTTAAAGCTTGGTCGCAAATAGGCCTTCCAAATGGACAATGACCCCAAGCATACTTCCAAAGTTGTGGCAAAATGGCTTAAGGACAACAAAGTCAAGCTATTGGAGTGGCCATCACAAAGCCTATAGAACATTTGTGTGCAGAACTGAAATAGCGTGTGCGAGCAAGGAGGCCTGCAAACCTGACTCAGTTACACCAGCTCTGTCAGGAGGAATGGGCCAAAATTCACCCAACTTATTGTCGGAAGCTTGTGGAAGGCTACCCGAAACGTTTGACCCAAGTTAAACAATTTAAAGGCAACGCTACCAAATACTAATTGAGTGTATGTAAACTTCTGACCCACTGGGAATGTGATGAAAGAAATAAAAGCTGAAATCAATAATTCTCTCTACTATTATTCTGACATTTCACATTCTTAAATAAAGTGGTGATCCTAACTGACCTAAGACAGGGAATTTGTACTAGGATTAAATGTCAGGAATTGTTTAAAACTGAGTTTAAATGTATTTGGCTAAGATGTAAACTTCCGACTTCAACTGTATATTAATCATGCATTGAACTGCCTCAATCGATTCTACCAACAATGCCTTACTGTATGTCATGGCATTTTGAGTCAAATATAACCTATTTTTAAAACCTCTTAAAAGTTGGTTTTGAAGCATAAAATGGGAATTTGATATTTTTGACTGATATTATGATTGTCTGATTGTTTCATATGTGCAAAGTAGTTAAAACTCTAGTTCAACCTCTTTAAGTGATTTACAGCAACCACATTCAATAGGTGGACCGAAGTCCAGCTCCATTCCCACAACGGGGTCAATACGAGAACAAAAAAACCCCAAAAAAACAATAGGACTGTTTCTATACTGAACAACAATATAAACACAACATGTAAAGTGTTGGTCCCATGTTTCATGAGCTGAAATAAAAGATCCCAGACATTTTCCATACGCACAAAAAGCGTATTTCTCACAAATTTGTTTACATCCCTGTTAGTGAGCATTTCTCCTTTGCCAAGATAATCCATCCACCTGACAGGTGTGTCACAGATGTCTCAAGTTTGGAGGGAGCGTGCAATTCGCATGCGGACTGCAGGAATGTCCACCAGAGGTCTTGCCAGATAATGTAATGTTAATTTCTCTACCATAAGCCGCATCCAAAGTTATTTTTTGAGAATTTGACAGTACGTCCAACCGGCCTCACAACCATGCCAGCCCAGGACCTCCATATCCGGCTCCTTCACCTGTGGGATCGTCTGAGACCAGCCACCCAGACAGCTGATGAAACTGAGGAGTATTTCTATCTGTAATAAAGCCCTTTTGTGGGGAAAAACTCATTCTACACCCTCCCATGGCTGCGCCCCTGCCCAGTCATGTGAAATCCATAGAGTATGGCCTAATTTATTTATTTCAATTGACTGAATTCCTTATATGAACAACTCAGTAAAATCGTTGAAATGTTGCGTTTATATTTTTGTTCAGTATAGTTGCTGTGTGTGCTGTGGATTACTCAAATCAAATCAAATCAAATTTTATTGGTCACATGCGCCGAATACAACAGGTGCAGACATTACAGTGAAATGCTTACTTACAGCCCTCAACCAACAGTGCATTTATTTTAAACAAAAAAAGTAAGAATAAAACAACAACAAAAAAGTGTTGAGAAAAAAAGAGCAGAAGTAAAATAAAGTGACAGTAGGGAGGCTATATATACAGTAAAATAAAGTGACAGTAGGGAGGCTATATATACAGGGGGGTACCGTTGCATAGTCAATGTGCGGGGGCACCGGCTAGTTGAGGTAGTTGAGGTAATATGTACATGTGGGTAGAGTTAAAGTGACTATGCATAAATACTTAACAGAGTAGCAGCAGCGTAAAAAGGATGGGGTGGGGGGGGCAGTGCAAATATTCCGGGTAGCCATGATTAGCTGTTCAGGAGTCTTATGGCTTGGGGGTAGAAGCTGTTGAGAAGTCTTTTGGACCTAGACTTGGCACTCCGGTACCGCTTGCCGTGCGGTAGCAGAGAGAACAGTCTATGACTAGGGTGGCTGGAGTCTTTGACAATTTTGAGGGCCTTCCTCTGACACCGCCTGGTATAGAGGTCCTGGATGGCAGGGAGCTTTGCCCCAGTGATGTACTGGGCCGTACGCACTACCCTCTGTAGTGCCTTGCGGTCAGAGGCCAAGCAGTTGCCATACCAGGCGGTGATGCAACCAGTCAGGATGCTCTCGATGGTGCAGCTGTAGAATTTTTTGAGGATCTGAGGACCCATGCCAAATCTTTTTAGTCTCCTGAGGGGGAATAGGCTTTGTCGTGCCCTCTTCACGACTGTCTTGGTGTGTTTGGACCATGATAGTTCGTTGGTGATGTGGACACCAAGGAACTTGAAGCTCTCAACCTGTTCCACTACAGCCCCGTCGATGAGAATGGGGGCGTGCTCAGTCCTCTTTTTTTTCCTGTAGTCCACAATCATCTCCTTTGTCTTGGTCACGTTGAGGGAGAGGTTGTTGTCCTGGCACCACACGGCCAGATCTCTGACCTCCTCCCTATAGGCTGTCTCATCGTTGTCGGTGATCAGGCCTACCACTGTTGTGTCGTCGGCAAACTTAATGATGGTGTTGGAGTCGTGCCTGGCCATGCAGTCATGGGTGAACAGAGAGTACAGGAGGGGACTGAGCACGCACCCCTGAGGGGCCCCCGTGTTGAGGATCAGTGTGGCAGATGTGTTGTTACCTACCCTTACCACCTGGGGGCGGCCCGTCAGGAAGTCCAGGATCCAGTTGCAGAGGGAGGTGTTTAGTCCCAGGATCCTTAGCTTAGTGATGAGCTTAGAGGGCACTATGGTGTTGAATGCTGAGCTGTAGTCAATGAATAGCATTCTCACGTAGGTGTTCCTCTTGTCCAGGTGGGAAAGGGCAGTGTGGAGTGCGATAGAGATTGCATCATCTGTGGATCTGTTGGGGCGGTATGCAAATTGGAGTGGGTCTAGGGTTTCTGGGATTATGCTGTTGATGTGAGCCATGACCAGTCTTTCAAAGCACTTCATGGCTACAGACGTCAGTGCTACGGGTCGGTAGTCATTTAGGCAGGTTATCTTAGAGTTCTTGGGCACGGGGACTATGGTGGTCTGCTTGAAACATGTTGGTATTACAGACTCAGTCAGGGACATGTTGAAAATGTCAGTGAAGACACTTGCCAGTTGGTCAGCACATGCTCGGAGTACACGTCCTGGTAATCCGTCTGGCCCTGCGGCCTTGTGAATGTTGACCTGCTTAAAAGTCTTACTCACATCGGCTACGGAGAGCGTGATCACATAGTCGTCCGGAGCAGCTGGTGCTCTCATGCATGCTTCAGTGTTGCTTGCCTCGAAGCGAGCATAGAAGTGGTTTAGCTCGTCTGGTAGGCTTGTGTCACTGGGCAGCTCGCGGCTGTGCTTCCCTTTGTAGTCTGTAATAGTTTTCAAGCCCTGCCACATCCGACGAGCGTCAGAGCCAGTGTAGTATGATTCAATCTTAGACCTGTATTGACTCTTTGCCTGTTTGATGGTTCGTCGGAGGTCATAGCGGGATTTCTTATAAGCGTCCGGGTTAGAGTCCCGTTCCTTGAAAGCGGCAGCTCTACCCTTTAGCTCAGTGCGGATGTTTCCTGTAATCCATGGCTTCTGGTTGGGGTATGTACGTACGGTCACTGTGGGGACGACATCATCGATGCACTTATTGATGAAGCCAGTGACTGATGTGGTGTACTCCTCAATGCTGTCTGAAGAATCCCGGAACATGTTCCAGTCTGTGCTAGCAAAACAGTCCTGTAGCTTAGCATCTGCGTCATCTGACCACTTTTTTATTAACCGAATCACTGGTGCTTCCTGCTTCAGTTTTTGCTTATAAGCAGGAATCAGGAGGATAGAGTTATGGTCAGATTTGCCAAATGGAGGGCGAGGGAGAGCTTTGTATGCGTCTCTGTGTGTGGAGTAAAGGTGGTCTAGAGTTTTTTCCCCTCTGGTTGCACATTTAACATGCTGGTAGAAATTAGGTAGAACGGATTTAAGTTTCCCTGCATTAAAGTCCCCGGCTACTAGGAGCGCTGCATCTGGATGAGCGTTTTCCTGTTGATTAATGGCCTTGTACAACTCATTCAGTGCAATCTTAATGCCAGCATTGGTTTGTGGTGGTAAATAGACAGCTATGAAAAATATAGATGAAAACTCTCTTGGTAAATAGTGTGGTCTACAGCTTATCATAAGATACTCTACCTCAGGCGAGCAAAACCTCGAGACTTACTTAGTATTTGATTTTGTGCACCAGCTGTTGTTTACAAATATACACAGACCGCCGCCCCTTGTCTTACCAGAGTCAGACGTTCTGTCCTGCCGATGTAGCGTATAGCCTGCTAGCTGAATGTTGTCATTGTTGTCGTTCAGCCACGACTCCGTGAAACATAAGATATTACAGTTTTTAATGTCCCGTTGGTAGGATAACCGTAATCTTAAATCGTCAATTTTATTCTCAAAAGATTGAACGTTGGCTAATAGGATTGATGGGAGAGGCAGTTTACTCGCACGCCGTCGGATCCTTACAAGGCACCCGGATCTGCGTCCACGATATCTCCGTCTCTTCCTCACGCGAATGACGGGGATCTGGGCCTTGTTGGGTGTCTGTAGAATATCCTTCGCGAACGCCTCGTTGAAGAAAAAGTCTTCGTCCAATGCGAGGTGAGTAATCGCTGTCCTGATATCCAGAAGCTCTCTTTGGTTATAAGAGACGATGGCAGAAACATTATGTACAAAATAAATTACAAATAACGCGGAAAAACACACATAATAGTACAATTGGTTAGAGGGCTGTAAAACGGCAGCCATCTTCTTCCGGCGCTGTTGTTGAATAGTGCTGACCATGGCGTATCTATCTGTTCGTCTGTCCATCTGTCTGTCTGTTTGTGGTTGTGTATTTGTGTCTGCTCAGTGTCAAGACAGCTCCCTCAGCTCTGAAGAACAGAGTACATAGTCTACACTCCTCAATTAGTTGTCTGTTTCTGAAATTATCTTACATTTACATTTGATTCATGTAGCAGATGCTCTCATCCAGAGCGATTTACAGGAGCAATTAGGGTTAAGTGCTTTCCTCAAGGGTATATTGACTGATTTTAACCTCTTCCCCTAAAACAAGTATTTTTACTGGCATTAATTACTGCAAGGACATTTGCTGCACTTTCATGTCTGTCTGTTTGACTGCCTGCGTCTGTGTTTCTCTGCCTTCCCCCTCCATCATCCCAGGCAGAGTGTTCTACTCCGTGTCCGTGGAGAAGTTCACCTTCTACCAGGCAATGGACCAGTGTGCCAAACTAGGGGCCAAACTGGCCACCACAGGGCAGCTATATCTGGCCTGGAAGTCTGGCATGGACGTGTGTAATGCGGGCTGGCTGGCAGACAGAAGCGTCCGCTACCCCATCAACATCGCGAGGCCCCAGTGCGGTGGAGGATTACTGGGAGTGAGGACCGTGTATCTGTTCCCTAACCAGACAGGCTACCCCTACCCAGACTCCCACTATGACGCTATCTGCTACCAAGGTAACCCAGCCACCAGATTATATCTGAGGACTGCATATACCATAATGCACCACTGTTGCTATCAATCTCTTCAAGCTTGAACTACTGTTTTTGGTCAAGGCACCAAAAAGAGGTCGAAAAGAGGTCACAAGTAAATTGTTATAGTGTTAAAAAAGGAATCACTTCATTTTACAACAAAAAGGCACTGTGGATTACATGTGGTGTGTTAAAACCAGAATGATTTTCAGTAAGACAGAGTGTGGCTTTCACTTCACCTGCTGCCAATGATCTAATTCATAGAGGACAACGGTGCAGTCAAGACCACCCCGTTCCCAGAGGTGGCCACCATCACAGCCAGCCCCATGGTCTATCCAGGGCGTACCACCACCCCTGGAACTGAGGCACGGGGGGAGGTGCTGACCCAAGCCCCCCTGGACACCACCACCATGGCACTGACCTTACCCATCCCACCCAGTGTGACTGACACCTATGCCAAGGTTACCCCGGTCGTGGGGGAAGAGATCATTAGCAGGGTGACAGCTAAACCTGATGTGGGCTTCGAGTTCCCTCATGACAATGACACTGCCATGGCTCCTACAGGTTAGTGGTCTGTGCTGATCAGCAAAATTGTTTCTTACATTTTAGTAAACTTGGTCCTGGGGCCCCGCGCCCCCGGGTGCATGTTTTGGCTTTTGCCCTAGCACTACACAGCTGATTCAAATAACCAACTCATCATCAAGCTTTCATTATTTGAATCAGCTGTGTAGTGCTAGGACAAAAAACAAAACTGGCCCCACGACCGAGTTCGGGAATCCCTGATTCAGCAGACACTCTTATCCAGAGCAATTTATAAGCACAATTAGGATTAAGTATCTTTCTCAAGGGCACATTGACAGACTTTTTCCCTAGTCAGCTCAGGGATTCAAACCAGCAACCTTTCGGTTACTGGCCCAACTCTCTTAACCACTAGGCTACCTGCCAGCAGTAGTTGCTATTTTCAGTTTCAAGTGTAATAACTTAATTTCTATCTTTGGTTCTGTCTGTCTCTTCCCTGCCTTATCTTTCCGCTCTCCCCCTCCCTCTCTCCGTCCCTCTCTATAGGTGTGGTGTTCCACTACCGTGCTGGATTCAGTCGCTATGCCATGTCCTTCGTGGAGGCCCAGATGGCCTGTCAGAGTGTGGGCGCGGTCATCGCCAGCTCCCAGCAGCTACAGGCAGCCTACGAGGCAGGGCTCCACCACTGTGATGCAGGCTGGCTCAGGGACCAGACCGTCAGGTGAGATGGATAGGGTACATCTCAGTAGTCAAAAGGTGGCCACTCAGTAGGGTTGCAAAATTCTGGAAACTTTATTAATGATCCTGGGTTTTCCCAGAAATCCCTGTTGGAGGATTCCTGCATATTCCCTTTTGATTCCAGAAATCCTCTGACTGGGATATCTGAGAAATGTGGAAACATTTCTGTATTTTTTTTTCTTTTTCTTCCTAAAGAGGACAGAAGTATGACTGCTTTCTAACCACACGTTTACCATCAACCCTGACCTTGCTCTCTCCTGTGGTCAGGTACCCCATCCTGTCTCCCAGAGATAAGTGTTCAGGCAACCTGGAGCATGTCCCAGGGGTGAGATCCTACGGCCTGAGACCTGCTACTGAGCAATACGACGTCTACTGCTATATGGACCGCCTCAAGGGTGAGAGACACGGACCCTATTCGTCTTCTGCTGCTTCTTCTTCTTCTACAGACCTTAGTTTCAGATGTTAAGTGATTTCTTCTTCTTCTTCTTCTTCTTCTTCTTCTACAGACCTTAGCTTCAGATGTTAAGTGAGTTCTTATTCTTCTTCTACAGGCCTTACTTCAGATGTTAAGTGATTTCTTCTTCTTCTACAGACCTTAGCTTCAGATGTTAAGTGATTTCATCTTCTTCTTCTACAGGCCTTAGCTGCAGATGTAAAGTGAACCATCACTCCTGAGTAAAACCTCCTGCCCTCTCTTCTCCCTCACTTCCCAGGGGAGCTGTTCTACACCAGTGACTATGACAGCTTCTCCTACGAGGAGGCCGTGGCCCACTGCCAGAAGCTCAACACTACGCTAGCCACCACAGGGCAGCTCTATGCCGCCTGGAGACAGGGCTTCGACAAGTGCCGTCCAGGCTGGCTGCAGGACCGCAGCGTCCGCTACCCCATCCGCATCCCCAGGCCCCACTGTGGAGGTGGCAAGGCCGGGGTACACACCATCTACGCCTTCCCCAACCAGACAGGAGACCCCGACCAGCACTCCAGATACGATGCATACTGCTTCAGAGGTATGCGTTTGGATCTGTTCAGGGTCATGGATAGAGTTACAAAACCCACAGAAGGTTGTGAGAATTACAATCTGTGACAATTAGAGGAATTCTTACCAGATTGTGTAATTTACTTGGAACTCTTGTTACTAAAATGGTCCCTGTTAAATCTCAACTGATTAAGCATACATTTATATAAGGCTCTGTGTCAATCCATTAAGAAATAATGGAGACATCCATTGAGCCATAAGCTTTAATAATGACAAATACAGCCACTGTTAAAAGTGTAACAATTATATTGTGTTGGTTTTCTTTGTTTTGTAGCTGAACGTGTGATTATTCACACTGAAACCAGACTCAACGTTACTGTAGTTGTCGAAGAGGAAATTATCAACATGACAACCAGAACAGATCAATTGACGCCTGGTAATATATCTCTATATTAAGTGTTCTACAGTATTTCTATATCCCAGCTAGTATTTCCTGTACATTTATCCTGCCGACTACGCCAAAAGTAACAGTTTTGCCTCTGTTTCAATCAAAATGCACAAGCTGTATTCTAGTCAATGTGTTAACATTAGATGTTCTTCTTCCTCTGTTCTCTCCATCTGTGGTTTCTCAGTGAGCCCCATCAAGCCACCTGCCTCTGTGGATGTGTCTGGTTCAGCCTCAGCTGATCATTCTGCCAGTGGTAGTGGCAGTGGAACTCCTGGCCAAAGTGGAGACACATCTGGTGGGGCAAGCGGTGAGGGCTCCGGGTCTGGCTTCCAAGTCACCTTCGAGGGCAGTGGACACGTCTTGTCCAGAGAGGGCTCTGGAGATCCTCAGGAGGCGGGAGAGGGGAGCACCACTGTCACCTACCCCCCGAGAGCTGGGTCTGGGGATAGTGGATCCGGGGTGGGGGTGGGAGATTTCAGCGGGTCTGGGGATAGTGGGTCTGGGGTGGGAGAGTTCAGTGGGTCTGGGGATAGTGGGTCCAGGGTGGGAGAGTTCAGTGGGTCTGGGGATAGTGGGTCCGGGGATAGTGGGTCCGGGTTGGAAGTGTTCAGTGGGTCCGGGGTGGGGGTGGGAGAGTTCAGCGTGTCTGGGGATAGTGGGTCTGGGGTGGGGGTGGGAGAGTTCAGTGGTGGGCTACCGTCCGGTGTCCTTCCTCACTCGGGTAGTGGCAGCGGGGTATCTGGGGACCTGAGCGGTAGCGGGGACTCTGTCATCATCATGGTGGATGGAGAGATGGTGGACATCGCCAAACGGCAGCCCACCGGACAGGAGTTTGGACAAGGAGGTGTGGACATCAGTGGCTCCGGAGGAATGTCTGGATCAGGTGGCTTCTTCAGCGGGGATGTGACCAGCACTTCTGGCTCCGGAAGTCCTGACATATCTTTCACACATTCAGGTCTCATTGACCTGACCGATCAGCCCTCGGGAGAACAGGAAGTTTCCGGCTACCAGACTTTCCCCTCTGGTTTTCCAAGCGGTTTCCCCTCTGGTTATCCGTCTGGTTTTCACAGCGGCTCTGGATTCCCATCTAGTGCGGACAGATCCCACTCAGGCTACGAGGTCATCTTCCTGACAGAAGACGGGATGATGGATGTGACGGCACGTCCAGGGGAGCAGCGTCTGGAGCAGGGCCGGGGTTACGTAGAGGTCAGTGGAGACGGCAGTAGCCACCATGAAGGGAGCACCTCGGCCATTGGGCTCTCCCTGGGGGGGTCACCATTTGCAGAGGGCCTGTCTGTGGTGCTGCCGCCTGGTTCTACCATGACTTACCCAGAGTACATCGCCAGTCTTGGCAACACAGGCAATGACCTGGATCTGATGGATAAAGTCCAGGAGCAGGAAGGGCTGGGAGGGTCCACAGAGACGATCTATGTCACTGCACCATCGGCAGTCTTCTCTAGCCCGACGACAGCACCCGCCGTCTCGATGGTGACCCCTGCTGTGGTGGAGGAGCCTGCTTTAGTTTACGGTATGTTGCTTAAAGGGATAGTACCGCAATATTTGATCAATTGGTCATATCTTACCTTAGAAGTGTTCTATAGGGTCAGTAGTTACAGCATCTATACTGAACAAAAATAAAATAAACGTAACATGCGACAATTTCAAAGTTTTTACTGAGTTACAGTTCATATAAGGAAATAAGTCAATTGAAATAAATTCATTAGGCCCTAATCTATGGATTTCACATGACTGGGCAGGGGTGCAGCCATGGGTGGGCCTTGGAGGGCATAGGCCCACCCACTGGGCAGCCAGGCCCAGCCAATCAGAACGATTTTTTTCCCCACAAGACAGCTTTATTACAGACAGAAATACTCCTCAGCACCCCCCACACCCCCCTTCAGATGATCCCACAGTTGAAGAAGCCGGATGTGGAGGTCCTGGGCTGGTGTGTCTATACGTGGTCTGCTGTTGTGAGGCCGGTTGCACGTACTGCCAAATTCTCTAAAACAATGTTGGAGGTATTAAATTATCTGACAACAGCTCTGGTGGACATTCCTGCAGTGAGCATGCCAATTTCCCGCTCCCCCCTCAAAACTTGAGACATCTGTGGCATTGTGTTGTGTGAGAACATTTTAAAGTGGCTTTTATTGTCCCCAGCACAAGGTGCACCTGTGTAATGACCATGCTATTTAATCAGCTTCTTGATATGCCACACCTGTCAGGTGGATGGATTATCTTGGAAAATGAGAAATACTCACTAACAGTGATGTAAACAAATTTGTGCACAGAATTTGAGAGAAATAAGCTTTTTGTACGTATGGAACATTTCTGGGATGTTTTTATTTCAGCTCATGAAACATAGCCCCAACACTTTACATGTTGCCTTTATATTTTTGTTCAGTGTACTATAAGACATTGTTTACTTGTCTTTATCCACCTCATGCTATCAGCTAGTGAACAACTTTCCCTGGTTAGCACATTGTCTAAATCAACCAATTCTTTGTTTGACCCTGCCTCTTTCTAGCTGCTCCTGAACCTTGTGAGCCTAACCCGTGTGGAGCAGGCACCTGCTCTGTGCAGGATGGCATCGCTTTGTGCCAATGCCCAAATGGATTCACTGGAGAGGACTGCAGCAGACGTGAGTCTCAGTGCCACCGCCATATGTTACGAGATGTATTGACATTGTCCACATATCTATTAAAGATATTTCACTCAACATTCTCGTATCTCAGTGATCTATCTGTTGTTATTTTCGTGTTTACATGCAAATTAAAGTTGCCATGTCCCACAACGTATTCTGTTAGAGAGGAGGGGGGAGTTGTATCAATAAATCAATAAATATCCAACATTCTACAGTAAATGTGTTCATGTGTCGATCTATCTATCTGTCTGTGTGTGCAGCGGTGCAGGGCTGTGTCGAGGGCTGGGTGGAATTCATGGGGAGCTGCTACCTGCACTTTGCTGAGAGAGACACCTGGCCTGACGCTGAGCAGCGCTGCCAAGAGCTCAACTCCCACCTGGTCAGCATCACCTCCCAACAGGAGCAGGAATTTGTCAACTGTGAGCAAAGAGATAGGATGTGTGCGGCGGTGGTTGTGGTGGTGGTGGGGGGGGGGGGGGGGGGGGGCACAGCTTACTGTTGTAGTAGAATACACAAGGTGCAATTTCGAAATGTGTTTGTGCATCAGCAGTTTGCCTCTTATGTCAGTCAGT
This sequence comes from Coregonus lavaretus, assembly GCF_964263955.1. Classification (NCBI taxonomy): domain Eukaryota; kingdom Metazoa; phylum Chordata; class Actinopteri; order Salmoniformes; family Salmonidae; genus Coregonus; species Coregonus lavaretus. The sequence continues at coordinate 7,480,886 of NC_140008.1, forward strand.
GGCTGTCACTCAATCAGCCCATGTCAGCTAACAATTATTTTACATTTGGTGAGTTAGTCTAGTAAATCTACCGACCGGGCAGGCAGGGCATGTGCCCAGGGGGCCCACATTGATTTTGTTAGTCACTCTCACTCAGATATCATATTAAACATGGTCATGGCAAATGTGTAGATTTGCTTGAAGTTAGTTATACAACTGAAAAATGTTCTCTCCACACCCTTGGCAAAATGTGTAGAATTGCAGAAAATGTGCTTCAAAACTGCAACATTTTCTCTCCACCCATGCATGGCAAAATGTGTATAATTGCAGGAAATTAATGTCAAAACGTAAAAACTATTCGCCGTCAAGAGCCACTAAAATGTTTTGCCTGCAAATCTCACTTAGGGTCCCAAAAAAGCCTAGGGTGGGCCCTGTATTTGCATTTGTATTTATTATGACATTAGCAAGGCAGCAGCTACTCTTCCTGGGGTCCAGCAAAATTAAGGCAGTTATAATTATTTTTTTAAACATTACAATACATTCACAACAGATTTGCCCTCAGGCCCCTACTCTACTACCACATATCCACAACACAAAATCCATGTGTACATGTGTGTATAGTGCGTGTTATCGTGTGTTTTTATGCATATGTCTATGCCTATGTTTGTGTTGCTTCACAGTTCCATAAGGTGTATTTATATCTGTTTTTTACATCTAATTTTACTGCTTGCATGAGTTACATGATGTGGAATAGAGTTCCATGTAGTCATGGCTCTGTGTAGTATTGTGCACCTCCCATAGTCTGTTCTGGATTTGGGGACTGTGAAGAGACCTCTGGTGGCATGTCTTGTGGGGTATGCATGGGTGTCCAAGCTGTGTGCCAGTAGTTCAAACAGACAGCTCGGTGCATTCAACATGTCAATACCTCTCACAAATACAAGTAGTGATGAAGTCAATCTCTCCTCCACTTTGAGCCAGGAGAGATTGATATGCATATTATTCATGTTAGCTCTCTGTGTACATCCAAGGGCCAGCTGCACTGCCCTGTTCTGAGCCAATTGCAATTTTCAGAGGTCCCTCTTTGTGGCACCTGACCACACGACTGAACAGTAGTCCAGGTGCGACAAAACTAGTGCCTGTAGGACCTGCTTGTTGATAGTGTTGTTAAAAAGGCAGAGAAGCACTTTATTATGGACAGACTTCTCCCCATCCTAGCTACTGTTGTATCAATATGTTTTGACCATGACAGTCAGTACTCCAAGCAGTTTAGTCTCCTCAACTTGCTCAATTACCACATTATTCATTACAAGATTTAGTTGAGGTTTAGGGTTTAGTGAATGATTTGTCCCAAATTACAATGCTTTTAGTTTTTGAAATATTTAGGTCTAACTTATTCCTTGCCACCCATTCTGAAACTAACTGCAGCTCTTTGTTAAGTGTTGCAGTCTTTTCAGTCACAGTGGTAGCTGACGTGTATAGTGTTGAGTCGTCCGCATACATAGACACACTGGCTTTACTCAAAGCCAGTGGCATGTCGTTAGTAAATATAGAAAAATGTAAGGGGCCTAGACAGCTGCCCTGGGGAATTCCTGATTCTACCTGGATTTTGTTGGAGAGGCTTCCATTAAAGAACACCCTCTGTGTTCTGTTAGACAGGTAACCCTTTATCCACAATAGAGCAGGGGGTGTAAAGCCATAACACATACGTTTTTCCAGCAACAGACTACGATGGATAATGTCAAAAGCCGCACTGAGGTCTAACAAAACAGCCCCCACAATCTTTTTATCATACATTTCTCTCAGCCAATCATCAGTCATTTGTGTAAGTTCTGTGCTTGTTGAATGTCCTTCCCTATAAGCATGCTGAAAGTCTGTTGTCAATTTGTTTACTGTAAAATAGCATTGTATCTGGTCAAACACCATTTTCCCCAAAAGTTTACTAAGGGTTGGTAACAGGCTGATTGGTCGGCTATTTGAGCCAGTAAAGGGAGCTTTACTATCCTTAGGTAGGGGAACTTTTGCTTCCCTCCAGGCCTGAGGGCACACACTTTCTAGTAGGCTTAAATTGAAGATTTAAGAAGATATGGCAAATAGGAGTGGCAATATCATCCGCTGTTATCCTCAGTAATTTTCCATCCAAGTTGTCAGACCCCGGTGGCTTGTCATTGTTGATAGACAACAATACTTTCTTCACCTCTTCCACACTTACTTTATGGAATTCAAAATTACAATGCTTGTCTTTCATAATTTGGTCAGATATACTTGGATGTGTAGCGTTTGTTGCTGGCATGTCATACCTAAATTTGCTAATCTTGCCAATGAAAAAATCATTAAAGTAGTTGGCAATATCAGTGGGTTTTGTTATGAATGAGCCATCTGATTCAATGAATGATGGAGCGGAGTTTGCCTTTTTGCCCAAAATGTCATTTAAGGTGCTCCAAAGCTTTTTACTATCATTCTTTATGTAATTTATCTTTGTTTCATAGTGTAGTTTCTTCTTCTTTTTATTCAGTTTAGTCACATGATTTTTTGCAGTACGTTTTTCAATTCTTCATCAATCTACGGGGATTTAACAATTTTTACAGCAATTTTCTTAATGGGGGCATGCTTATTAGTAACTGGGATAAGCAATTTCATAAATGTTTTAAGTGCAGCGTCTGGTTGCTCCTCATTACACACCACGGACCAACAAATATTTTGTACATCAACAACATAGGAATCACTACAAAACTTATTGTATGACCTCATACACTATATTAGGCCCAGCCTTTGGAACTTTGGTTTTCCTAGATATGGCTACTATATTGTGATCACTACATCCGATGGATTTGGATACTGCTTTCGAACAAAATTCTGCAGCATTAGTAAAGATGTGATCAATACATGTTGATGATTCCATTCCTGTGCTGTGTGTGTGTACGTAATAATTTTTTTGTCTCAGTTGTGAAATGTGTGTTTCTGAAGTGTGTGTGTGACGTGTGTGTGTGTGTGTGTGTGTGTGTGACATGCGCGTATGTGTCATTTATTTTAAGCACAGACATTAAACATATCTGATACATACATGACAGTTCACTGCTCTCTTCTCCATCTAGCTAATGCTCAGGACTATCAGTGGATTGGACTCAATGACAAGGTCGTGCAGAATGAGTTCCGCTGGACAGATGGCAGTCCATTGGTGAGTTTTTCTTTAGTCCAGTTCAGGTATCCCCTCTTATCGCCTCTCCTCTTATCACCTACTTTACTTTGATTTTATGTGCTTTGAAATGGGAAATGCTCTCTACAAATGAAATATAACAATAACAAGAAGAAGAAGACAAAGAAGCAGAAGAAGAATTTAAAATGAGCATTTGACTTGTTAATTCCATTTGGTCCACTTTTCTAATCTAACAGTTCTATTTTGATGTGTTCGCATGCAGGAATTTGAGAACTGGAGGCCCAACCAGCCGGATAACTACTTTAACTCTGGAGAGGACTGTGTGGTGATGATCTGGCACGAGAACGGCCAGTGGAACGACGTGCCCTGCAACTACCACCTGCCCTTCACCTGCAAGAGTGGACCTGGTAGGAGAAGGGTTTAGGGGTTGAGGTTCAGAGGGCACAGCACATTCATTGGGTCAGCTGTCAGTCACTGAGCCAACAGGACAGAGAAATATCGCTAGCCTTGCTTTTTTAAATATAGGGATGTCCGGAGGTGCTAGTCATGACTATGCACCAATCAGGGTTAATCAAGTGTTAAATCAAGTGTTATAGCTGCAATATGTAACTTTTTGGGCGACACTGACCAAAATCCCATAGAAATGTGAGTTATAGATCTGTCATTCTCATTAAAAGCAAGTCTAAGAAGCGGTAGATCTGTTCTATGTGCTCTATTTCTATGTTTCCTATTCTTAAGTTTCGTTTTTGCGTCTTTTACTTTTGGTTTTGTACACCAGCTTCAAACAGTTGAAAATACAATATTTTGGGTTAATTGAAAATATATTTTACAGTGGTTTGGATGGTACAATGGTTATCTACACTATACATTGCTTGTTTTGTCATATAAACTGAATTTAGGAGAACTGTGTTTTAAACCTAATTGTTACCCACAAAAACCTTATTGTTGGCCCTCTCACTTTTTGTAGGAAACACATGGGCAGAAGGAGATCTTGGCTAATTCTTCTGGTTTCCCCTTTCTTCCCAGTCATGTGCCACTCGCCCCCAGAGGTGGACAACGCCAGACCGATGGGCAGCAGAAGAGACCGTTACCCCGTCAACTCTATAGTCCGCTACCAGTGTGACGCAGGCTTCACACAGCGCCACCCACCTGTTGTACGCTGCCTTCCCGACGGGCGGTGGGAGGAGCCTCAAGCGGAGTGCATAGAACGTGAGTCTGACCTGCTCCTTGTTAAGTCACTGGTGTCTCGTCCACTTCCATCCGAGATCAGCGTCTAATAACCTTGCAAATAACATCACACATACTGACAGAGTAACAACACAGGAGATATAGACATCATGAGAAATAACAGGACATCTCTAGGGAAACAAACCAATAACATTACAGTAAAGTACGCGAGATACGAGACACTATGGCAGGCAAACTCAAATCTCAACTTCGAAGCCAGTTCCATTGCTGATGTTCATTCTTCCCCTGTAATCAGGGACTGATTTAGACCTGGGACACCAGGTGGGTGCAATTCGTTATCAGGTGGGCCAGAAAATCGGCAGCCTGACTCCCGAGTGGCGCAGTGGTCTAAGGCACTGCATCGCAGTGCTAGCTGTGCCACTAGAGATCCTGGTTCGAGTCCAGGCTCTGTTGCAGCCGGCTGCGACCGGGAGACCCATGGGCGGCGCACAATTGGTCCAGCGTCGTCCAAGGTAGGGGAGGGTTTGGCCGGCAGGGATGTGGGTTCGTTTCCCACGGGGGGCCAGTATAAATGAGAACTTGTTCTCAACTGGCTTACCTGGTTAAATAAAGGTAAAAAAAAAAAAATTAAATAAAAAAAAAAAAACATGTACGCATTCACTAACTGTAAGTCGCTCTGGATGAGAGCGTCTGCTAAATGACTAAAATGTAAATGTAAATGTACTCCGAGTCCGAACCTCCAGGCTCAGATTTGACCCAATGGAATTTCCTTATTATTTTCCTTTGACGGTTATTCAGCAATATTTTGATGATGTCATCTCTCCCTCAGCCGGCGCCACCCCCAGCAACAGACTACGCAAGACGGCCACCAGGAGACGGTCTAAAACAGCCGACAGTCGGTCACGGAGGAAGCTCCTCTAAGCAGGACTGAAGGGACACACTAAAAGAGAACCAAATGGAGCGCTCATTGATACTCAACGCCATTTTGCCTGACCAAAAAACATAACGTTCCCATCAGGGGTGGAAATGGAAAAAAGTAACTTTGGGAACCCACCAATGTAAAATCCTTGAAATCACTTAAAGCTAATTTTTTACAAAATGATTTAATTCCCCCATTTCCACCCCTGATTCCCACCATGTGTATATATGTGTATATATATATATATATATATATATATATATATATATATATATATATATATATATATATACACACACAGTGAGGGAAAAAAGTATTTGATCCCCTGCTGATTTTGTACGTATGCCCACTGACAAAGAAATGATCAGTCTATAATTTTAATGGTAGGTTTATTTGAACAGTGAGAGACAGAATAACAACAAAAAAATCCAGAAAAATGCATGTCAAAAATGTTATTAATTTATTTGCATTTTAATGAGGGAAATAAGTATTTGACCCCTCTGCAAAACATGACTTAGTACTTGATGGCAAAACCCTTGTTGGCAATCACAGAGGTCAGACGTTTCTTGTAGTTAGCCACCAGGTTTGCACACATCTCAGGAGGGATTTTGTCCCACTCCTCTTTGCAGATCTTCTCCAAGTCATTAAGGTTTCGAGGCTGACGTTTGGCAACTCGAACCTTCAGCTCCCTCCACAGATTTTCTATGGGATTAAGGTCTGGAGACTGGCTAGGCCACTCCAGGACCTTAATGTGCTTCTTCTTGAGCCACTCCTTTGTTGCCTTGGCCGTTTGTTTTGGGTCATTGTCATGCTGGAATACCCATCCACGACCCATTTTCAATGCCCTGGCTGAGGGAAGGAGGTTCTCACCCAATATTTGACGGTACATGGCCCCATTCATCGTCCCTTTGATGCGGTGAAATTGTCCTGTCCCCTTAGCAGAAAAACACCCCCAAAGCATAATGTTTCCACCTCCATGTTTGACTGTGGGGATGGTGTTCTTAGGGTCATAGGCAGCATTCCTCCTCCTCCAAACACGGCGAGTTGAGTTGATGCCAAAGAGCTCAATTTTGGTCTCATCTGACCACAACACTTTCACCCAGTTCTCCTCTGAATCATTCAGATGTTCATTGGCAAACTTCAGACGGGCATGTATATGTGCTTTCTTGAGCAGGGGGACCTTGCGGGCGCTGTAGGATTTCAGTCCTTCACGGTGTAGTGTGTTACCAATTGTTTTCTTGGTGACTATGGTCCCAGCTGCCTTGAGATCATTGACAAGATCCTCCTGTGTAGTTCTGGGCTGATTCCTCACCTTTCTCATGATCATTGCAACTCCACAAGGTGAGATCTTGCATGGAGCCCCAGGCCGAAGGAGATTGACAGTTATTTTGTGTTTCTTCCATTTGCGAATAATCGCACCAACTGTTGTCACCTTCTCACCAAGCTGCTTGCCGATGGTCTTGTAGCCCATTCTAGCCTTGTGTAGGTCTACAATCTTGTCCCTGACATCATTGGAGAGCTCTTTGGTCTTGGCCATGGTGGAGAGTTTGGAATCGGATTGATTGATTGCTTCTGTGGACAGGTGTCTTTTATACAGGTAACAAACTGAGATTAGGAGCACTCCCTTTAAGAGTGTGCTCCTAATCTCAGCTCATTACCTGTATAAAAGACACCTGGGAGCAAGAAATCTTTCTGATTGAGAGGGGGTTAAATACTTATTTCCCTCATTAAAATGCAAATCAATTTATAGCATTTTTTACATGCGTTTTTCTGGATTTTTTTGTTGTTATTCTGTCTCTCACTGTTCAAATAAACCTACCATTAAAATTATAGACTGATCATTTCTTTGTCAGTGGGCAAACGTACAAAATCAGCAGGGGATCAAATATTTTTTTCCCTCACTATATATATATATATATATATATATATATATATATATATATATATATATATATATATATAAAAACACCAAAGCGCATTAGACATGATTTTGTAGTCCGACTGACAATCTCTGAGTGTCACTCTGTGCCTTTGCGAGGGATATAGGGCAGGGGTTCTCAACCTGGTGTACTGGTAATCCTTGGGGTACATGGCCTATCCACAGAGTATTTGGGAAGACTCATGTAAGTCTAATTGAGGGGATACTTTGGGCAGAGCATTATGTGATTTGGGGGTACAGTCATGAAAAAAGGTTGAGAACCACTGATACAGGGGGATATAGGGACGTTCATCTTGTGTCAGCATCATTTAGAAGGTTCATTGGTTTATGGCTGTGTTCAGCCATTGGAGTCTGTTTATGGCTGTGTTCAGCCATTGGAGTCTGTTTATGGCTGTGTTCAGCCATTGGAGTCTGTTTATGGCTGTGTTCAGCCATTGGAGTCTGTTTATGCCTGTGTTCAGCCATAGGAGTCGATGTATGGCTGTGTTCAGCCATAGGAGTCGATGTATGGCTGTGTTCAGCCATTGGAGTCGATGTATGGCTGTGTTCAGCCATTGGAGTCAATGTATGGCTGTGTTCAGCCATTGGAGTCAATGTATGGCTGTGTTCAGCCATTGGAGTCTGTTTATGCCTGTGTTCAGCCATAGGAGTCGATGTATGGCTGTGTTCAGCCATTGGAGTCGATGTATGGCTGTGTTCAGCCATTGGAGTCGATGTATGGCTGTGTTCAGCCATTGGAGTCGATGTATGGCTGTGTTCAGCCATTGGAGTCTGTTTATGCCTGTGTTCAGCCATAGGAGTCGATGTATGGCTGTGTTCAGCCATTGGAGTCAATGTATGGCTGTGTTCAGCCATTGGAGTCAATGTATGGCTGTGTTCAGCCATTGGAGTCTGTTTATGCCTGTGTTCAGCCATAGGAGTCGATGTATGGCTGTGTTCAGACATTGGAGTCGATCTATGGCTGTGTTCGGGCCATTGGAGTCTGTTGATTGGGTGGTAGATCGTTTTGGTCCCTTATGTAATACTCTGACCAGGGTGGAAACGATGACTCTCAAAGAGACGCTGGCCAGGTAATAAAAAGGAATGGATAGTATTATTTATTTGGGAGTCCCAACTGAATGGAGTGGGAAAGAAACATCCCTCCCCAAGACACTAGGGTGACACTGACGGGCAAGAACAGAGCAAAAAAGTGTTTGAGATTGCAGCTGGATACTCTGAAGTCAAGCACATTGTTAAATTTTTATGACAATTAGGATATCTTTTTTTTATTTTCTGTTGTTGTTAGTTTATGTTTGTTAATTAGCTTTTTGTCCTAGTGTTGGACCCTTGGACCAAATAGGAAACAACTCCTGTATGTAAAGAAGAGCCACGTTTGTCTGTTTCTGAATGTCCAACAGTTCCTCCAACTCTGTATGACAATGGTACAGTATTGTGCTGTCATCATGGATCTTTTCCCCCAAATAATTCAGAACATAGAGATGGCTAGAGGGCTCACTAAGCCCAATGGTGGAAAAAGTACACAATTGTCATACTTGAGTAAAAGTAAAGATACCTTCATAGAAAATGACTCGAGTAAAATTGAAAGTCACCCAGTAAAATAATACTTGAGTAAAAGTCTAAAATTATTTGGTTTTAAATATACTTAAGTATCAAAAGTAAATGCAATTGCTAAAATATACTTATTATTATTATTATTAATATGCCATTTAGCAGACGCTTTTATCCAAAGCGACTTACAGTCATGCGTGCATACATTTTTGTGTATGGGTGGTCCCGGGGATCGAACCCACTACCTTGGCGTTACAAGCGCCGTGCTCTACCAGCTGAGCTACAGAGGACCACAAGTATCAGTATACTTAAGTATCAAAAGTAAAGATCATTTCAAATTCCTTATATTAAGCCATTTAAAAAAAAAATACGGATAGCCAGGGGCATGCTCCAACACTCAGACATAATTTACAAACGAAGCAGGGATGTTCTCTTGATTAGTGCATGAATTGGAGCATTTTCCTGTCCTGCTAAGCATAAAAAAATGTAAGGAGTACTTGTGGGTGTCAGGGAAAATGTATGGCGTAAAAAGTACATCATTTTCTTTAGGAATGTAGTGAAGTAAAATGAAAGTTGTCAAAAATATAAATAGTAAAGTAAAGTACAGCTACCCAAAAAAACTACTTAAGTAGTACTTTCAATTATTTTTACTTAAACACTTTACACCACTGACTATGCCTCCTTTTGGCATTAAGAAATTGAAATATTTCTCAACGTCGATTCCAAAGCTGTCACAGAAGCGATCAGTGGCAAAGACAGGAGGTGTGCTCTCTTTCCATCTCTATGCTTCAGAACAATCTAGAGGTGAGAACGCCATGGATACAACTGTAGCTGCATTGCCTTAAGACAGGTGGCGCCATTCCTATACAAAACTGCATTATTTGGCGTAAGACTATAGCTGAGGATTTATGTACGGCATGACAGCGATAGAAGATTTGACTACAGCACATGCAGTGTGGGAACAGGCTAACATCTTACAATCCATGTGACCTTACAATCCATGTGACCTTACAATCCATGTGACCTTACAATCCATGTGACCTTACAATCCATCCGCTAATACACAGACGACCAGACACCTTGTATGGGGCCAATCCTTGAGTGCTACTCTTAGAGAATTAATCAGACGATAGATTCTGTGTTTGTGTTTGTCTGTCTATTTCTCACTGTGAACTCTTTCAAACTACGCTTTCGATATCACATATCAAGCATTCTGATTCATGAGTCCTATCAGATGAAAAATAAACATCTGTTGACCTTATTCACAACCCCAAGTCCCTTTGTGTGCAGGAAGGGAATTATGAAGGGGTTGAATTGGTACTGGAGCACTTGAAAATGAATTGACACCAGTAGCATGACAAGCTGTGAAGGCAAAAAGAAAGTTAGAGAAGGAGGAGTAAGAGGATGTGTTAAGTTGACGAGGATCCTTTTGGGCCGAGACATGTTTAATGTTTGGGGAGCAGGGTCTATACTCAAGCTCCCCACCCACCCGACTCACGCACATTCAACAAACACACTCACAGGACAACACAATGCTCTCACGTTCCAACGTGATGTCAACGTTTGGTGAATGGTTGACTGGTTTATGGGTGTCTTAGTGTAGAGGGAAGTCGCACACGTGCACACACACACACACACACAATAATTGTGTGTGTGAATGTGTATGAGACATAATGTATGGTGTGTGTGTGTGTGTGTGTTTAATAAGTGTTTGAGCACAAACAACATAGCTACTGCACATGTGATAATGTTCATGCAGTGTGTGACAACGTTCTGATGAGGGATTCTGATGTCAACAAATATAAAATAAAATCTGAAATCCTCTTTGTCTGTTCAGTAACTATATTAGACATTAAGAAAGTATGTGTGCTGCAATTGTGATTGAATGTATCCAAGCTATCTTTGATTTAGGTATTGCATTTATATTTATTGCATTTTACATAGTATTATACTGGGTATATCAGTAATCCAACACCTAGCAACATTGACAAGGGGTTCAGATATTTTGGCATAACGACTAAGGTATTGGGTTGGTGGAGCCAGTAACTGTGTGTGTTGTGTTGTGTGTGTTGTGTTGTGTGTGTGCGTGTGGTGTGTGTGCGTGTGTGTGGTGCGTGCGTGTGTGTGTGGTGCGTGTGGTGCGTGTGTGTGTGTGCGTGTGTGGTGTGTGACCCAGCTCCCAGTCCAGTTCAGAGCTACCCTCCCAACATGCAGCTACAGTATTAAGACATTATAAAAAGTGAGGTCTTACAAGAGAGGTACTGTGCATGCAGTGTATTAGTACATTAAGAGGGTCTATCAAAGAGATCAAAAAGCTTATTTTGCTAGCCTCGCCAAGTATCTAACAAGACATTCTCTGATTAAGAATGAGTGCCATTCAAATCAATCCACACCCATATATAAACCAGCGACACATCCCTGACCGTAGCTGTGTGCATAAACTCACTATTTAGAATATCCGTACCCCCTCAAAGTGAACAAACAAGCAAGTCAATATCTCTCTTAGGTCTGTCTCTACAGAGCATACCTTCATCGCCTGCAGGCTCCCCAAACAAGCCTGCCCTATGTGGGCGCATGCATGTGTATGTGTTTGTTTGTGTTCGTTAGTGTGTGTGTGTGTGTGTGTGTGTGTGTGTGTGTGTGTGTACAGTATGTGTGTGTGTGTGGTGTGTGTGTACAGTATGTGTGTGTGTGGTGTGTGTGTGTACAGTATGTGTGTGTGTGGTGTGTGTTCCGCCCGTTTTTTCAAAGCAGGTGTAAATAAAACGTGCATTTTTTGAGGCCTCAGGAATCATACAATTACAGGGACCTCTGTTTGCTCCTTAAGAGATGGAAGGAGAGTACTGGTTTAGTACTGCCTACTGCCTTTCACTCTGTTCAACTCTCTCCCCCTTCATTCAAAGTGCTATGGTTCAACTCTCTCCCCCTTCATTCAAAGTGCTATGGCTCAACTCTCTCCCCCTCCATTCAAAGTGCTATGGTTCAACCCTCTCCCCCTTCATTCAAAGTGCTATGGTTCAACTCTCTCCCCTTCATTCAAAGTGCTATGGTTCAACTCTCTCCACCTCCATTCAAAGTGCTACGGTTCAACTCCCTCCCCTTCATTCAAAGTGCTATGGTTCAACTCTCTCCCCCTTCATTCAAAGTGCTATGGCTCAACTCTCTCCCCCTCCATTCAAAGTGCTATGGTTCAACTCTCTCCCCCTTCATTCAAAGTGCTATGGCTCAACTCTCTCCCCCTCCATTCAAAGTGCTATGGTTAAACTCTCTCCCCCTCCATTCAAAGTGCTATGGTTCAACTCTCTCCCCCTTCATTCAAAGTGCTATGGCTCAACTCTCTCCCCCTTCATTCAAAGTGCTGTGGCTCAACTCTCTCCCCTCCATTCAAAGTGCTATGGTTCAACTCTCTCCCCCTCCATTCAAAGTGCTATGGTTCAACTCTCTCCCCCTTCATTCAAAGTGCTATGGCTCAACTCTCTCCCCCTCCATTCAAAGTGCTATGGTTAAACTCTCTCCCCCTCCATTCAAAGTGCTATGGTTCAACTCTCTCCCCCTTCGTTCAAAGTGCTATGGCTCAACTCTCTCCCCCTCCATTCACAGTGCTATGGTTAAACTCTCTCCCCCTCCATTCAAAGTGCTATGGTTCAACTCTCTCCCCCTCCATTCAAAGTGCTATGGTTCAACTCTCTCCCCCTCCATTCAAAGTGCTATGGCTCACCTCTCTCCCCCTTCATTCAAAGTGCTATGGCTCAACTCTCTCCCCCTTCATTCAAAGTGCTGTGGCTCAACTCTCTCCCCTCCATTCAAAGTGCTATGGTTCAACTCTCTCCCCCTCCATTCAAAGTACTATGGTTCAACTCTCTCCCCCTTCATTCAAAGTGCTATGGCTCAACTCTCTCCCCCTCCATTCAAAGTGCTATGGTTAAACTCTCTCCCCCTCCATTCAAAGTGCTATGGCTCAACTCTCTCCCCCTCCATTCAAAGTGCTATGGTTAAACTCTCTCCCCCTTCATTCAAAGTGCTATGGCTCAACTCTCTCCCCCTCCATTCAAAGTGCTATGGTTAAACTCTCTCCCCCTCCATTCAAAGTGCTATGGTTCAACTCTCTCCCCCTTCATTCAAAGTGCTGTGGCTCAACTCTCTCCCCCTCCATTCAAAGTGCTATGGTTCAACTCTCTCCCCTTCATTCAAAGTGCTATGGTTCAACTCTCTCCCCCTTCATTCAAAGTGCTATGGTTCAACTCTCTCCCCTTCATTCAAAGTGCTATGGCTCAACTCTCTCCCCCTCCATTCAAAGTGCTATGGTTAAACTCTCTCCCCCTCCATTCAAAGTGCTATGGTTCAACTCTCTCCCCTTCATTCAAAGTGCTATGGTTAAACTCTCTCCCCCTCCATTCAAAGTGCTATGGTTCAACTCTCTCCCCCTTCATTCAAAGTGCTGTGGCTCAACTCTCTCCCCCTCCATTCAAAGTGCTATGGTTCAACTCTCTCCCCTTCATTCAAAGTGCTATGGTTCAACTCGCTCCCCCTTCATTCAAAGTGCTATGGTTCAACTCTCTCCCCCTTCATTCAAAGTGCTATGGCTCAACTCTCTCCCCCTCCATTCAAAGTGCTATGGTTAAACTCTCTCCCCCTCCATTCAAAGTGCTATGGTTCAACTCTCTCCCCCTCCATTCAAAGTACTATGCCCAGACTGAGTGGCGCATGCTGTGCGCACACACACACACACAGTGCCCTGCTTGTATGGGTCAGCGTGGCCCCTTTCACCTCTCTTTCCCAGGATCCCTCTGCTGTCAGGTAGTACCCCCACTGTGACACCAGCGCCTTCTAGTGGTGATTATATGAATCAGCAAGAGGATTTATTTAACAAGCAGCAGGGTTGTGTTCATGAGGCACAAAACGGAAGAGAATCAACTCAAAACGAGGAGAGACTACCTGGACAATAAACACACAGTTTTATTTTATGTTGCAAAGTGTTTTTTTTAAAGTTTTTAGTGTGGCCTAATGAACAGGACCTAGCCAGCATTGGCAGGCACACATAAGTGTTAGTATATTTCTATATATGGTGTCCGGGTCAACTCCAGCAAATAGTTACATCATCTATTCAAATGTAAGGTATTGAAAGCAGTTTTGTGTCAGTAATGGACGATTCAGATTTTTTTGGGGGGGTAAAGACTTGAGCATTTCCAATCTCTTGGCATGATTTTATTCATTTGGTAGAACATTTAATTAAACTCATACAACCTGATTAAAAGTAGCATGCTATAGATGGAAGCCTTTAAAACTGAACTCTCTACAAGGTCATTAAAATACTGTCAAATCCCCTTTCCAACATGACACAGTTTATATACCACCACCCATCGTCATCAAGTTCATCACTCAATTTCAAGCCTTATAAAAACCAGACATGAAAAGACATTCTACCACAATGAGGATAATCCAGAAATGTGCCTAAGACTATGAACAGACTGAAATTACTGCAGGAACAGTGAGAGAGCAACACACAGTTCAACAAAACACCAAGGGAAAGAGCTTGGCAAAGCATCATGAGGGGCATTGCCGTGGTTGAACACCTTCCCTGAGTTTAAAATGGAACGACCCTTTACTGTGAGCCAAACCTGGCAACACAACCCTAAATAGCCATTCATTATGCAGTAGTTGTATCAGTGCTGGTTGGAGTCTCAGTGTGACTGATAGTATGTTCAGTATGAGGAGATGAAGACAGTGCAGTAGGGGACAGTTCACTAGAACTATACAGTGGACACTGTGAGAACAGAACTAGCTAATGCTAAGTAGCATGCAGGCTAGGGTTGTGTGACCGTGCACTGTCTGTGGCGAATGGAGAAGTTGACTAGTATAGGCTATCTGTCGTACTGATTTATACTGCTATACTGTGGTTTTCGTTGAGTGGAAGTTGAGGGGGGTTTACCGATTGCAGTAGACACTGTATTTCTGCTGCTGAGGGGGGAAGCCGAAATGACGCACCCCTGGTTCTGAGGGGCCGCAGTTAGGGCGGGCCTTGGCGATGGGGTAACGGACGCTCCCATCGGCCAACCAGCCCGCGTCGCAGAGGTCCAATCCCATGAACCTCCAGGCGGCGTAGAGTTGGCCCACCTTGGCGATGTGACCTCCGTCATCAACGCACGCCGCCACCGCCTCGGTGAAGTTGAACTTCTGGGGTCGTTTCAGGAAGTAGACTGTACCTGTGACAGAAGAGACAGAACAGGAGATAGTAGTACTAAGCATGTGTAAGGAGGGGACCGCTTAAAAGATGTGGAAGGAGGGGACCGCTTAAAAGATGTGGAAGGAGGGGACCGCTTAAAAGATGTGGAAGGAGGGGACCGCTTAAAATATGTGGAAGGAGGGGACCGCTTAAAAGATGTGTAAGGAGGGGACCGCTTAAAACATGTGTAAGGAGGGGACCGCTTAAAAGATGTGGAAGGAGGGGACCACTTAAAATATGTGTACGGAGGGGACCGCTTAAAACATGTGTAAGGAGGGGACCGCTTAAAACATGTGTAAGGAGGTGACCGTTTAAAACACGTGTAAGGAGGGCCCAGCTTAAAACAAGTTTGTCAACTGCATTCATGTCCATTCTTTCACATTTCTCAATTGTCTTGAAACACTTTGATTTTGCTGAAGTGTTTTGTATGTGTTTTTGGAGACCAATATTGACATACACACACACACGCACACACACACACACACACACACACACACACACTGACCCTTGGGGGCGGCTGAGAAACAGAAGGCGTCAAAGCGGTGGAGGTGGCGGTGGTGTTGTCCGGAACTACGGAGACCAGGGGCTAAGTCCACGCCCCCACAGGCCTCCCGTGGTGTGGTGATTGGATACTGAGCCGTCCCGTCAGCCAACCAGCCGGCGTTGCACCAGTCTAGCCCCTCCTCCCAGGCGGCAAAGAGCTGGTCGAAGGTGGCCAGGGTCGAATCCTGCTCCTCACACGCACGCTGGGCCCCCAGGAAGCTGAAATGGTAGCGGCCCTTCTGGGAGTTGTAGGGAAATACCACTCCTATAATGAGGAAAAAGTTAGACATGTTCTATAGGGGTTAAAGTGCTAAAGGATCCAGCAACTGTCCTTGCAGTGACTAATGCCAGTAAAGACACTTGTAAGGACAATATGTTAAAGGTAATTTCAAAAACAGATTGAACGGAGTAGACTGTGTTCTGTTCAGAGCTGAGGGAGCTGTCTCGACACATACACACACAAACACACACAGACCTCGCAGCTCCAGCTCCACCGTCACGCTCTCGTCCTCCAGCCCGTCGATGACCTCACAGCGGTAGCGGCCTGTGTCGTTCATGTGCAGCTCCTTGATCACTAGCGACATGTCCCCTGGCGCAGCCCGACGCAGGCGCACCCTCCCCTGGAAGCTGCCGTAGCTACGGTGACGGTTGCCCATGGCGACCATCACGTCGGTCTCGCGGGTGGTCTTGCTGGCGCCGTTGGTGGGCAGCCAAGACCATTTGACCCGGGTCCGACGGGGTC
Source organism: Coregonus lavaretus (assembly GCF_964263955.1). Lineage (NCBI taxonomy): Eukaryota > Metazoa > Chordata > Actinopteri > Salmoniformes > Salmonidae > Coregonus > Coregonus lavaretus. The sequence continues at coordinate 7,497,121 of NC_140008.1, forward strand.
CGTTGATCTCGGGTTCGTAGCGGTAGTGACAGGGCAGGGTGACATCACTACCCCTGGCCGCCGACACTGAGGGCTGAGAGGACTCCACATGGAGACGGACCCCGTTAAAGTAGACTGGAGAAGACACAGTAGTGACAAGGACACAGGATAGATAAGAGTCATACAGTAGAAACAGGATTGATAAGTCATACAGTAGAAACAGGATTGATAAGTCATACAGTGGAAACAGGATAGATAAGAGTTTTACAGTAGATACAGGATCGATAAGAGTTATATCATACAGTAGATACTGTATAGGGAACAGGTATTTTTCCTGACCATGTGATTAGACCAGAGACCCAAATACACCTGGGTCTGCCTCCAGTGTATTTGGGTCTTCCCAGGTTACCAGACCCTATTTGGAACCCTTGTGAATGTTGTGCCTATGATATCTAACCTGCTCTCAGGTCGTGCAGGTTTATTTACATACAGTGCCTTCACAAAGTATTCATACCTCTTGACTTATTCCACATTTTGTTGCGTTACAGCCTGAATTCAAAATTGATTAAATTGTTGTTGTTTTTTCTCACCCATCTAAACACAAAATCCTCCATAATGACAAAGTGAAAACATGTTTTTAGAAATGTTTGCTAATTTATTGAAAATGAAATACATAAATATCTAATTTACATACAGTTGAAGTCGGAAGTTTACATACACTTAGGTTGGAGTCATTAAAACTTGTTTTTCAACCACTCCACAAATGTCTTGTTAACAAACTATAGTTTTGGCAAGTTGGTTAGGATATCTACTTTGTGCATGACACATAATTTTTCCAACAATTGTTTACAGGCAGATTATTTCACTTATAATTCACTGTATCACAATTCCAGTGGGTCAGAAGTTTACATACACTAAGTTGACTGTGCCTTTAAACAGCTTGGAAAATTCCAGAAAATGATGTCATGGCTTTAGAAGCTTCTGATAGGCTAATTGACATCATTTGAGTCAATTGGAGGTGTACCTGTGGATGTATTTCTTGGCCTACCTTCAAACTCAGTGCCTCATTGCTTGACATCATGGGAAAATCAAAATAAATCAGCCAAGACCTCAGAATTTTTTTTTTTAGACCTCCACAAGTCTGATTCATCCTTGGGAGCAATTTCCAAACGACTGAAGGTACCACGTTCATCTGTACAATTAATAGTAAGCAAGTATAAACACCATGGGACCACACAGCCGTCATACCGCTCAGGAAGGAGACGCGTTCTGTCTCCTAGAGATGAACGTACTTTGGTGCGAAAAGTGCAAACCAATCCCAGAACAACAGCAAAGGAAGTTAAAGCTTGGTCGCAAATGGGTCTTCCAAATGGACAATGACCCCAAGCATACTTCCAAAGTTGTGGCAAAATGGCTTAAGGACAACAAAGTCAAGGTATTGGAGTGGCCATCACAAAGCCCTGACCTCAATCCTATAGAAAATGTGTGGGCAGAACTGAAAAAGTGTGTGCGAGCAAGGAGGCCTGCAAACCTGACTCAGTTACACCAGCTCTGTCAGGAGGAATGGGCCAAAATTCACCCAACTTATTGTGGGAAGCTTGTGGAAGGCTATCCGAAATGTTTGACCCAAGTTAAACAATTTAAAGGCAACGCAGAGTGAGTCCATGCAACTTACAGTGGGGAAAAAAAGTATTTAGTCAGCCACCAATTGTGCAAGTTCTCCCACTTAAAAAGATGAGAGAGGCCTGTAATTTTCATCATAGGTACAAGTCAACTAGGACAGACAAAATTAGAAAAAAAAATCCAGAAAATCACATTGTAGGATTTTTTATGAATTTATTTGCAAATTATGGTGGAAAATAAGTATTTGGTCAATAACAAAAGTTTCTCAATACTTTGTTATATAGCCTTTGTTGGCAATGACACAGGTCAAACGTTTTCTGTAAGTCTTCACAAGGTTGTCACACACTGTTGCTGGTATTTTGGCCCATTCCTCCATGCATATCTCCTCTAGAGCAGTGATGTTTTGGGGCTGTCGCTGGGCAACACAGACTTTCAACTCCCTCCAAATATTTTCTATGGGGTTGAGATCTGGAGACTGGCTAGGCCACTCCAGGACCTTGAAATGCTTCGTACGAAGCCACTCCTTCGTTGCCCGGGCGGTGTGTTTGGGATCATTGTCATGCTGAAAGACCCAGCCACGTTTCATCTTCAATGCCCTTGCTGACGGAAGGAGGTTTTCACTCAAAATCTCACGATACATGGCCCCATTAATTCTTTCCTTTACACGGATCAGTCGTCCTGGTCCCTTTGCAGAAAAACAGCCCCAAAGCATGATGTTTCCACCCCCATGCTTCACAGTAGGTATGGTGTTCTTTGGATGCAACTCAGCATTCTTTGTCCTCCAAACACGACGAGTTGAGTTTTTACCAAAAAGTTCTATTTTGGTTTCATATGACATTCTCCCAATCCTCTTCTGGATCATCCAACTGCACTCTAGCAAACTTCAGACGGGCCTGGACATGTACTGGCTTAAGCAGGGGGACACGTCTTGCACTGCAGGATTTGAGTCCCTGGCGGCGTAGTGTGTTACTGATGGTAGGCTTTGTTACTTTGGTCTCAGCTCTCTGCAGGTCATTCACTAGGTCCCCCCGTGTGGTTCTGGGATTTTTTGCTCACCGTTCTTGTGATCATTTTGACCCCACGGGGTGAGATCTTGCGTGGAGCCCTAGATCGAGGGAGATTATCAGTGGTCTTGTATGTCTTCCATTTCCTAATAATTGCTCCCACAGTTGATTTCTTCAAACCAAGCTGCTTACCTATTGCAGATTCAGTCTTCCCAGCCTGGTGCAGGTCTACAATTTTGTTTCTGGTGTCCTTTGACAGCTCTTTGGTCTTCGCCATAGTGGAGTTTGGAGTGTGACTGTTTGAGGTTGTGAACAGGTGTCTTTTATACTGATAACAAGTTCAAACAGGTGCCATTAATACAGGTAACAAGTGGAGGACAGAGGAGCCTCTTAAAGAAGAAGTTACAGGTCTGTGAGAGCCAGAAATCTTGCTTGTTTGTAGGTGACCAAATACTTATTTTCCACCATAATTTGCAAATAATTTCATTAAAAATCCTACAATGTGATTTTCTGGATTTTTTTTTCTCAATTTGTCTGTCATAGTTGACGTGTACCTATGATGAAAATTACAGGCCTCTCTCATCTTTTTAAGTGGGAGAACTTGCACAATTGGTGGCTGACTAAATACTTTTTTTCCCCACTGTATGTGACTTGTTAAGCAAATGTTTACTCCTGAACTTATTTAGGCTTGCCATAACAAAGGGGTTGAATAATTATTGACTCAAGACATATCAGCTTTTCATTCTTAATTAATTTGTAAAAATGTTTTAAAACATAATTCAACTTTGACATTATGGGGTATTGTGTGTAGGCCAGTGGAACAAAACCTCAATTTAATCAATTTTAATTTCAGGCTGTAACACAACAAAATGTGGAAAAAGTAAAGGGGTGTGAATTATTTCTGAAGGCACTGCGACAAACTGTCTAAGTTAATACCACCCCACCTTAGGCACGGTCAGACTGACCACATTCTGACATAAACAATGGAATGGTCTTGGATCCGACATGTGGATGGGCCCCCCTCAAGAACATTATATCCTTTTCACACTACAGTGCCAATCCAAACCATACTGTGCTGGCGCTAATATTTTCTTTTCACATTCTCTGTTCGGTTTGGGCAACTTTGGTGGATGCGGAATCAGGCCAGCCCAGTACACCGCTGCACGGCTTGGCTCAGTAGTGTGAAAAGGGTATAACAGTGTTCTCTCTGTGTTTGTGGCTTGTATGACCTACTCTCTCCGTTGCCATCGCCGTTCATGATGTCGTGGTAGAAAAAGCCATTGTTGTATCTGGTGGCGGCGTGGCTGGAGACGAGGAGGTACATCCAGACGACCAGTAGGGGGCGTAGTGAGCTCAACATCCTCAGAGTGGAACACTGGATCAACAGGGGATTCATGTCATACAGCCTTCAAAAACACAATTTACGATTGGTTAAATTAATAGACTGGTTCATTCCACTCAATTGTTCCCTATCAAATCACCTTTGTACATTTGTAAAAGTTTGTATATATTTCCTTAATTCATAGGGATTTGGCAGATTTGATTATATTCCAGACAGTTATATGCTGTTGTAAATTAATCTAAAATTCAATCAATTAAATTATTTAATTTGATTAAACTAGATTTTACCTGTTATTAGTTTAACAACTGTGGTCAAATAATGTATTTAATCACCAGTAGAGATCGCTGAAACCTTATTATATTATAAATTAATTATGTCTCTTGGGCAAAGATACTTTCATCTGTGCTTGGAGGTTTACATTTATGACATTCATACCTCCTAGAACAACATAATAAAGTATAATATTTACAAAAGAAAATGTATAAGGAAAAACGATTTACTATTAAAAAGTGTAATATACTTCCCGTATCACCCACAAATCATGATTCATTTGCAAATAAATGTGTCAAATAAATGTCAAAACAATGAGTTGGTGCGGTAAAACAGAATAAGTACAGCACAAAGTCACGAAATCACATATTGTACTTTCATCTTGAAGTATTTGAGAGAGAGAAATCGGAACATTTCTTTTGCACAGTTTAATCAAAGACAAATCAAGTGCAATGATTTAAAAACGGTCTTATAATTAAAAGAACCCGAAATACAGGCTATTGTTCAGTCAGAATATACTTTTTGTCACAACTATGTTTTTAAAATATATATATTAAACTAGACCGTGCAGTAGCCTATGGTTTTCTAATTCTCTCTAACAAGTCTTTCTTCTCTAATCGTCCATCTACTTTGATTGTTTAATCACTTTCAAGTTGTCGGTGGCAAGGTAATTTTTATTCAATTATTTATTTGGCATCACTCAAAACAGTTTAGTTTAACTCGAACCATTCACAGGCCACATTCCAATATCCCAAAGTCATAAAAATAAGACTACTTACAGATTTAACGTCGTGTCAGTTCATGTTCCCCCTGACGTTCCTTTGTGAGATAGCTACACGTCTGGTCCCAATTCTTCCCATTGACATTTTCATGGAGAATAAGAGAGGCGACGTCATCCAGAGGGATCCTCTTGAAATGAACGAAAGTGACCTCATCGTTCGCCCAAAAATCTAATTTAAAAAAATAAGCGGCCATAAGACCATCAAAGCTGCAAGACGTTCAGCCTACTATTGAGTTTTCAGTCATATGGATGCAAACCGACAACAATTAATGTACTTATTGATCTTTATATTATTCCCTTTACTAGCTTACATTGCAGCTGCATTTAAAACGGCATTTTCATGCAATTTTGCTTCTTGCTTTCATTTCCCATATTTATTTTAAACATCAGAGCAACATCAATGAGGATATGTTTCTGGTGACTGAGCATGTACATGAATAGACATTAAATATTTTATCTCTTGAAATGAACCAACTTTGTTTCATTACTTTGAAACATTATATGCCACAAAATAATTTCCTAAATGAATTAACTCCATTTCCAGATTAGAGTAAATATTAGGCCTACGCAAATCCTGACAAATATGAATGCGCTACAGTATCTGTATTCACATGTTCTCTCAATGAGGCTTTGGTTCACGGGTATTCTCCGAAGTTGAAGTGATTTGCGCGATACTGTATTTTGGGTATGGTAAGGCTGATGAAGCATATTCCTTGATTCACGTTTTGCCTCGACCTTGAATAACACTGACAATATTGTCATGTGGACTCATATTTCAGCGGACGGCTGAAATAACAGCAGCAGACGTGGAAAACAAACATAATTCCAGTTCTCCTCAGAGACCTCTGGAACTTGTTGATTCTGTAAATAGTTGAGTGAAGTACAGTGCTATGAAAAAGTATTTGCCCCCTTTCTAATTTTCTCTACTTTTGCATATTTGTGATACTGAATGTTATCAGATCTTCAACCAAAACCTAATATTAGATAAAGGGAACATAAGTGGACAAATAACACAATTACATGTTTATTTCATAAACAAAGCTATGCAATACCCAATTCCCCTGTGTGAAAAAGTAATTGCCCCCTTACACTCAATAACTGGTTGTGCCACCTTTAGCTGCAATGACTCCAACCAAATGCTTCCTGTAGTTGTTGATCAGTCTCATGTCACTGTGGAGGAATTTTGGCCCACTCTTCCATGCAGAACTGCTTTAACTCAGTGACGCGTGGGTTTTCAAGCATGAACTGCTCGTTTCAAGTCCTGCCACAACATCTCAATTGGGATTAGTTCTGGACTTTGACTAGGCCATTCCAAAACTTCAAATTTGTTGCTTTTTAGCAATTTTCATGTAGACTTGATTGTGTGTTTTGGATCATTGTCTTGCTGCATGACCCAGCTGCGCTTCAGCTTCAGCTCACAGACGGATGGTCTGACATTATCCTGTAGAATTCTCTGATACAGAGCAGAATTAATGGTTCCTTCTATTAAGGCAAGTCTTCCAGGTCCTGAGGCAGCAAAGCATCCCCAAACCATCACACCACCACCACCATGCTTGACCTTTGGTATGATGTTCTTACTGTGGAATGCAGAGTTTGGTTTTCGCCAGGCATTACTGGAACCATGTCGTCCAAAAAGTTATTCTGTTGAATCATCTGTCCATAGAACGTTCCTCCAAGAGTCTTGATGCTTTTTTGCAAACTTGAGTCAACTTTTTGGACGAGATGGCATGGCGAATTCTACAGGAGAATGTCAGACCATCCGTCTGTGAGCTGAAGCTGAAGCGCAGCTGGGTCATGCAGCAAGACAATGATCCAAAATACACAATCAAGTCTACGTGAAAATTGCTAAAAAGCAACACATTTGAAGTTCTGGAATGGCCTAGTCAAAGTCCAGACCTAATCCCAATTGAGATGTTGTGGCAGGACTTGAAACGAGCAGTTCATGCTTGAAAACCCACACGCAGTTCTGCATGGAAGAGTGGGCCAAAATTCCTCCACAGCGACGTGAGAGACTGATCAACAACTACAGGAAGCATTTGGTTGGAGTCATTGCAGCTAAAGGTGGCACAACCAGTTATTGAGTGTAAGGGGGATATTACTTTTTCACACAGGGGAATTGGGTGTTGCATAACTTTGTTTATGAAATAAATGAAATAAATATGTAATTGTTGTGTTATTTGTTCACACAGTGGGGAGAACAAGTATTTGATACACTGCCGATTTTGCAGGTTTTCCTACTTACAAAGCATGTAGAGGTCTGTAATTTTTATCATAGGTACACTTCAACTGTGAGAGACGGAATCTAAAACAAAAATCCAGAAAATCACATTGTATGATTTTTAAGTAATTAATTTGCATTTTATTGCATGACATAAGTATTTGATAAATCAGAAAAGCAGAACTTAATATTTGGTACAGAAACCTTTGTTTGCAATTACAGAGGTCATACGTTTCCTGTAGGTCTTGACCAGGTTTGCACACACTGCACTGTTCCCTTTATCTAATATTAGGTTTTGGTTGAAGACCTGATAACATTCAGTATCACAAATATGCAAAAGTAGAGAAAATTATAAAGGGGGGCAAATTCTTTTTCATAGCACTGTCCATGTATCACCGTGAAAATGTGGGATGTTTTCCTCCTTGATTCACATGCTAAGCCCCATAGGGAATTAGAGGGTATGCACTCAAACCATCCTCAACATACAGTGTGGGAAAAAAGTATTTGATCCCCTGCTGATTTTGTACGTTTGCCCACTGACAAAGAAATTATCAGTCTATAATTTTAATGGTAGGTTTATTTGAACAGTGAGAGACAGAATAACAACAACAAAAATCCAGAAAAACGCATGTCAAAAATGTTATTAATTTATTTGCATTTTAAATGAGGGAAATAAGTATTTGACCCCCTCTCAATCAGAAAGATTTCTGGCTCCCAGGTTTCTTTTATACAGGTAACGAGCTGAGATTAGGAGCACACTCTTAAAGGGAGTGCTCCTAATCTCAGTTTGTTACCTGTATAAAAGACACCTGTCCACAGAAGCAATCAATCAATCAGATTCCAAACTCTCCACCATGGCCAAGACCAAAGAGCTCCCCAAGGATGTCAGGGACAAGATTGTAGACCTACACAAGGCTGGAATGGGCTACAAGACCATCGCCAAGCAGCTTGGTGAGAAGGTGACAACAGTTGGTGTGATTATTCGCAAATGAAAGAAACACAAAATAACTGTCAATCTCCCTCGGCCTGGGGCTCCATGCAAGATCTCACCTCGTGGAGTTGCAATGATCATGAGAACGGTGAGGAATCAGCCCAGAACTACACTGGAGGATCTTGTCAATGATCAAGGCAGCTGGGACCAGTCACCAAGAAAACAATTGGTAACACACTACGCCGTGAAGGACTGAAATCCTGCAGCACCCGCAAGGTCCCCCTGCTCAAGAAAGCACATATACAGGCCCGTCTGAAGTTTGCCAATGAACATCTGAATGATTCAGAGGAGAACTGGGTGAAAGTGTTGTGGTCAGATGAGACCAAAATTGAGCTCTTTGGCACTAACTCAACTCGCCGTGTTTGGAGGAGGAGGAATGCTGCCTATGACCCCAAGAACACCATCCCCACCGTCAAACATGGAGATGGAAACGTTATGCTTTGGGGGTGTTTTTCTGCTAAGGGGACAGGACAACTTCACCGCATCAAAGGGACGATGGACGGGGCCATATACCGTCAAATCTTGGGTAAGAACCTCCTTCCTTCAGCCAGGGCATTGAAAATGGGTCATGGATGGGTATTCCAGCATGACAATGACCCAAAACACATGGCCAAGGCAACAAAGGAGTGGCTCAAGAAGAAGCACATTAAGGTCCTGGAGTGGCCTAGCCAGTCTCCAGACCTTAATCCCATAGAAAATCTGTGGAGGGAGCTGAAGGTTCGAGTTGCCAAACGTCAGCCTCGAAACCTTAATGACTTGGAGAAGATCTGCAAAGAGGAGTGGGACAAAATCCCTCCTGAGATGTGTGCAAACCTGGTGGCCAACTACAAGAAACTTCTGACCTCTGTGATTGCCAACAAGGGTTTTTCCACCAAGTACTAAGTCATGTTTTGCAGAGGGGTCAAATACTTATTTCCCTCATTAAAATGCAAATCAATTTATAACATTTTTGGCATGCGTTTTTCTGGATTTTGTTGTTATTCTGTCTCTCACTGTTCAAATAAACCTAACATTAAAATTATAGACTGATCATGTCTTTGTCAGTGGGCAAACGTACAAAACCAGCAGGGGATCAAATACTTAATTCCCTCACTGTATAAAACACATAGAAATGCACGCACGCAGGCATGTACACACACACACACACACACCTCTCTTTGCCACCCCACCTTAAAGTCAAGAGCGAGACCCCTACACACGCTACCCTCTGGGGAGAGCCCTGTCTACATCCAGCTGTTATTTTAGTATTCCTGGTGTCTGTTCTTCTAACACCTCAGTAGACATAACAGAAACACTATACACAGCTACTGAGGGAAGGAGGAAAAAGCTGCTGTGAGCCCTTTGAAACCAACAGGATGTCAGACTACAAGCAACTCCCCCCCCCCCCTCCTCTCCCCCATCCCTATAGACAAACCCCTGACCATCTCGCTCCTAGACCCTCACCACACACATGCACACACACACACACACACACACACGAGAGAGAGAGAGACATGCAAGCACAAACACAACCCATCCTTGACCCTCACACCTCTGCTTATTACCCACAGCAGTCTCCCACTGTGCTGGCCTGGAAGACAACCATTTACCTTCCACCATCTCACTGACACAGCCATTACTGCTGCGTTTGAAGAGCCCCAGTCGCTGCTCTTCCCAAAGCCCAGATGAAAGCCTCTGCCTGGGGCTCTGAATACCAGGTCTCTGTGAACTGCAGGGGTGACTGGATCCAGGGGTATAATCTATACCGTCAACAGCGAAGCCAGTTTGTGTTGGATGAGACGACACATACACAGGCAGTCACAAAGATGTGCGCGCACACACACACACACACACACGTGCGCACAGAGCCCAAATGTGTGATTTGACTGAATGACATACGTAGCTCTGCTGTCACATTTGTTGGAACTAAGAGGAGACACTCAGACGTCGGGGGGGGGGGGGGGGGGGGGGGGTCACAAAGGATGTGTCGAGTCAGAGGGTCGAGTTTAGAGGGTCGAGTTTAGAGGGTTGAGTTTTGAGTGCTTTTTTTAAACCTCTACTGGGAAAAAATGAATGTATACAATAACTGACAAAAATGACTCAAGGATCATTCTTTGAGAGACACAAAAATATGTGCTTTGGTGGCAGAACTGGTCAGAAATAGCTGTTTTTCCAGGAGAGATTCCTTCCTGCCATTCTTTGGCCCTGCATTCCTCGCTCTCTCTGGGTTACCAGGTAGTACAGTAAAACCTATTGGTGTAGAGCTGGGTTACCAGGTAGTACAGTAAAACCTATTGGTGTAGGGCTGGGTTACCAGGTAGTACAGTAAAACCTATTGGTGTAGGGCTGGGTTACCAGGTAGTACAGTAAAACCTATTGGTGTAGAGCTGCATTTACCAAACAAGGACCTGGCAACCTACTGGGGCCAGGGGGTAAGAACCTCTCGAACAAGGGGTGTTTGATGCGACACATTCTGAATGTTGCAGATAGAAACAGAATAGATAGAGCTGACACGATTTCCCTCATCTTTCTGACAGACATTCAGATCTGTTCTACACAATAGATTTCTATCTGAATATTCTGTAATAGGGCTCTGTCATAATCGTTTTAACATCCGTCCTCTCCTTCCCTTTGACAGGTGAAAACCATACGGTGGAAGCTTATCATTACGCTGGCTCTCACCCGGTCAGTTCAGAGCAGCTGAGGCGAGGGTGTAAGGAGAGGATGGATTTTTAAGGGCGATGGAGACTGAGCCTATGAGTACAACGACACCAACCTGACAACCTTTACCCCAAATAGTGCGGGCAATGTTGACTAGCGCACTTTTAGACAAGATCAAAAACACCACACCCACATTCTTCCTGTATCTGGTGGCTCCATCCATGTGATACCACTTTGTAGTTGGCCAGTAAACAAAGAGATAGCCATAGGGACAATTAAGGCGAGGGAGATGTGGAATCAGAAGTTTAGAAAAGGTGTGGTGGAGGGCTGGAGGCCAAGAGATCGGTCATTAAACCTTCTCTCAACACAGCTGAAACTGACTGTGTGTTATTTACCTGGTATTTACTCACAAGTTAGTTGGGTAAATGGTAATTACATGTTAATTACCTAATAATTACTCATTTCTTTGGGGTTCATTTAAACAAGCGCCATGATATACTATTTGGTACCATGTAGTTACCAATTGTGTTGAATTCTTTAAAACAAGCAACGAAATATTCCTTATAACCACTTATTTATTTTAAATACAAGTTTAAACAGGATAATACATGCTACAATATGAGCATATTGGAATAAGAGATGTTTATGGAATTACTGCTGTGATTTTGCCAGGAAACCATCCTGATGGGGATAGCTGTGTGAATCTCACTGTATTATAGTCAATGTGTGTCCATCCAGACAAAAGGATTCTACAGAGGACGACATCGGAGGGTTTTCTGAAAGGTGCTGCGGGTAATGATTTAGATAACGCCATCATATAGGAGGGAGAGATTAGCCTTCGGGGCGTAAAAAATGCTAAACAGGCAGATTTACCCAAAGATTTCTGCCCCATTTAATCCTCTCCTTTTGAAATGAAAATGTCTGAAATGGATTCTGGTCTAATGGATTCACGTTACCGTAGGGTTAAAGCTACAATATGGGATTTGTGTTTCTGCCCATATGAATGACCAAAAATGGCAGCAAATATCCCAGATTGCACCTTTAACCCAATACAGGTGAAATTGAGATTTTTAAAAACCAGTTTAGTTACTGTACAATATACAAGCTGTCTGTGTTTAAATCCTTTATTATTTCTGTCTTGAGAGTTACAAAGGCCAAACATAAGGGAATTCTCTTAACACATACACTACCGTTCAAAAGTTTGGGGTCATTTAGAAATGTCCTTGTTTTCGAAAGAAAATCAATTTTTTTGTACATTAAAATAACATCAAATTGATCAGATATACAGTGTAGACATTGTTAATGTTGTAAATGGCTATTGTAGCTGGAAACGGCTGATTTTTTATGGAATATCTACATTAGGCGTACAGAGGCCCATTATCAGCAACCATCATTCCTGTGTTCCAATGGCACGTTGTGTTTGCTAATCCAAGTTTATCATTTTAAAAGGCTAATTGATCATTAGAAAACCCTTTTGTAATTATGTTAGCACAGCTGAAAACTGTTGTGCTGATTAAAGAAGCAATAAAACTGGCCTTCTTGAGACTAGTTGAGTATCTGGAGCATCAGCAATTGTGGGTTTGATTACAGGATCAAAATGGCAGAAACAAATAACTTTCTTCTGAAACTCGTCAGTCTATTCTTGTTTTGAGAAATGAAGGCTATTCCATGCGAGAAATTGCCAAGAAACTGAAGATCTCGTACAACGCTGTGTACTACTCCCTTCACAAAACAGCGCAAACTGGCTCTAACCAGAATAGAAAGAGGAGTGGGAGGCCCCAGTGCACAACTGAGCAAGAAGACAACTACATTAGTGTCTAGCTTGAGAAACAGGCGCCTCACAGGTCCTCAACTGGCAGCTTCATTAAATAGTACCCGCAAAACAACAAAGTGACCCCAAACTTTTGAACAGTAGTGTACATTAACAAAATGAATCAAATCCAGTCAAAATACTGTAAGATGTAAAGTACACTACCGGTCAAAAGTTTGGACACACCTACTCATTCAAGGGTTTTTCTTTATTTTTACTATTTTCTACATTGTAGAATAATAGTGAAGACATCAAAACTATGAAATAACACATATGGAATCATGTAGTAACCAAAAAAAGTGTTAAACAAATCTAAATATATATTTTATATTTGCAATTCTTCAAATAGCCACCCTTTGCCTTGATGACAGCTTTGCACACTCTTGGCGTTCTCTCAACAAGCTTCATGAGGAAGTCACCTGGAATGCATTTCAATTAACAGGTGTGCCTTCTTAAAAGTTAATTTGAGGAATGTATTTCCTTCTTAATGCGTTTGAGCCAAATCAGTTGTGTTGTGACAAGGTAGATAGGCCTATTTGGTAAAATACCAATTCCATATGGCAAGAACAGCTCAAATGAGCAAAGAGAAACGACAATCCATCATTACTTTAAGACATAAAGGTCAGTCAATAGGGAAAATGTCAAGAACTTTGAAAGTTTCTTCAAGTGCAGTCGCAAAAGCCATCAAGCGCTATGATGAAACTGTCTCATGAGGACCGCCACAGGAATGGAAGACCCAGAGTTACCTCTGCTGCAGAGGTCTGGAGTCCAAATTTGAGATTTTTGGTTCCAACCACCGTGTCTTTATGAGACGCGGTGTGGGTGAACGTATGATCTCCGCATGCATGTTTCCCACCGTGAAGCATGGAGGAGGTGGTGTGATGGTGCTTTGCTGGTGACACTGTCAGTGATTTATTTAGAATTCAAGGCACTCTTTAACAGCATGGCTACCACAGCATTCTGCAGCGATACGCCATCCCATCTGGTTTGCGCTTAGTGAGACTATCATTTGTTTTTCAACAGGACAATGACCCAACACACCTCCAGGCTGTGTAAGGGCTATTTGACCAAGAAGGAGAGTAATGGAGTGCTGCATCAGATGACCTGGCCTCCACAATCCCCCGACCTTAACCAAATTGAGATGGTTTGGGATGAGTCGGACGACAGAGTGAAGGAAAAGCAGCATGTGGGAACTCCTTCAAGACTGTTGGAAAAGCATTCCAGGTGAAGCTGGTTGAGAGAATGCCAAGAGTGTGCAAAGCTATCATCAAGGCAAAGGGTGGCTATTTGAAGAATCTCAAATATAAAATATATTTTGATTTGTTTAACACTTTTTTGGTTACTACATGATTCCATATGTGTTATTTCATAGTTTTGATGTCTTCACTATTATTCTACAATGTAAAAAATAGTAAAAATAAAGAAAACCCCTTGAATGAGTCGGTGTTCTAAAACGTTTGACTGGTACTGTATGTATAACAAATAATATTGAATAAAAACACATCAATTGTATATTTTTTTCATTACTCATAAAACCAGGACATTGTGGAATGAAAGAACAGGAATAACTAGAGTCTGATGAACGATCAAAAAAAAGTGTACAGAGAAAACAATATAATCTAAAACTTCTGTTGGCAAAAATCATAGTCAATACAATGCATGCAGAAGTCAGATAACATAACTGTTTTGAAACAAAGATCATAAATATTTGACAGTGTTTGACACTACCATCCATCCATAGCCTTGCAAATGCGTCGCTGTCCACGTGCATTTAAAGAGGATATCTACTGCCCATGTTTCTAGCTGTTCACGTTTGATTCATATTCATTCATATCAAAACGAATAACTTATTGCACAAGCCCATAATTCATGATGGATCTTTACAATGTTAGCTATGTATGGCCTAGGAGCAATATGCAGATTGCCGGTCATGTCATACGTTCAGTGCAACCGTATAAATCTTTTTTAATTCAATTTTTCTTTTCTATCTTATCAGTGTGGCCACAGCCTTCCAATTCTACGCATAATGTTGGCCCTCTTGTGAGAAATGGATGGCATTTGATTCGTCTGCTGCAAAACATTCCATCTTCTAGGAACAAAGTATTTACATTAGGTAGGATAACCAGCTCAGAAATAAAACTGTGGTGGAAATGTGGTTTTTAGTTGCTATTGTCGGTCAAAGATCTACAGAGAAAATCTAAATTGCTTCCTGATAACTTATGGAAGCCATATATACCGGCTCTCCTATGCAGTGAAACGACAGATTCCTAGTATTACAAATCTTTGTTTTCCAACACTTGTGCTGTCTTGACAACTCCTATGGTTGTGTTTGGCAAGACAGCGCAAACAGATCTGGGATCAGGTTAGAATGGATCTGCCTTGACCTGATAACGACATTTGGCAGCATCATCAACTTGCTAACTCGCTATTTTCTATATTTTTTTTCACTTTATAATAGTCAATTAGTAATAAATGCATTACATTGATTATGCACTGTGAGTTGTGATAATAAAACAATTCTGATAGGACAGACATCACAATCAGAGTACATCGAGTTATAAACACACCACATACTGTAAGGTAGTATTTCTGCACTTTTAGATTCTCTTTGGCAAAAAAACAATCTACCATAATAGAATTCAACTACTTTGGGTTTTTGGAATATCACTTAACGTCACAAGATATACATGCTTTCTATCTGTTAAGTCCGCTACTACACTGAACAACAATATAAATGCAACATGTAAAGTGTTGGTCCCATGTTTCATGACCTGAATAGATCCCGGAAATGTTCCATACGCTTAAAATGTTAATTTTTCTAAAGTTTTCTGCACAAATTTCTTTACATCCCCGTTAGTGAGCATTTCTCCTTTGCCAAGATAATCCGTCCACTTGACAGGTGTGGCATATCAATCAGCTGATTAAACAGCATGATCATTACAGGTGCACCTTGTGCTGGGGACAATAAAAGGCCACTAAAATGTGCAGTTGTCACACAACACCATGCCACGGATGTCTCAAGTTTTGAGTGAGCGTGCAATTGGCATGCTGTCTGCAGGAATGTCCACCAGAGCAGTTGCCAGATAATTTAATGTTCATTTATCTACCATAAGCCACCTCCAACGTTGTTTTAGAGAGTTTACCAGTACATCCAACCGGCCTCACAACCGCAGACCATGTGTATGGCGTCATGTGGGCGAGTGGTTTGCTGATGTCAACGTTGTGAACAGAGTGCCCCATGGTGGCGGTGGTGTTACAGTATGGGCAGGGAGAAGGTACGGACAACGAACACAATTGCATTTTATCGATGGCAATTTGAATGCACAAAAATACCATGACGAGTTCCTGAGGCCCATTGTGAGGCCCATTTTTTTGTTGTGACCAACAGATGCATATCTGCATTTCCAGTCATGTGAAATCCATAGATTAGGGCAATTGACTGATTTCCTCATATGAAATGTAACTCCGTAACATCTTTGAAATTGTTGCATTTATATTTTTGTTCAGTATACTTACTTGAAAAATTGTAGTTAGTAAAAACATGGCTAATAATAAATCATAATGCATTTAGGACTAGTTAACTAAGACTATAAACATGGCAACAAAGTGAAATACATTTGGTATACATTTCCTTTTCTAAAAAAAATCGTATCAAGTCTATGGTCACACGATGAGTCTTCATTAAGCAAGAACAAAAACAAAAAGTTCCAGAAAACATCTTCCAGAGCACTGCAGTGACAGCTAGGAAGCTAACGCTACACATGAGTGTGTTCGATAATACTACTACTGACTTCAGGATGGTCAGGTGAAAACCCTCCATTGGAAAAACATCTCAGCTAAATTAGCTACTAACTGTACATCACCAGCGATGGGTTTTAGGTTCAGCCTTCTGGGCCCGAATACATGAAGCCTCTCACATTAGCAGTGCTGATCTAGGATCAGTTTTGCCTTTTCAAAATCACAATAATGAATAAGATCAGCACTCCTACTGTGAAACTCTGTGAACACAACATGGGCCTGATCTAGGAAGGACAGCTTCGGAATCCATGCACTTCCAGCTGACACAGCAGTAGTCTGTGCGCTCGAGGTACAAGTTGACCTTAAGCACAGATCTAGGATTAGATTGCCCCTACCCAATTCTAGCAGTAACCATTAGCTGGGCGAAGCAAGATCTGACCCTAGATCAGTGGTTTGTACCTCAGTCGGGGCAGGGTTGTGGTGGTGGTGTTTTGCTGCCCTCTACGGATCTGAGCTTGGCAGTGAAGGTGTGGCTCAGGAAGTTTTGGAAAGAAAGGAGGAGCAAGAGGAGGAGGGGGCGGGGAACAAGGAGGAGACTTGGGCGGGGCTACTCGTCGCAGCCCAGCAGCTCCATTCGCAAGGTGATGCGCCCGTGCCATGCCCACGGCAGGATGCGGACGAATCGGGCGTAGAAGGGCGGCTCGAACAGGTTCTTCTTGTGGACATTGTTGTCGCTGTTGCCCGGGAAGATCTGGAGGTTGGGGAGCAGAATCACACGCAGAGACACACGGGAGTTAGTTAGTTAGCTAGCTGGTTAGACTGAACATCCATCATGGAATTTATAGAACATCGTGAAATCTATGACACATATCTCATGGCAACGGTTGTTTGAGGTTCTGTTTATTGTGTAAAAAAATAAAAAAGGAGTAAATTACAATTGGGAAAGAAAAAACTTAATTTAATAGCTTTAATTTGGTCCATATTCCTACACAGCCACACATTGGGTAAATTCATCTTGGGCTCACTTCTTTGGATGCAAGATGCAAAAAACCGACCTTGTCTGTGCTGGTGACATCGTCCTTGACTATGCTCCAGAACTGTCCATCGTCACTGTAGGCCACCTTGAAGGCAGAGACAAACTGGACCGCCCCAAAGTCCTTGGCCCCCTGGGTTATAATACCTGTGATTCTCTTGGGGGACTCCAGGTCTACCTGTTACAGAAGGAGAATGGGTCAGAACAAGCAGGACTCCAGGTCTACCTGTTACAGAAGCAGAATGGGTCAGAACAAGCAGGACTCCAGGTCTACCTGTTCCAGACGGAGAATGGGTCAGAACAAGCAGGACTCCAGGTCTACCTGTTCCAGAAGGAGAATGGGTCAGAACAAGCAGGACTCCAGGTCTACCTGTTCCAGAAGGAGAATGGGTCAGAACAAGCAGGACTCCAGGTCTACCTGTTACAGAAGCAGAATGGGTCAGAACAAGCAGGACTCCAGGTCTACCTGTTCCAGAAGGAGAATGGGTCAGAACAAGCAGGACTCCAGGTCTACCTGTTCCAGACGGAGAATGGGTCAGAACAAGCAGGACTCCAGGTCTACCTGTTCCAGAAGGAGAATGGGTCAGAACAAGCAGGACTCCAGGTCTACCTGTTCCAGAAGGAGAATGGGTCAGAACAAGCAGGACTCCAGGTCTACCTGTTACAGAAGCAGAATGGGTCAGAACAAGCAGGACTCCAGGTCTACCTGTTCCAGAAGGAGAATGGGTCAGAACAAGCAGGACTCCAGGTCTACCTGTTCCAGAAGGAGAATGGGTCAGAACAAGCAGGACTCCAGGTCTACCTGTTACAGAAGGAGAATGGGTCAGAACAAGCAGGACTCCAGGTCTACCTGTTACAGAAGGAGAATGGGTCAGAACAAGCAGGACCCCAGGTCTACCTGTTCCAGAAGGAGAATGGGTCAGAACAAGCAGGACCCCAGGTCTACCTGTTCCAGAAGGAGAATGGGTCAGAACAAGCAGGACTCCAGGTCTACCTGTTCCAGACGGAGGGTTGGGTGCCGGAGTCTGCTCTACATTTACATTTTAGTCATTTAGCAGACGATCTTATCCAGAGCGACTTACAGTTAAGTGAGTGCATACATTTTTCATACTGGCCCCCCGTGGGAATCGAACCCACAACCCTGGCATTGCAAGCACCATGCTCTACCAACTGAGCTACAGGAGGGCTCTAGTGGCAACGCTGGCGATTTCGAACTACACATCTCCGTTACTTGTCTGTCTGTATCCCCCACTACACTGTTCCACCATGAATAATAAGCATCTTGGAGCATCTTGGGCTAACCTAGATAAATCAAGTTCAAAACAAATTGTCAGTAATTTGTCGGTAAAGTAAAACGGTGAGAGAGAATCTTCCAGAACTTTCCCCAACAACACAAATCTCCCTCAGCTATAGCCCCCTCAAAAATTCAAATAGATGTTTTATTGTCACACACCAGATAGGTGCAGTGAAACGTCTAGTTTTACAGGGTCAGACATAGTAGTACGGCACCCCTGGAGTAAATTAGGGTTAAGTGCCTTGCTCAAGGGGCACAACAACAGATTTTTCACCTTGTTGGCTCGGGTATTCTAACCAGCAAACTTTTGGATACTGGCCCAATGCGCTAACCGCTAGGATACCTGCCGCCCACTAAGTGACCCCACCACCCACACCATTTCCCAAAATCCCCTCAACCTCTTGCAGTTACCTGCAGCCACTCAGAGCGTTTGGTGGTGTCCGCCGTCCAGGCGTTGGTCTTGCCCTGCTTGTCCAGCCGAGCGTAGTGAGGCTGCCAGGTGAACGCCTCCATACCCCAGGTGCGGTGGACGCTGGAGGCCGAGATCTGGCGGTCGGCGAGCAGGCGCGACTTCATGCCCAGGGGCTCGGAGCAACCTGCCGTGTTTGAATAAACTGTGAAGTGAGACAACAAGCACCAGCAGGGAAAGAGAGAGAAGTATGATAGACAAGAGACGGACAGGAAAGGCCCAAGCCAGCCAGCCGGTGAGCAGCACAGTGAAAGCACATGGATGATGACAGCCAGTAATGACCAGAGTTGTGGTGAGGTGGACGGAGTAGTGACGGTACAGCCATAGGGAATAGAGTTTGGCCAACCTATCTTCCAGGTTGGCTCTCTGATGATAGAATGCAATTGTCTTGGAGCTTTTGGCGGCCATTTAAATGCTACATTTCAAACTGAGTTGGGCTGAACTCTGAACAGCCCATGTTGCGGCTCTGATGAAGGTGTGCACCAGAGTTTACTGAACTTGGTCCTGGGGACCCCAATGGGTGCATGTTTTGGTTTTTGCCCTAGCACTACACAGCTGATTCAAATAATCAAAACTAAAAACGTGCACCTCTTGGGGTCCCCAGGACCGGGTTTGGAAAACGCTGGTGTAGACAGAGAGAGACGGACAACATACGGCAGCCAACTAGTGGAGCATGTAGGTTAGTTGGACTGAGACGTCAGTGAGTCGTACGCGCACGTCTACATTTTACATGTTAGTCATTTAGCAGACGCTCTTATTCAGAGCGACTTACAGTTAGTGAGTGCATACATTTTCATACTGGCCCCCACCGTGGGAAACAAACCCACAACCCTGGCGTTGCAAGCGCCATGCTCTACCAACTGAGCTACAGTAGGACCAGCATCATGCGTGCCCAAGCTTGTCGACCGAGTCACATTTACTGTATGTTGGGCAAAACATTGAGCCTGCACTTCGCTTAGTGTGTGTTGCAGGATGTTTTTTGTAGCATGCATGTGTGAGTGCAGTACGAGGTACAGGTGGAACCGTGGTAACCAAGCACAACCAGCACAGCATAGCATGCTTTGACAGACAGTCAATCAAAGATGGATCAATTATTTCTGACTACTTTTAAAAACACACAGACACACATCAGTTTCACTTAGCTAAATTAAACCATGCCAGAGAACCCATGGCATCATGATCCAACAAATAGAAAGTACAGAAACTTTATACAGAAAGTTATTGCAGCAGAGAGGACATAAAGGCAGTCCAAAATATATCTACTTCTACTAGCATGGATAAATGTCTGTGATGATCAATATGACTTGGTTACGATCCCCAAAAAACAGATTTATTTACACCATAGATCTCATTGCCAATGTTTCCACCGCAAAAATGTCCATATGGTGTAGATAAATCACTTTTTGGATGTTTTCTTTTCTCAACCAGACAGGACTGATGCAAAGTGGGCAGTATGTATGAGCATCTGGACAGGTAGTGAGTCGGACTGGATCAGACTTATTTCCCACAGTGTCATTTCAGTCAGACCTAAACCAAAAACCTTCATTATCATTTCAGTCAGACCTAAACCAAAAACCTTCATTATCATTTCAGTCAGACCTAAACCAAAAACCTTCCGTATCATTTCAGTCAGACCTAAACCAAAAACCTTCCGGTAAAACTCAAAACCTCCTGTACCATATAACCATACGACACACTGAAACCAAACCCCATTCAGTTTGAGTTTGTTGACGTTGTTATCGGTGTGCGCGCATGCGTAAGTAAGCATGCACGTGTGTTTACCATTGAGCTCACAGCCCACCAGCTCCATGCGTAGGGTGCAGGCCTTGCGGCAGACCACGGGGATGATGCGGAAGTACTGGCTGATGATGGGAGGGTCAAACAGGTTGGTCTTGGTGCCGTCGTTGTCCACGTTCCCCACAAACACCTGGAGAAGTAGAAGAAATTAAGAATATTATATTTGATCTAAAGTGACTTACAGTCATGCGTGTTTACATTTTTCATTCGGGTGGCCCCAGGGGGAAACCGTAAAAGGCACAGTTCACCACCCACAACAAATCCACGCCTTTCATTAATATCCAGGCACCCTATTCCCCTCTAACTCAACTCTGGACCTTGAAGCCAGTTCCACTGCTGATGTTCATTCTTTCCCTGTAATCAGGGACTGATTTAGACCCGGGACACCAGGTGGGAGCAATTAATTATCAGGTAGAACAGAAACCCAGCAGGCTCCGGACCTCGCAGGGTAAGAGTTGAAGACCCCTGCCCTAGACCCTAAATAGAACACTCAAAAAATGTAGAAGATGATCAAATCAGCCATAGTGTGTGTGTGTGTACATCAGAGGATGTGTGTGTGTGTACGTGTGTGTGTGTGTGTACATCAGAGGATGTGTGTGTGTGTGTGTGTGTGTGTGTGTGTGTACATCAGAGGATGTGTGTGTGTGTGTACATCAGAGGATGTGTGTGTACATCAGAGGATGTGTGTGTGTGTGTACATCAGAGGATGAGTGTGTGTGTGAGAGTGTGTGTGAGAGTGTGTGTACATCAGAGGATGTGTGTACATCAGAGGATGTGTGTGTGTGTGTACATCAGAGGATGTGTGTGTGTGTGTGTGTACATCAGAGGATGTGTGTGTGTGTGTGTGTGTGTGTGTGAGAGTGTGTGTACATCAGAGGATGTGTGTACATCAGAGGATGTGTGTGTGTGTGTGTACATCAGAGGATGTGTGAGTGTGAGAGTGTATCAGAGGATGTGTGTGTGAGTCCATCAGAGGATGTGTGTGTGTGTGTGAGTACATCAGAGGATGTGTGTGTGTGTGAGTGTGAGTACATCAGAGGATGTGTGTGTGTGAGTGTGAGTACATCAGAGGATGTGTGTGTGTGAGTACATCAGAGGATGTGTGTGTGTGTGGGGGTGTGTGTGTGTGTACATCAGAGGATGTGTGTGTGTGTACATCAGAGGATGTGTGTGTGTGTGTTTTCACTCACAGAGTCCTTTGTCTGCCCGTCCAGGCGGTACATAGTGTAGGTCCTCCCGTCCAGACTGGACGCCACTTTAAAGGCCTTGATGAACTCAGCTGACCCCATGCGGCTGGCGCCCTGCGTCACGATGCCCGTGAAACGCATCTTCCTCTGCATGTTAATCTGCACAAAGGACAACACACACGGTTTAATTTCAGATCTGCAACTATATTCTAGTCAACATGGTCTACTTTCAGATCTGCTACCATATATATGAGTCAACATTAACAAAGTGAATGTTTCGAATGACTGATTGGTCCTAGAGTCATGAAACCTTCACTGCACATGGAGGGAGATGACAACCTTCAATCTGTATGTAAAAAAGGTCCACGCCGACAACATTAATCAATGCAATGAGGAGAGTCTTGAGAATAAAACACATTTGTCAGAATTAAAGTACACTGCTCAAAAAAATAAAAGGGAACACTTAAACAACACAATGTAACTCCAAGTCAATCACACTTCTGTGAAATCAAACTGTCCACTTAGGAAGCAACACTGATTGACAATACATTTCACATGCTGTTGTGCAAATGGAATAGACAACAGGTGGAAATTATAGGCAATTAGCAAGACACCCCCCAATAAAGGACTGGTTTTGCAGGTGGTGACCACAGACCACTTCTCAGTTCCTATGCTTCCTGGCTGATGTTTTGGTCACTTTTGAATGCTGGCGGTGCTTTCACTCTAGTGGTAGCATGAGACGGAGTCTACAACCCACACAAGTGGCTCAGGTAGTGCAGCTCATCCAGGATGGCACATCAATGCGAGCTGTGGCAAGAAGGTTTGCTGTGTCTGTCAGCGTAGTGCCCAGAGCATGGAGGCGCTACCAGGAGACAGGCCAGTACATCAGGAGACGTGGAGGAGGCCGTAGGAGGGCAACAACCCAGCAGCAGGACTGCTACCTCCGCCTTTGTGCAAGTAGGAGCAGGAGGAGCACTGCCAGAGCCCTGCAAAATGACCTCCAGCAGGCCACAAATGTGCATGTGTCTGCTCAAACGGTCAGAAACAGACTCCATGAGGGTGGTATGAGGGCCCGACGTCCACAGGTGGGGGTTGTGCTTACAGCCCAACACCGTGCAGGACGTTTGGCATTTGCCAGAGAACACCAAGATTGGCAAATTCGCCACTGGCGCCCTGTGCTCTTCACAGATGAAAGCAGGTTCACACTGAGCACATGTGACAGACGTGACAGAGTCTGGAGACGCCGTGGAGAACATTCTGCTGCCTGCAACATCCTCCAGCATGACCGGTTTGGCGGTGGGTCAGTCATGGTGTGGGGTGGCATTTCTTTGGGGGGCCGCACAGCCCTCCATGTGCTCGCCAGAGATAGCCTGACTGCCATTAGGTACCGAGATGAGCTCCTCAGACCCCTCGTGAGACCATATGCTGGTGCGGTTGGTCCTGGGTTCCTCCTAATGCAAGACAATGCTAGACCTCATGTGGCTGGAGTGTGTTAGCAGTTCCTGCAAGAGGAAGGCATTGATGCTATGGACTGGCCCGCCCGTTCCCCAGACCTGAATCCAATTGAGCACATCTGGGACGTCATGTCTCGCTCCATCCACCAACGCCACGTTGCACCACAGACTGTCCAGGAGTTGGCGGATGCTTTCGTCCAGGTCTGGGAGGAGATCACTCAGGAGACCATCCGCCACCTCATCAGGAGCATGCCCAGGCGTTGTAGGGAGGTCATACAGGCACGTGGAGGCCACACACAATACTGAGCCTTATTTTGACTTGTTTTAAGGACATTACATCAAAGTTGGATCAGCCTGTAGTGTGGTTTTCCACTTTAATTTTGAGGGTGACTCCAAATCCAGACCTCCATGGGTTGATACATTTGATTTCCATTGATAATTTTTGTGTGATTTTGTTGTCAGCACATTCAACTATGTAAAGAAAAAAGTATTTAATAAGATTATTTCATTCATTCAGATCTAGGATGTGTTATTTTAGTGTTTCCTTAATTTTTTTGAGCAGCGTATGTCCTAGTTGCAGTTTTATCTGCACTGATATGAAATAACTGACAGGTGAAAGTAATTCCCTTGTAGGCAGCCACAATATATTGCTTTGACCTCTCCCCCATAATGACGTTTCACCTCTCCCCCATAATGACGTTTCACCTCTCCCCCATAATGACGTTTCACCTCTCCCCCATAATGACGTTTCACCTCTCCCCCATAATGACGTTTCACCTCTCCCCCATAATGACGTTTCACCTCTCCCCCATAATGACGTTTCACCTCTCCCCCATAATGACGTTTCACCTAGATCAGTAGATAAGGGAGAGAGACTTTACTATGGAGATACCCTCCTAGACTAGATCAGTAGATAAGGGAGAGACAGATCAGGGTCATGTTCATTAGGAACTGCAGCAGATTATTTTGCAAAGCAGAAAAAAAGCCTCTGTCATTAGACAAGTCCAGGTAGTCTCTTGGTTTCAGTCAGTTTTCATGCCTGAAGAACACGAGCCAGACAGTGGTGTTGGAGCCAGACTGTTGTCCTGTACTGACCTCTATCCAGGGGTTCCTGTCGTAGGAGGCTGAGGTCCAGGCATTAACCAGGCCCTTGTTGTTGAGGCGTGCCAGCTCGGACCCCCAGCGCTGTAGGCCCAGGAATCCGTAGCGCACCGACGAGGCCAAGATTTGAGACTCAGCAATGCCTCCGCCCTCCATTCCCAACAGAGAGATACAACCTGAGGAACAGACAGACATAGGGAAGAAAAACGCACAGACAAGACAGATCAACAGACGCGCTCAGACGCAATGGAAGGAGAACCTAACAGGTAATGTGTGGTGAAAATTTTCTGGTTTATTTCATACAGTATGTACACATACACGCCCCACAAATCTGGCAGACTGCTTCCAACCCATGCGTAGTCCACTGACTGAACTACAGTATCTCCCACCGCTGTCCTACCCGGCCATGATTCAGGCTCACAGAAACATATTGACCGTCTATCTAAAGCACCCAAACTCCTTTACTTAAGAACACCAATATCTCATAATAACAAAAACCCTGGGCCAGCTTTGGACGGCCCCCAAATTACATTAACTTACATTAGCTACGTTACATGAATGTGTTTCTTAAATCACATTTCAGCCTAATGCATTTGATTGCACTTAGAAATAACATGGCAGATGAAGGCTAATAGAAAGCCAGTGTGTGTGTGTGTGTGTGTGTGTGTGTGTGTGTGTGTGTGAGAGAATGGTACTCACGCAGTTGGCAGTGCTTGCCCACGTAGGGGGACGGACAGCGGCAGTTGAAGTCTCCATCAAGGTCCCTACAGGAACCACCGTTCTGGCACGGCTGCTTGGCACAGTCATTCACATCTGTAGAGAGACATCATGATCATTATCAGTCACTGGCATTCCATTATGTACAAATCAACAGAACAATGACGGATAACACTATGTGGACAAGGGGTGATCGGATCCTAAATAAGCACTCCTACTCCAATATACGCTTTTTCTGAATCTAAAATATACGTTTCATAGGGTTTTCTGATAAAATCCTTAGTTTTTTCTTCATCTATGTTCTACATTTGATAAATCTATTAGTAACAGCAAAGGCTTATCTGAACAATGGCTGCATTGGCTCAGATGAGCGGTTGTGGTCCAATTCTCTGCAGCTCCCTGATTTACCCCTAGATGGCGTAATTTCCAACAGTATACACCGGAAGTGTGCGTTTTAGAGAGGGCGCTTGGCAACAGCGTGCATCAGAAGAATGGAATGAGAACACACTTTTTAAAATCTCTCGCCAACAACATTTGATTCAACTTCTTTTGAACACGGCTCTGAATTGACTGTGTGTCTGAAACGGAAACCTATTCCCTATAGGCCCTGGTCAAAAGTAGTGCACTACATATTCTTTCTACATTTAAGTCATTTAGCAGACGCTCGTATCCAGAGCGACTTACAAATTGGTGCATTCAACTTAGCCAGTGAGACAACCACCCCCTTTTTTTATTTTATGGGGGGGGGTGGGAGAAGGATTACTGTTATACTATTCCAGGTATTCCTTAAAGAGGTAGTGTTTCAAGTGTCTCCGGAAGGTGGTCAGCGACTCCGCTGTCCTGGCGTCGTGGGGGAGCTTGTTCCACATACGGAATAGTGTCATTTCAGACACAGCCTGTTTACCATATTTGTGTAGAATATGACCCAAATCTCACTAGTAGTCATCAGTGAAGAGTGTGATGTGTGATTCTGTGCCCAGGGCCAGGCAGATAGTCAGTCGGCCACGAGGAAAGCACACACACACAGTTACTCATAATCAGTGGTGAAAAAAAGTAAAAAAAATTGTCATACCTGAGTAAAAGTAAAGAAATAAAAAATAAAATGATAATTTGTCACAAGAAACTAGCTCCCTGGTTTACAGAAAATACCCGAGCCCTTAAGCAAGCTTCCAGACAATCGGAAAGGAAATGGCGTTCCACCAAATTGGAAGTCTTCCGACTAACTTGGCAGGACAGTACCGTACAATATCGAAAAAGCCCTCACTGCTGCTCGATTAGCCTACTTTTCCAACCTGATTGAGGAGAGCAAAAACAATCAAACTTTTATTTTTGATACTGTCGCACAGCTAACTAAAAAGCAACATTCCCCAAGTGAGGATGGCCTTCACTTCAGCAGCGATGAATTCATGAACCTCAGGAGTCAGTTGTCTTTTCATAGCCGAGCGTTCAGAGGTAGAGAGGGAGTTAGAGGGAGGGAGAGAGCACGTCCGGTGAACAGGTCAGGGTTCCATAACCGCAGGCAGAACAGCAGAAACTGGAGCAAAGATTACAATAACTAACCCTTTCATCTGTGGTGTTAGCTAGCTTGTTCTATTAGCTCCTATGCTAGCTAACTGGCTAGATAAACATGGTGCTGAGATATCAGATAGGAGCTAATAGCCAACGTAGCTAGCTAACGTTAGCTTGTTATCATTTTGAACATGAACCATTTTCATCAACGAGCCATCTGACTTGCGGTGTAACGTTAGCCATTTACTGGTGTGCTGATCTGACCAGCAGCAATCGTGTCCGTAAATTGACAGTTGATAGTCGGATTAGATGATCATCGTAATAGGGAAAGAAGGAAGTGTTTTAAAATGCCTAAATAAAGGTTGGCAATAGGTTTAGCCACATAAGAATCTTCCTGCATGTTTATGGACCAAGAAAGCTATGGACCAGCGTGCGTTCTCATTTCTCAAACTAGCCAAAACAAGCTCAATAACTCAATGCATGCACACACTCCTATTGAATATGCATTCACCTGTATTGTGAGTAGGCCTATGCCATCTTAATTTACCGAGTTTATCAAGAGATTTACCATTCAAATCAAATAATTTCCATTATGTTGTTACATTGTTTTTACCAAAGTCAAATGTATTGTTTCATTTGAAAATGATAGAGGAGCATAGGTCTGTTCCTATAGAGTTATGGAGGAGCAGAGGTCTGTTCCTATAGTGTTATAGAGGAGCAGAGGTCTGTTCCTATAGAGTTATAGAGGAGCAGAGGTCTGTTCCTAGTGTTATGGAGGAGCAGAGGTCTGTTCCTATAGTGTTATGAGGAGCAGAGGTCTGTTCCTATAGTGTTATGGAGGAGCAGAGGTCTGTTCCTATAGTGTTATGGAGGAGCAGAGGTCTGTTCCTATAGTGTTATGGAGGAGCAGAGGTCTGTTCCTATAGAGTTATGGAGGAGCAGAAGTCTGTTCCAACTGGCAGAGTTGATATCAGTGCAGAGCAAGGCCAGCTGGCAGAGTTGATATCAGTGCAGAGCAAGGCCAGCTGGCAGAGTTGATATCAGTGCAGAGCAAGGCCAGCTGGCAGAGTTGATATCAGTGCAGAGCAAGGCCAGCTGGCAGAGTTGATTCCAGTGCAGAGCAAGGCCAGCTGGCAGAGTTGATATCAGTGCAGAGCAAGGCCAGCTGGCAGAGTTGATATCAGTGCAGAGCAAGGCCAGCTGGCAGAGTTGCATGTGACAGAGTACCCAACACAGCCTGAGCATCAAATCCAGTAGGCTGTTCCAGGCCGCCAGCGGGATGAGGTGTCCAGTACAGTCAGTGTCCTCTGACTTTGTGCTCTACTGAGTCCCGGATGGCAGTGCCATTCATCAGTATTTAAAAAGGGGAAATCTGGGATTTGTACATCCATTTTGGGACTTTTAAATTCAACCTCATCCCTCAGCTGTTTACCAAAACAAATGGCAGGGTGAGTGCTTTGTTATTTATCAAATCCCAGATTGCCCCTTTAAGGAATCCAGGTCCAAATAGTTCCTGGCATGGAGCACAGGAGGGGCACAGCTAGGGGGTGCCCCACTGGTAGTACACACTGCCAGGTCTAGCCACACAACTGCTAAATTAAGTATATGAAGTTGTAATTTGCTCAGTGAAATCCTTTTGGGGAGTGACAGAAGACCACAGAGGACCTTAAGAAAGAATAGCCCTGGTTCCAGACTTTGCCAGACCGTGGTGTGGGGCCATGTGTTTTGTGTTATGACTGAGGGTTAAACATTTTTTGTTTTGAATTAACATTGAGATTTGACAGTATATTGTAGTCACAGAGATCCTATAATTCAGGGTTATAGGCTTCTATAAGTAATTATATGATTGTAGTATTGTAGGTGGTCTGGCCCTAGACAACACTGTGTGACAGACTGCTACAATAAGATTATAGCAACTGAAAAATAAATTGTGTTGATGCTTAGTGCAACTGGCCTGACCTGGTGTTCGCAAATTCCTTTCTATGACCATTTTAGGAAATGGCCTCCCCTGCTGAAAGGCTACCAGAAGCAACTGTAAACAGAGCAGTGTGACTAGCAGAAACTACTGTAAACAAAGCATTTGTGTCACAATAATGCACACACCCACGTAAACAGAAATGGATGCAAACAGACCTCCCAAGGTGGTGCAGAGCTTAATCTGTCCACTTCAGACTAGCCATATCCTGTGTGTGGTTGAGGCAACTCCTAAAACAACCAGAAATCTGCCTGCCACTCACTGTCACACATTCTTTCAGTCTCAGCTGCAGTCGTGTCTGAGCCAATTTAGGTGCCGACACTAAAGTGAGTAAACAGCATTAGACTTTCAGTATTGGTTACTGCCTGCCCATTGAGGCTTTCAGGCCAATTTCACACAGCCGGTAGAAGTGCTGGTGTCAGACCTGAGGGGAGGCTGTGACATTGTCGAGGCAGACTTCATTCACTCTTCCACTTCCACTTCCCTCTTTACCCCGGCAACAGGGCCGCTGACGTCTTGGGAGTGCTGCGTTCGTGACCACTTTCCGTTGGCTGGCTGAGCACGAGAGAGAGTCCGGTTTGCGTGTACAGCGGGTTTGCAGAGTGTGTGTGTGTGTTCTCTAACTAAGTGTGTAGCCGTGTGTTTTAGCATGCGAGTGTGTGTGTGTGTGTGTGTGTGTGAGAGCGCGCGCACAAGTGTGTGGGAGAGGATGTCGCAAGATTGTTACTACTGTACGCCTCTGAGTTGGCTGCTTTCAATTAGTCACCTTCACTGAGCTCCTGCCACACACACACACTGACCACAGCTTACAGGAGCTGCCGAGGATGCACCTCACTTGCTGCCCACACATACACGCACACACACGCTCTCTTTCTCGCAAACAAACACCCTCCCTCTCTCCAATACACACACACACTAATTACCGAGTAATACAAAATGTCAAAACACAGGCATCAGGAGTTCTAAATGAGAAGTTTGGAGGCTGAGCCCAAGAACAGCCCAAGGAACCTCACATACTTCTGCAGCCAAATGACCTTTACAGTCCTCCCAAATACATGATTCAATTAGCGTAAAAGCTAGCTGGCGCTTTAGCTCGTCTTTTCCGGGAGGTGGGTAATGTACTACGGAGTCAGAGCTTGGTCAAGTACTCTTTTGTGGTGCACATAGATGAGCATGGCCATGAACTTTTTAAGTCATATTCAATTATTTATGGCATAAATAGGGGCATGAACATTTAGAGTCGAAATAGACTGCAAAGAATATAAAATGGTGTCCCTAGCTAAAAAGCTAAAGAGGAAGAAACCATAACTGACAGATTGCACCACATTCGTCTCCTAATTGATCTGCATATTGCCCAGTAGGCAGTACCACAGAACACTCACTTTGGTGTTGGAGTGAGGGGAAAACTGATGTGTTGTTGACACGATCTGACTGTTTCCAGTTTCTGTGGCACGCTGCTGTGGACGGCTCTGCAGATAAAAGGGGATAAATAGTGCTGACCCCTGCAGTTCTCTCTCTGTGTGTGTGTGTGTGTGTGTGTCCCTCTGCCCCACAGGCAGCGTCAGCTAGCAGAAGGACTGGACATCTAGAGAAAAGCGCCCGGGTCCAAACAGAGGACAGAGGACACAGTACATTCACTGCCTGAAGAGGACTATTCATGGGTTGCACGTTTCGTCACAATATTGTTTTGAACATTTGTTTTAGGACCGATGCCCAGCGGAGCGTTCTACTCAATGCTTTGTCAATGTGCGCTGATGAAGACTCCATTGGAAATAATAAAATACATTTCTAACAAAGGAGATATGACAAGCAGAAAAACCTTTTGTCATTATTTTGATGTCGCCATATTGACTATAGATGCAGTATAACATTAGCTAGCTGTTATGAGTTTCTCTGGTATCAAGTAATTCAGGACGCGAGAATATACTTAAAACAATTATATGGAGAGTTGATGCGAAGTATTTGATAGATACGGTACCGGGTTCGTATAATAAACGGCACATGCTTTGCCTCGTCATCTGAACTACTAGACAAAGAAAATATCTCTTCTTATAGTCCCTGTTACATATTGCTTCAACAACATCTGGAAACCATCAGTGGGCACTCCACACCTTGATGCTTTCACCTTGTACCCAAGGCAGGATATTCCATCTATCAATCATTCTAAGATAAACACCAGTAAGCTCCCTCGACATACTGGAATCCTTGGCACCAAGAATCACCCATATAATAGATTTAACCTTGTTCCTACAACAGTGTGAAAAGATGTCATATCATTCCCCCATTTATTTTTCTTCTGTTGTCAGTAAAATTCCCCAGATATAACATTAACCCAAACAATTCACATAAAACTTCATATAAAAATAAAATGTTCTCCAATCAGTAGTATAGATATATGATTGGAGTCTAAACCATGCTAGATAACTGAGAATTCATCCCCCTCTACTTTCTATAGCTGAATCCAACCAGATTCTCAATATATTTAAAATCAACAGAAAGGTATAAATTCTCAGTCATCTGGATCATGCACGATCAAACCTCTATGGACTCAGTCTGAGTAAAATATCAATATATGACAAACTAATATACACTGCTCAAAAAAATAAAGGGAACACTTAAACAACACAATGTAACTCCAAGTCAATCACACTTCTGTGAAATCAAACTGTCGACTTAGGAAGCAACACTGATTGACAATACATTTCACATGCTGTTGTGCAAATGGAATAGACAACAGGTGGAAATTATAGGCAATTAGCAAGACACCCCCAATAAAGGACTGGTTTTGCAGGTGGTGACCACAGACCACTTCTCAGTTCCTATGCTTCCTGGCTGATGTTTTGACTTCAACAGCCTTCAAATTGCTATATCCCCCTAATATCTTTGCATCTCTATTCATATTCCTAATTCCATCCTCTATTTCTCTAATATTCCCCATAGCTTTAGTTAAATTCACAAGACCTTCCTGAATCTGATGGTAAGTCTGTACAACATGCATCTCCTCTCATAATCACATACCCTCCTCCTTTAGCTGCTGTAGTAGCAACCAATGCTATGCGATTATCAATTGCATATTGTCTAATGAGTGCCATTTCAGACAATTGTTTGAAAACCCATGACCGTTAGTAGGTACCAGGTTTAGCCTGAACTCTGTTCAACCCCGACTCCGTTCCAGTAATATGCCTTAGGATAGAGGCAAAGGATAACACTGGTTTCAGTCACTGATAAATCAGGACAGCCTTGGATTAGTTAGGAGCGAGGAATTCAACCCGAGGTCAGATCAGATAAAGAAAGAAAACAAACATTCCTCTTTCACATAGCAACCCCAATGATATGAACCCATTAAGTTCTTGCCTAGCAACACATAGTGGGGAGAACAAGTATTTGATACACTGCTGATTTTGCAGGTTTTCCTACTTACAAAGCATGTAGAGGTCAGTAACTTTTATCATAGGTACACTTCCAGAAAATCACATTGTATGATTTTTAAGTAATTCATTTGCATTTTATTGCATGACATAAGTATTTGATACAGTGAGGGAAAAAAGTATTTGATCCCCTGCTGATTTTGTACGTTTGCCCACTGACAAAGACATGATCAGTCTGTAATTTTAATGGTAGGTTTATTTTAACAGTGAGAGACAGAATAACAACAACAAAATCCAGAAAAACGCATGTAAAAAATGTTATAAATGTATTTGCATTTCAATGAGGGAAATAAGTATTTGACCCCTCTGCAAAACATGACTTAGTACTTGGTGGCAAAACCCTTGTTGGCAATCACAGAGGTCAGACGTTTCTTGTAGTTGGCCACCAGGTTTGCACACATCTCAGGAGGGATTTTGTCTCACTCCTCTTTGCAGATCTTCTCCAAATCATTAAAGTTTAAGTGGCAACTCGAACCTTCAGCTCCCTCCACAGATTTTCTATGGGATTAAGGTCTGGAGACTGGCTAGGCCACTCCAGGACCTTAATGTGCCTCTTCTTGAGCCACTCCTTTGTTGCCTTGGCCGTGTGTTTTGGGTCATTGTCATGCTGAAATATCCATCCGCGACCCATTTTCAATGCCCTGGCTGAGGGAAGGAGGTTCTCACCCAAGATTTGACGGTACATGGCCCCGTTCATCGTCCCTTTGATGCGGTGAAGTTGTCGTTGTCCTTAGCAGAAAAACACCCCAAAAGCATAATGTTTCCACCTCCATGTTTGACGGTGGGGATGGTGTTCTTGGGGTCATAGGCAGCATTCCTCCTCCTCCAAACACGACGAGTTGAGTTGATGCCAAAGAGCTCGATTTTGGTCTCATCTGACCACAACAGTTTCACCCAGTTCTCCTCTGAATCATTCAGATGTTCATTGGCAAACTTCAGACGGGCCTGTATATGTGCTTTCTTGAGCAGGGGGACCTTGCGGGCGCTGCAGGATTTCAGTCCTTCACGGCGTAGTGTGTTACCAATTGTTTTCTTGGTGACTATGGTCCCAGCTGCCTTGAGATCATTGACAAGATCCTCCCGTGTAGTTCTGAGCTGATTCCTCACCGTTCTCATGATCATTGCAACTCCACGAGGTGAGATCTTGCATGGAGCCCCAGGCCGAGGGAGATTGACAGTTCTTTTGTGTTTCTTCCATTTGCGATTAATCGCACCAACTGTTGTCACCTTTTCACCAAGCTGCTTGGCGATGGTCTTGTAGCCCATTCCAGCCTTGTGTAGGTCTACAATCTTGTCCCTGACATCCTTGGAGAGCTCTTTGGTCTTGGCCATGGTGGAGAGTTTGGAATCTGATTGATTGATTGTTTATGTGGACAGGTGTCTTTTATACAGATAAAAAACAGATTAGGAGCAGCTCTCAGCTCGTTACCTGTATAAAAGACACCTGGGAGCCAGAAATCTTTCTGATTGAGAGGGGGTCAAATACTTATTTCCCTCATTAAAATGCAAATCAATTTATAACATTTTTGACATGCATTTTTCTGGATTTTTTTGTTGTTATTCTGTCTCACTATTCAAATAAACCTACCATTAAAATTATAGACTGATCATTTCTTTGTCAGTGGGCAAACGTACAAAATCAGCAGGGGATCAAATACTTTTTTCCCTCACTGTACATCAGAAAAGCAATACTTAATATTTGGTACAGAAAATATGTTCTATTGGGTTCAGGTCTGGAGACTGGCTAGGCCACTCCAGGACCTTGAGATGCTTCTTACGGAGCCACTCCTTAGTTGCCCTGGCTGTGTGTTTTGGGTCGTTGTCATGCTGGAAGACCCAGCCACGACCCATCTTCAATGCTCTTACTGAGGGAAGGAGGTTGTTGGCCAAGATTTTTTATACAGGTAACGAGTTCAAACAGGTGCAGTTAATACAGGTAATGAGTGGAGAATAGGAGGGCTTCTTAAAGAAAAACTAACAGGTCTGTGAGAGCCGGAATTCTTACTGGTTGGTAGGTGATCAAATACTTATGTCATGCAATACAATACAATTTAATTACTTAAAAATCATACAATGTGATTTTCTGGATTTTTGTTTTAGATTCTGTCTCTCACAGTTGAAATGTACCTATGATAAAAATTACAGACCTCTACATGCTTTGTAAGTAGCAGAACCTGCAAAATCGGCAGTGTATAAAATACTTCTTCTCCCCACTGTATGCACCAATGTTTAAACCTTTCAATGTAAAAATCCCCCTCTCTGGGACTTCATAGGTCCCATATCAATACATCCCAATACTTCAAAATGTATATAGCGACTGATATGTGAATACAGTAACCTAATAATCAACATGTTCATGATATAAGGCACAATCCTTCCATGAACCTTATGTTTCAAACATTAAGATTCAAAAGTTTCTACTCGCACTAACCAATAAGTGTGTCCTAACCCAGTAAAAGAATATATCACTGTTCTAACCATAATATCCATTTAAAACAGTTATCTTGCGATTGTATAAGCAAATCGCATGTCATGCTGAGAATAGTTTCAACATCTTTAGTTACCAATATATACTAAATGACTTACTTAAAATCACCCAGTAATCTTATAAATCATAACCAAAACCAAATTAATTAACCCAACCAAATTTAGACTTCACATTGGTCCTACCACTCAAAGTTAAAAACCTCAGCTTAGCACACATTACCACTGTCAGCATGTACACTTATATTAACATACAGTATAACCATCCATAATTCTAGTATTACCTTCCTCATCATGAGAATAACTACATATCATTATCACAATGCATTCTCAGTCCAAATTACTATACATTTAGCAGTGTATATACCTTCGACATCAAACCTCATACCCAAATTTAGAGAATTCCAAATCAATTATGGACACAGCTGACCAACCCAGTCCTTCCCCAGCACTCAATCTTCTGGCGTCTCTTCTTTATGTTCTACAGACCGCTTCATAGTTCAACTTAGCTGTGCCACTAGAGATCCTGGTTCGAATCCAGGCTCTGTCGCAGCCGGCCGCGACCGGGAGACTCATGGGTGGCGCACAATTGGCCTAGCGTTGTCCAGGGTAGGGGAGGGAATGGCCGGCAGGGATGTAGCTCAGTTGATAGAGCATGGCGTTTGCAACGCCAGGGTTGTGGGTTCGATTCCCACGGGGGACCAGTATGATTGAAAAAATATATATATATATTCACTAACTGTAAGTCGCTCTGGATAAGAGCGTCTGCTAAATGACTAAAATGTAAAATGTAAATGTAAACTTGAAATGCCCATAACAATGTCCCAATTCCAATGTCTCATTCGAGCAGCTACCATCTCTACCCCCCATTCTGTCTCGTCCATTTGCCAACCAGTACACCAACAACATGAGAAATGTTGTATTTGAACAGATCTCTCTCCATGCCCACTCCACATGGACAACTGTCACACTCCCGCGAGAAAAGCATGAGAAAATCAGTTGATGGCTTCGATTGGATGCTGTCCACCTGTTGCAGGTAGAAGTTGTGCTGGACAGGACCGTATTCAACGCCTTTGTTGCTCATCTTCAGCCGGTTTAGAAGTTTTTTTTTAGGTTCACACCTTTCTTGACCAAATTATCCCTGCTATGCATCACAACACCATCTGTAGTTACCTCGAGATAGGACAGAACACACATAGTGGAGTTCATTTCCAATCCAAGAAATCCATATACGCATTGACTATATGACAAATTATTATGTTTTACCAATTATTCTTAATGCCAATTTCTAATATACTCCCCTTATCACCCTGTGGATTACACCTCAGAGTCCCAGGAAGTTAGACCTCAATTTCTGTTAGGGAAACCCTTGCCATCGTCTCCCATCACCTGATCATTGTCAGCTCCAGCATCCTCAGCTCCCTCATCTCTATGTAGTCGGTTTCCTCATAGTACTCTGGTGCAGTGGTTTAGATGATACCAGGTCGATCTCCCCTCTATCCGCACAGCCGTTGGTGTAGCCTGGGTGACGATGTATGGTCCCTTTAGCGTTTAACCTTCTTTCTTCACTAGTGTCTCGGGCTCAGGCAGAATCTTACTCAATTTATTAACATCGGTATGTGGAGTGTGTCCTTCTAGCAGCGTACCAATAGGGAAGCTGAGAGTCACTGCTGCAAAGACACAAACAGATACAAAAGAAAACAATGCCATGCAGTGGCGGGTCCATCTTCCTCCTCTGGGATTGGAACTCTCCTACCTTGGGACACATGGATCCAGGTATCTTCTTTTGCTAATTTCACCGCCAATGAGGTAGTCAGCAACACCTGGTACAGGCCTCTCCCCCTAGGGTCTGACCAGCTCTTACTTCTATAATATTTTACTGCCACAAAGCCTCCAGCATAGACAACTCTCAGATTCTCCTGCTAGGTTGGGCAGAGAAGCCTTCACCCATTAGAAGAGAGTCTTAAGAACATTGTTAAGTGAGACACAGTATGCTACTTTACCAAGTCTTCTCATCAGTCAGGAGAAGCCTTGAGATTAGGAAGTGCGCCTTCTTGCAGTCCACTAGTTTCAGAGACAGGCCTCCTCTGTACCGTCTCCCACCACAAATACATTTGCACATAACACATTAATTACTACTGCTCATATTCTTAATACAATTAGCATATTTACCAAAAGCCCCAGGAAACAGTAATTCCCCTTTATACACATGACTCACATCGTGATTCATGCGTTCAAAAAATAACACTGCCTGTTAAATCAAAATAACAAATCAAATTAGAATGACACCCCCTGATAACATCTTAACTTAATTATATCCCATAATGTAATTCAAGGAATAGTAAAATCACTAAGCTAACTAAGATTGAGGGGAGACCACCAGGGTTTAGATAGCATTGCTAGCTGTTTTTGACTAACGTTAGCTAACAATGCTGGTTAATGACAACATTGCCATCAGTCTCAAGTAAGTTTGACAACATGACATTGATGGCAAAGTTGTTTCCTACTAAATATTTGCCTACTTGGCAATGTCATCGTATTTCCAGGCCACTATGGTGTAATTTATATGAAACAGCCCCCGTTCAGAATGTCTGGGCATCACTGGACTTTTGGGCACCAATCTGGATGTCCCGTGTAGCTCAGTTGGTAGAGCATGGGTTGTGGGTTCGATTCCCATGGGGGACCAGTACACATTTTTTAAATTAAAATGTATTTCACTCACTACTGTAAGTCGCTCTGGATAAGAGCGCCTGCTAAATGACTAACATGTCAATGTAAATAACAATAACGCGTGGCTACCAGAAACTACTATAAACAGAGCAGTGTGGCGAGCAGAAACTACTATAAAACAGAGCAGTGTGGCTACCAGAAACTATTGTAAACAGAGCAGTGTTTGCTAGCAGAAACTATTGTAAACAGAGCAGTGTGGCCTAGCAGAAACTACTGTACAGAGAGCAGTGTGGCTACCAGAAACTACTGTACACAGAACAGTGTGGCTACCAGAAACTACTGTACACAGAACAGTGTGGCTACCAGAAACTACTGTACACAGAACAGTGTGGCTACCAGAAACTACTGTACACAGAACAGTGTGGCTACCAGAAACTACTGTACACAGAACAGTGTGGCTACCAGAAACTACTGTACACAGAACAGTGTGGCTACCAGAAACTACTGTACACAGAACAGTGTGGCTACCAGAAACTACTGTACACAGAACAGTGTGGCTACCAGAAACTACTGTACACAGAACAGTGTGGCTACCAGAAACTACTGTACACAGAACAGTGTGGCTACCAGAAACTACTGTACACAGAACAGTGTGGCTACCAGAAACTACTGTACACAGAACAGTGTGGCTACCAGAAACTACTGTACACAGAACAGTGTGGCTACCAGAAACTACTGTACACAGAACAGTGTGGCTACCAGAAACTACTGTACACAGAACAGTGTGGCTACCAGAAACTACTGTACACAGAACAGTGTGGCTACCAGAAACTACTGTACACAGAACAGTGTGGCTACCAGAAACTACTGTACACAGAACAGTGTGGCTACCAGAAACTACTGTACACAGAACAGTGTGGCTAGCAGAAACTACTGTACACAGAACAGTGTGGCTACCAGAAACTACTGTACACAGAACAGTGTGGCTACCATAAACTACTGTAAACAGAGCAGTGTGGCTTCCATAAACTACTGTAAACAGAGCAGTGTGGCTTCCATAAACTACTGTAAACAGAGCAGTGTGGCTTCCATAAACTACTGTAAACAGAGCAGTGTGGCTTCCATAAACTACCAGAAACAGAACAGTGTGACTAGCAGAAACTACTGTAAACAGAGCAGTGTGGCTTCCATAAACTACCAGAAACAGAACAGTGTGACTAGCAGAAACTACTGTAAACAGAGCATTTGTGTCACAATAATGCACACACCCACGTAAATAGAAATGGATGCAAACAGACCTCCCAAGGTGGTGCAGAGCTTAATCTGTCCACTTCAGACTAGCCATATCCTGTGTGTGGTTGAGGCAACTCCTAAAACAACCAAAAATCTGCCTGCCACTCACTGTCACACATATTCACACACAAACCCCTAATTACCGACAAACCATGAATCGCTCTCAACACATTGTATCATTGTGGTTTTTGTCATAATCAACCACTTGAGTCTGTAGACCTAAGGATGTTCAATATGTGTCAGTGTTCACCACGCATCATTAAAAAAAAGACGTACCTTGATTTGTTTTTTAAGCCATACATTTGGGAAAATACATGTATACGATTACTTCCAAACTAAATTAGCTTTTTGCATATTTTTGGTTGCTCCATTTTTCTGTGACATAACAGCACACAGTCACCACCTGTCTGTTACGTGCAGTGCTCGGGGCCAAGCATATGCTGCCAGTTGGGAGTTGAACCATGCCATATTCGGAGAGACGCTCCCGTAAGGACAACAGCTGCTTGGGTTGAAAAACCCACTTACTGCTGCCTCAGCCTCCTGTGCCTCTGTGTCAACGCCATTTCAGAATAACAGTTGTTTTCTGCATGAAAGCCATGTCAGAATAACATTTGTTTTCTACGTCAACGCCATGTCAGAATAACTGGTTTTCTTGTATCATGTGTTTACACAGGCAGCCCAATTCTGACCTTTTGCCCAATTATTTACAAAAGAGCTGATCTGGTCAAAACACCAATTAGAGGAAAAATATCAGAATCAAGCTTCCTGTGTAAACACAGCCTTTGTTTCTCTAGGTCTAATCTATTCCAATGAACACACCTCCGACCTCTCTCGCTCATTGTATCTACCACAGGGCATGGTCCAACATTAACTTGGTTTCTCACTGGCCCAGTTAGCCAAATATCTACAGGCATGAAAATAATTTATACTGGTCCGGACACAGTGTAGTTTTTAAATGCATTGGGGTCATGAGGGCCTATAGGTTGGCATGCTTTCGCTCTACATTCAGCTATTAA
The DNA here is from genome assembly GCF_964263955.1 of Coregonus lavaretus. NCBI lineage: Eukaryota > Metazoa > Chordata > Actinopteri > Salmoniformes > Salmonidae > Coregonus > Coregonus lavaretus. The sequence continues at coordinate 7,536,944 of NC_140008.1, forward strand.
TAGGCTACATTTGGTTATTATGATATGTATTAAAAAGCTGTGTAATATAATTTAGCAATGTAAGTCATTACTCTATTCTTTAGAATTGCATTGTATTAATTGAATACATTTTTGTTTCTAAAGTATGTAATTTTGCAAAGTTATTTTTTTACATCTCAAAATAGGACGTTGCCCCTTTAAGACAAACGTTCCAAAAGAGTTATCGTCATGGCTACAGTAGACTAGCCAAGACAAATGCTAGGTGTCTTTTTGTAGCTTTCTTCTAGTAGACTATCAACAGTAGCCAGCTATTGCTAGCATGTTCACTATTGAAGGTTTACTTTTGTAAATAACTTACCCTAAAAATAAAATAAGCTAATCGAGTAGATTGATGGGCGTTTATTTTTGCTTGGGACAGCTCGTGTGCTGTGTGAAGGCATCAACTCATGTAGGCTACTGCTCGAGAAGTTGTGACTTGCGGGAGCATGGTGGTGCTTGAACGGCCAATCATATTGCTCAAATACAAATAGCATGACTTCCGAGTGTAGTCTTCAATGGTAGACTGCGACAGAGCAGGTAAATGTTGAACTGGAATGCAACAATTAGGTTGGGCTGATGAAATTCACTAGTTCTTGTGAGTGCACCACAATGTGGTGGTCAATGTGTTGGTCAGTTTGAGTGTGTTGACATGTCAGTTTTAATCCACTTTTTAAATCAAAGTTTGATGTGTTTAAAATTGGATCTCAATTTGGATAACCCACCATTCTGCCTAGAATAGATGACAACATTGCATCCTCATGCAAAGTGAATAAAGCCAACCATAACATTGGCAGCCATATTCTTCCATACTCAACAGCTTGGCTAATAGATTCTATGTGAATGTAAACATTGAGCGGACCCTTACTGTTCTGGCAGCGGACCCTTACTGTTCTGGCAGCGGACCCTTACTGTTCTGGCAGCGGACCCTTACTGTTCTGGCAGCGGACCCTTACTGTTCTGGCAGTGGACTCCGTCAAAGCCATCCTGGCACTTGCAGATGTACTCGCTGAAGACGTCGCCTCTGCGTTTCTGGCCAGTCACGTCGCAGATGGCATCGTTCTTGCAGGGGTTGGGGTTGCATGGCCCTGGGAAGCAAATATAACTTATTATTAATCCTCATTGTACTACCATTGTACCAGGTAGGTTGACCGCGATCACATCCTCTTTCTACAGCAATGACCTGGGGCAGAGATGCAAGGGAGGAGGATAGGGAATAATATTATTAGGGCCATATTGGCAATACCGTGTAGTACAGAGACAGCCTCTCAGAATCTCCCTCTAACACTGTCTATGTACCATCTGTTGGCGTTAACACCTTTATGAACAGTCACAAGACATCCATAGTCCTTTAGAAATACATACTATAGGCATTGATAACAGCTTTGGACTCCTTATAACTGGCCTACAAATAACTTTACAAAATGAATAACTATACTTGATACTAATTCAAAGACCTAGCTATAATGCTTTTGTGCAGATATTAATATTGTTCTGTTCTCCGTACCGGTCTCAGTGTCGTTGCAGGTGTCCCCAGTGTAGCCATCGGGGCAGATGCAGATGGAGGATCTGGCGCCGGTCACACAGGTCCCCCCATTACTGCAGACATTTATCTCACAGTAGTCACCTGGGAGAGAGAGGAACAGTGACCAATATTTAACCAGGAAGCCTGTGTCAGAAAACCTCTTTCCAAAGCCGGAAAGGCAATTGGTTATTCAACAATGTATTCAATCGTTTATTCAGTAACGGCATACAGATCAGCATTGACACACTTTTTAATAGTGAAAAATTGTTTCGTAGCCTTGTAATTCCTACAAAAGGGGCCTGACATTTCCTGGTGACTCAGTGATGGAGTTAGCAACACACTTTGACACCTACCACACTGTGGGTATTAGGTATCCTATTAGGCCATCGGATTTCATTTGGACAAGGGATGACACAGCACTGACTGTCATGAGTGGCTTGTCCGCCTGCTGAGACAGCGATTCTAGACACACAGATACTGGATGTTTCCAATCACTAGTGTGTCTGGCTCCACCATGGTCAGTTAGCCCACAGTGTTTCAAGCTTTCGCCATGATGATCACAGGGGGAATTCAGACCCTGCGTCCCAATAATCTCTACTTTCTCCTGAAGTGTGCACTTGTACACTCCTCCCCCCACAAAAACGATTGGATTGGTGTAGACATGCTGGAAACTCCCTGTAGCCCATATTTCTCAAAGAGGAAATACACCACCACTAGGGGAAATACACCACCACTAGGGGAAATACACCACCACTAGGGGAAATACACCACCACTAGGGGAAATACACCACCACTAGGGGAAATACACCACCACTAGGGGAAATACACCACCACTAGGGGAAATACACCACCACTAGGGGAAATACACCACCACTAGGGGAAATACACCACCACTAGGGGAAAAGGAAGCAGAGGGGAAATATGTACTTGAAAAATAAAACAAATTGTAGATTAGACTGGAGAAAGTGCAAAGTCTCATTTAGAATGAACTTTGACACGTGGAAGAGTTGTTATTTGTGAAGGAAGTAGGGAACAATAGCTGTGAACTGATCGCTGTGGACTACGTGAACGGATTGCTGTGAATTAGGGGGTCTAGATAGCCTGGCCTCCCACAAGGCCATGGTGAAAAATGATGGCACGTTGGTGAGACTCACAGTGTTCCCCCTCCCTCTCCGGCATCAAAACACACCACAATCTCTGGGCAAAGTTTATCCTGGGTGAACACAGCTAAGATGTGCCAGTGGAGCTCATGACTTCATATCCTGTTTTGGGAACAGACTATAAAAAGGTGGTTTCTGTACAGTTCCATCGAGCTTACCACAGATCAGAAGTGTTTGATTTCGATCAGATAAAAGAAAACCTGCCACATAATTGCTTTTCCCAAACCAACCAATTTAGATGTGATTACTTCAAGGAAGGAAGGAAGGATGCCTTTTCAAAGTACTCAAAGAGGGCCATCCAATGATTTATATATACACACTAGATGATTGACAAGGGGCACTGTTGTTTTGAAGCCACCGTGCCTTCATCTTGGCACTCCCCCACCATTGTAAAAAATAAACTATAAAAATGCATTTAGTAACATCTACATTTGTTTTTGCCAAGTTTATTCTGTTACAGACACATGATTACATAAAACATATATTATGTGCTAAACATAAAACATTAAAAAATATATACAAATATTTTCCTTAAAATATGTTTTAGAAAGTACTAATGTTACTGTCCCCAGTACAACAAAAACATATTTAAACATGTAATTTTTGTCCATGAAACATTTAATTGAAATACTGTAGAATTCCATTCATTCCTATGAAGGACTGCTCCTTCTGGGGAGTGCCAATATGGCCGATCGGTGGCTTCAAAGCCTCTCATTGGCCAATACATAGCATCAGCAATCCAGGGTTTATATACATCATTGGGGCCATCGTTCAAGACCTTTTGGTCTTCCTTGTCGGATCTTCATTTTTAAGAGGGAATTTACACAGGACATCCATCTTCTTTTTCACAATGTAGCCTTTTGCTATTTGGCAAGAACCTGCTAATAGAAATAGATACAGAATAGATGTGTGCGCAACTGTGAATGATCCATTTCACCAACATCCTGTTTTGCGATGTAGCCTAAAGCTAAGTCATCAAGTGTTTTCAGTGGTGTCATGGCCTTGATGAGCGCAGTCTCAGTCTCTGGGGGTTGTAACACAGCGAAGCTTTGGCTGGCAGCACCCACACCTCCTTATCTAAATATTTATGTTTGTTTATCTTTTCCTACAAGTGAAAATCAAATAGTTACATATCGCAATATTATTTTTGCGCTTATTGTCTGTACCAAAACTCCAGTACTTTTCCGTCATAGCTTGTTATCCATCTTTTTAAATAGGGAGCCAAAATCGTTTTCAGCACTTTTATTTCCATGACTGATCAAAACTTGTTTTCTCATGTCTCTCTCTTGGCCCTCTGCAGTAGACATATGGTGAGCAATGTTTGGAACATCGAATCGCAAATAAATATCACAGAATCAAATCGCAATACACACAAAATCGTGAAAATCGTAATACATATTGTAATCTGCACCTAAGTATCGTGATAATACTGTATCGTGAGGTCCCTGGCTATTCCCAGCCCTACTTCCTAATACGAAGCAGACAGCTCCTTCCGGAAAAACCTTGAGTGCCAAAATGTAGTCCCTGTTGAAAGAATGACCTTCTGAACAATGACCTAACTCATTAGGGTACACCGTAGCAACAAAAAAACAGTTTGAGTTCTCTTCCATTTCGTGTCTACTGAACACAGACCTGGTCTTCGAAGCTGAACTGTGGATCATGTGCTACTTACTTGGTTTCTGTGAGTAAATTCAAATTACACACACATTTGTCAAGGTGGTTGCAGCTTAAAAACCGGTGGTCTAACCACCATGACTCCCTAGAAATGACCTAAATAATTATGGGACTTTAATAAGCACTGGGATATTTTTTATATTTTATTTTTTATTTATTTAACCTTTATTTAACCAGATAAGCCAGTTGAGAACAAGTTCTCATTTACAACTGCGACCTTGGCAAGACATTATCATTATTAAAATAGCTACTATTCTTAACTTTAATTAAATGTTCTTCTCCAAGTAAACAGTTGATTCTCTATGGTTGTTCAGCGGAACCTGCCTAACAAACATCAAGTGATCATAGAGAAGTGGTTTATTAGTTTCTATATTGTCAACACATTTCAGTGATAGCTATAACAAAAGTCACAGGTTAAAGTTTCACTTTCATTTATTGAGAAATCATTTCTCTTCTACAAATAGTTGCTGACATGAAAAAATATTTCCTGATGTTTATCTGTTGATAAAAAACAAAAGTGGTGCACTCATTTATGTCTATTCAAAAAAGTATTCAAGAATTATTTTTATTTAACCTTTATTTAGGCAGGGGGAGTCCAACAGCCACAGCCATTCATTCTCATCCTATCCTCAGTATTGAATGGGAATGGAGAAAAAGCATAGATAGGGTGGAGTTTATAAGGGCTTTTCTGACTCATTGGCAGTGGGTCATGGAATTTGAATTTCCGTAAACTTCCTGAATTGACTGAAATGAAAATTGGCCCCAACCCTGATCCTCAGTATTGAATGGGAATGAAGACAGCTGCTGACTCATTGGCAGCAGTGGGGGTATCGACATGTTTGATTAGCTGATCTGGTTGATTAGCCACCCTCTCTCAACAGCTGAAATGTTGAGTCAAGTCAAGTGTTGAGTTCGCGAAGGAAGTCTTAGGAGACTCTAGGCTAGAGACACTTATCACCCTCAACGAATAATATTCAGTCTCTGTGAGATAATATAAAGAGGTCAATGAGTAAGAGTTAATCGCAGTTGAATAAACATGCCCTGATAAGTGCAGTGGCACTTCTCAGTGTTGACATTGGTGTTAATGTGAACAGAGGTCAACAACAGGATCCCACCACTGCCACTAAATGTAACTATTGTGTACTCTATATACTCTGAGTGGACAAAACATTAAGAACACCTGCTCTTTCCCTGAAAGACTGACCAAGTGAAAGCTATGATCCCTTATTGACGTCACTTGTTAAACCCACTTCAAAAAACAAAATCAGTGTAGATGAAGGAGAGGAGACAGGTTAACGAAGGATTTTTAAGCCTCGAGACAATTGAGACACGGATTGTGTGTGTGCGCCATTCAGAGGGTGAATGGGCAAGACAAAACATTGAAGTGCCTTTGAACGGGGTATGGTAGTAGGTACCAGGCTTTGTTTCAAGAACTGCAACACTGCTGGGTTTTTCACGCTCAACAGTTTCCCCGTGTGTATCGAGAACGGTCCACCACCCAAAGGAATCCAGACAACTTGACAACTGTGGGAGTCAACATGGGCCAGCATCCCCGTGGAACGCTTTCAACACCTTGTAGAGTCCATGCCCCGACAAATTGAAGCTGTTCTGAGGGCAAATGGCGTGGTGCAACTCAATATTAGGAAGGTGTTCCTAATGTTTGGTATACTGGTGTATGAGAAGGCGTGTCCCTCATTATAAGCCAACCAATCAGAGTAATTCAAGGTTGGCAGTTTTTTACTGTTATTATAAACTCTAGTAAGTAACAGCCCTTTCAGGTATATTTCTGCCATTGCAATCCTTAGGCGGGCCGCCTAAGCGTATTTTACACCTAAGTCCAAACAGTGTAAACATTTACAAAATCATCAAAAAAAACATTAAGGATGGAGTGTAAACTTAAAACAAGAAAGTATGTAGAAAAGATAATGGACCGATATATATTTATAAATAATGTAATCTTTGAGAACTAACAATCGCCAAAATAAAAGCTAGACAGTCAGGGAGAATAGAAATATCCCAAAACAATGAATTTAGCAGTATTCATTTTGTTCTTATGTTTCAGCAAAAATAATATCATGGCAAAATGCATAAAATCGCAGGAAATTACCTTTAAACTGCAAAGTTCTCAGCTTCATGGCAGAATATGTAGGATTCACAATAAATTGCCTTAAAAATGCAAACATTTCTCTACCACCAAGATGGGGGCCTCAAATTCTCTAAACTTTTGCTGCGCCGACGAGACGACCGCAGTCATTACCACGCCCCCTGCCACGCCCCCCACCCACCATCTACGCCCCTTTTTGATCAACCAAAAAAAAACCTGCCTTTCCATTGTCCCAGATCCCTGCTGGTCCAAATACCACAGAAAGGCTGCGTCCCAAATACCACAGAAAGGCTTCAGCCACATGACTCACCATCTAAATCAGGAGGTCCACAGGCTGAGACAGAGATTGGATTTGAGTTAGGACATCAGTTGACCACGTAACTATAGTCCTCCTCCGGTATAGTCAGAGGAAATAAATAACACTGTCTGAGGTTTGTGTTTAAGAGTTCCAGGGAATTATTAATCTGCTGCTGAGAAGCTCAGGCTGCTTGGACCAACAGGCACAGACAGTGTCAATGTTGATAAATAAATAAACCCATTTGGGGATGTCTGATATTATTTCTGATTGTCTTAACTCACCACCACTAATGAGCTGTGGAGATTCTCAAAGTAATTTTTTCTTCACCTCAAACAGCAAGTAAACAAAGTCTGTTTTTAGAATCCATTGAGAATGACAATAGTTCCTCAATGTATTTGACAAATATTTCCAGCTCTCTCCCTTTCGATGACCACACGGCATGAAAAGGAAAAATGTAATGCTATGATCCAGCGAAACGTCATAAAATACCTGATTACTTATTTTTTTATTTTTACAATTGAGTAATTTAGCAGACGCTCTTATCCAGAGTGACTTACAGGAGCAATTAGGGTTAAGTGCCTTGCTCAAGGGCAAATTTTTTCACCTTGTCAGCTCGGGGATTCGAACCAGCGATCTTTCGGTAACCGGCCCAATGCTCTTAACCCGCTAGGCTACCTGCTGCCCTACTTCTTCAAACCTTGCACAAATAGCCTACAGCTGTGTCTGTCCCGAGTTCACTGGAGCAGGAAACTGTGGGCCCAGAATATTTTATACAATGTTGTTAGGCTGGACACAGTTAATACAATGTTTCAAGTTCTTTGCAGACAGGCCATGCTTAGCCAATGTGATTTGTAGGATGTTAAATTTTTTTAATCAAATGTTTTTATTTATTGGTTTTATGTAGGCTATTTTTACATAGTTGGCAATAGCAATAGAGGTTACTTTCAGGTGTATAATTTTCAAAGAATTTAGATTAACACATGACAATGATTTTGAGATACAAAGACTATTATAAATCAAATGAAACTGTTCATATGAAAATCATAACTGGCACGCAGATCGGTAGAAATGGTAAGATAAATTGGCACTCCAAATGGAAAAGGTTGCCGACCCTGGTGTAGCCTATTACCGGCAAATTCAGGAGCGAAGGCCAGCAGCAGCGGGAGGGTCGGGAACAGGTTTTTTTCCTTCTGGTTAGGCTATATTGATCTCTGGCTCCCTCAAGTCATTTGTGTCTTAATTATTTAATCAAACAGCATGCTTAAAGCATCAGACAAGCTCAGTACATAAAACATTTGAGCAATTGATTGGTCGAAAGAAAAGACAACTCTAGGTCGGCCAAGATTTTTTTGTTGTTGTCGGAGACAGCCTTAAGTGAGTCGACAGCATTAGGAGAGAAGCACGTTTTTTTTCCATCAGGACTGATTAAAGGCACTGAGGCAGAACACAGACATGGTCTGAGACCTGTAGAGCGCCAGCCATAAAGGCACTGAGGCAGAACACAGGCATGGTCTGAGACCTGTCGAGCGCCAGCCAAAGTCCAATGACTTACTGCCATAGGCGCCAAATGGGAACCGGGGAAAATCACCCTTCAGGGTCGATATTCATTAAGCACCAAACAATAAAAAAAACATCCTGAAACGAAGGGACTATACCTGAACGTATTCTCAGAGGTAGGCTAACTCACGTAGGCTACAGTAGCTTCTATGAACTTCATGCTATAGTCTAGTATATTTAGCCAACTCTGAATTACTACAATTTTTTCGTGTTACACTTCATGTGGTGTATAATGACTGATCCGAAATGTATCTTGAAAAACATCTAAACTGTGGAATGTTCTAATCAAGTGAGTCTCTTTGGTGGCCACAAAATGATGCTGCGAAGTTTGAATGGAGTTTGGCTGCATGTATCAGATCATGGGATGGCATTTAAAATATTTAACGCAGCAGATTGGAAAGTGGGACGAGCGACAATGATTGAAGCCCGAATTAGAATGTTCCATACTGCGATGAAAGATTCATTAGCCGGTCGTTATTCAAAATTAATATGAGACCCAATCGGAAAGAGTTGACATTAAAAGTAAAGTCGCCAGAACAAAATGAGACAGGTCCCCAAAGGCTGGACCCTACTGACACTGCAGATGGCAAGGGCTATGGCACGCAGCAGCCTTTTGAATGGTTCATAAGACACACACAGAGACACACTAGAATCGAGCAATTGGCCCTGCGTCCAGCTATATTTAGCCCCGTCTCCTTCAGCTGATTGGAGTGGTCTTGTTGTGAGAAAAAGTACGCCTCAGCATGACACAAAACATGGCTTTGCACTTCCCTCACCACAACTCCGAACACAGGGGACCAGCGACTGAAGCCTGATTCATACCATAGAACCAACCCAAACTATACTGGCTCTGATATTGTCCTTTACAGCAACTATCGTGGATGCATAACCAGGACAGCCCAGGACAGCTCTGCTTCTGTCAATCAGGCATTGAATCTTACTCTGAGCATTCCCAGTCAAAGCTACCCCCTAATAAACCCCCAGAAAACCTGCCTTCGTTCCCAGACCCTTAAGATCTTCCCTGGTCATATATATATATATATGACACTGCTAGGGCTGGATGAAGACCAAAACAGTGGCCCTTCCTTGCCTCCCTGGTGCAGCATGGCTGCTGGTGGTACAGTAACATGGAAAAGGGTTCAGTGAGGAAAGTATAGGGGCAGGTACAGTGCCTTCAGAAAGTATTCACACGCCTTGACTTTTTCCCACATTGTTTTGTTACAGCCTGAATTTAAAATTGATTACATTTCGATTTTTCTTTCACTGGCCTACACACAATACACCATAATGTCAAAGTGGAATAATGTTTTTCGACATCTTCACAATTTAATTCAAACTGAAAAGCTGAAATGTCTTGAGTCAATAAGTATTCACCCCCTTTGTTATAACAAGCCTAAAGTTCAGGAGCAAAAATGTGCTTAATAAATGACATAATAAGTTGCATGGACTCACTGTGTGCAATAATAGTGTTTAACATGATATTTGAATGACTACCTCATCTCTGTACCCCACACATACAAGTCTGTTAGGTCCCTCAGTAAAGCAGTGAATTTCAAACACAGATTCAACCACAAAGACCAGGGAGGTTTTCCAATGCCTTGCAAAGAAGGGCACCTATTGGTAGAGGGGTGAAAATAAAATAAATGACATTGAATATCCCTTAGAGCATGGTGAAGTTGTTAATTACACTTTGGATGGTATATCAATACACCCAGTCACTACAAATATACAGGCCGCCTTCCTAACTCGGTTGCTGGAAAGGAAGGAAATGACACAGGGATTTCACCATGAAGCCAACGGTGACTTTAAAACAGAGTTTAATGGCTGTGATAGGAGAAAACTGAGGATGGATCAACAACATTGTAGTTACTCCACAATACTAACCTAATTGACAGAGCGAAAAGAAGGAAGCCTGTACAGAATACAAACATTCTAAAACATGCATCCTGTTTGCAACAAGGCACTAAAATAATACTGCAAAAAAATGTGGCAAAGCAATTCACTTTTTGTCCTGAATACGAAGTGTTATGTTTGGGACAAATCCAATACAACACATTACTGAGTACCAATCTCCATATTTTCAAGCATAGTGGTGGATGCATCATGTTATGGGTATGCTTGTAATCGTTAAGGACTTGGGAATTTTTCAGGATAAAAAAAAGAAACGGAATAGAGCTAAGCACAGGCAAAATCCTAGAGGAAAACCTTGTTCAGTAAGCTTTCCACCAGACACTGGGAGATGAATTCACCTTTCAGCAGGACAATAAAACAAGGAAAAATCTACACTGGAGTTGATTACCAAGAAGACATTGAATGTTCCAGATTGTCCGAGTTACACTTTTGACTTAAATCTACTTAAATCTATGGCAAGACCTGAAAATGGTTGTCTAGCAATGATCAACAACCAATTTGACAGAGCTTGAAGAATTTTGAAAATAATAAATGTTGCACAACCCAGATGTAGAAAGCTCTTAAAGACTTACCCAGAAAGACTCACTGCTGTACTTATGTAAATGACATTTCTGTATTTCATTCAACATTTTCAAAAAACATGTTTTCACTTTGTCATAATGGGGTACTGTGTGTAGATGGTTGAGGAAAAAAAAGTCAATTTTAATCAATTTACAATTCAGGCTGTAACACAACTAAATGTGAAATAGGTCAAGGGGTATGATGAATACTTTCTGAAGGCACTGTATAGCTGGAATGGTCATTAGTGGCAGGAAGTTCCAATACTTTTTGGCTGAATTCTGAACTCTGCCTTTGCCGGCCACATCCAGAGAAGTGACTCAATGTTTGGGTCCTTGCAGCCACCACACCTATTTACCATGGCTAGCCTTATGTCCTTGTGAAGAAAACGGAGTTTGACTGCATTTTAGGGCAGGGACTTTCTCCTTTAAAGCTGCAATCCATAGCGGTGAAACTGCCTTGTGCCTTAATTCCGTTACCAAAAACTAAAATATCATGAAGATATTTTCTCATTTCTCATGAGGGCGGATAATGACAGTTCCCAGACATAATAAGTAAAAGTAGACCTATCAATTAGTTTGTGCTTTTAATGGTATATATGGTATACCACCCAAGCCTAGGTAGCTTAGTGGGTAAGAGCGTTGTGCCAGTAACCGAAAGGTCGCTGGTTCTAATCCTCGAGCCGACTAGGTGAAAAATCTGTCGATGTGCCCTTAAGCAAGGCACTTAACCCTAATTGCTCCTGTAAGTCGCTCTGGATAAGAGCGTCTGCTAAATGACTAAAAAAAATTTAAAATGTTGAATAATATAAAAATGTGCAAAAGAGGATATTGCCTGGATATTATGCAAAAGAGGATATTATACCCGTTAGTACCTATTTAGGATACATCACCATAAAGAGAATGACATTCATGTCCATAATTATTTATTTCTGTTTAGTACAGATCAGGGGACCCATGATGAAATTCCGTTACTGCAATTCTGTTACCGGGAGTAAATCCACTTCACTTACTGTAGTTCAATAACCAAAATAGATTTTTCAAAGTCAATGAGTCATGTCATAGCGGACACCCCATTCTTTCTGCAGATATGTTGAATCTTAATTTGGAGCAGATATTTAACCGTTTTTGGAAAACGTGGCCAAAAAAAAAAAAAAAGGGAGATTTTACCGAAATTCCATCTGCACAGTTCTTCCAGTATTTTTATGTTCAGTGTAAATTGTTAAAATGTGTCCTTGTGCATGTTTGCTCAACTTTGAAATCGGAGTCTCAGCGCAATTACGTTACTGTGGAATTGCCCACATGCTTAGGCATATCAAACTGAAAAGTAGGCTACTGCTGATCACAAAATGTCCACTTTCTGACGAGTCAAGGATCTGCCTCCAGGTCAAAACAGTTGAGGATGAAGGCAACAATCAGGGCGTATGTCCTTTCTGTTCGTCCACATGTCCTGGGCGCAAACAAAGCAGTGCCAACGAAATACGGATGATGATTTGGGCAAACATAATGGACATTACTGTGAGCAGTACTTTGAACAGAATGCCCTTAGGTGCGAGTTCTTTTATAAGGAGGTTTTTATACCTACTTATGCCTAAATCTATTCTGAATAACTATTCAAAAAATCTTGCCTGGTTTGTGAGGCACTGTAACCAAGAAAGGCTTGTGTTATCTTTATACCTATATAGAATAGTAGTTGGTTGATAGTAGTTCAAACACAATTGCTACCGTGGGAGTGATACAAATTAGATTAGCCACGTCAGATTTAACCAACCACTAGATAACAAGTGTGTTCAAAACTGTCCATTGCATATTGTTCAGTTAAATACTAAGCTAAAAAATATACTTCTTGTACAGATTCAAAGCAAAATGTGCTCGATTCCATGGGGCAATGTGTTCCCATGCCTAACTCAAAGAACTCTCCAATTCCCAACACAGGAATGCGCTGTTGTTACTTTGGGAAAGGAACTGAATCGGTAGACACTTACGCCAGTCTTGGAATGTCCAGCTCTTACCCACACACTGTCGAAATATATAAATTGCACAGGAAAAAAAGGTACCACTTTCGGAAGAAAAACACTCGCATTACACCACCGACTGATATCCACCTTCAACCGACACACGGCGTGGCGTGCTAAACGCATTATAAAGGTTTACTGTAAACAAACAAAAAAACGACTTACCGTTCACTGTGGAACTGCCACCAACCAGAAAACAAAGAGCAAAGAGTGGTATGGAGAAGGCGAAACGAGTTTGGGTCTTCATAGTGCAGTCTTTCTTTGAACTCTTGCGGACTACTGCTCAGCTCTGACAAAAACACAGCTGCTCCGAGTTGTGTTGAAATTGGGCGAGTTCGTTTTGCATGGCCCGGTACTTCGGGTAGGTGGTGATTTTACTTAAGGACCAATGGAATACTCGCCCGGGGCACCGGGCCATGGAAAACGAAAATGCCCAATGAACGATTGCGGGCTCAGAGAGAGCACGTGCATCTCTGCTTCCATCCAATTAGATTCTGTTTTATAATTGTAAGCCCTCCTCGGGGGGTGTTATAAAAAAACAGTTGAAAGTAAATATAGGACGGTGAAAAGGCGTGGGCTGCAACTGTCAGTGAGAATGATGCATTGATGGTAATGTATTGTTGATGCATTTACGTAGCCTTTAAAACAGTTTAGTTTGGAAGATCTTCCACAATCTCTATTACATTTACATTTTTTTTACATTACCTTATCTGTAATAAGGTGTGATGCACTTCCAGTTTTTATTTTTTTGAACCTTGCCAAGATTTGGTGGAATTATATTTCACTTCACACATTAGAATATAATAGAATAGCATGGAATGGAATGGATGGAACAGAACAGAATAAGATACTTAGATACTTTACTGTCCACCTGGTTAGAACTGAAAAGGCTTGAGCGTCAATCAATGAATTATGGAAAGGTGATAATATTTTAATAAAAAATAAAAAATAATATGTGGGAAATTATTCTCTTATATTTTAGATGTGCTGTTAGCTTAATAAGAAAGCATTAATGATTAAACATAATAGGTTTGTGCTGTACTGATATAGACTGTTTAACATAACAAGCTGTGATTAATGTGGGGAACTATTAGGGGGTAGGGGGAGATAAGGCTCGTGTCTCACACAGACACAAACACTGCCTCTTTGTTAGACCGCTCAAGGACATGTGTTCTGCTACAAAGATGTCTGAGGTTGCTGACTCGGGACAAGTTGTGGAGATAACAATTAATGCCTGGCAACAGTGAAGCGCCAAGGGGCTGGGACCAGCCTGTGCGCCAACGATAGGCTGAGTAAGTCTAAACCACGCTCAGTCTCTACTCTGATAGGCCAGCAGGGAGCGGGAACTATCTCTGTCAGAGTATTTAAAGAAGAACTTATAACAATGAACCAGTTTTCTGAGTGCCCTGCGTGGTATTTCAGTGGACCTGTATATACGAACATCATATTTACCATTGAAGTGTTTTGCATTAATTAAAATACTAGTCTATTTTAGAAGACGTGTATTGACCTCTTTTTGTTCCAATACCAGATTTGAATTGACGCAACTTATCAAATACAAATGTTTATGCAAAGCTTTTGGAATGTGTTTTGCACCTGATAAGCAAGGTATGTGGCTTAACATTGCCACCGGATAAACACACGCCATGGCATCATTCCTTTATAACCCACAATATTGTTGAATGACCATGTTATTGGTCTGACAGCTGCAACAGATGTGTACTTTTGAAGAATGTGAGGATATTTTGTAAGACTCTTGTGAGGGTGGGCTAGCTGCTGGGTATGCAGAAAGGGTTATT